>NC_044383.1:10450300-10775504 GCF_006542625.1 Nomascus leucogenys | reverse complement strand
CTACTACTCCTATTTTGTAAGCTAGAGCACTGTTAATATAATGAGACACAGACTCTCAAACTGTTTGTTTAAGAAATCTAATGGAGTAGTAGGTTCTATTTTTTACTTCTCCTGTTGGCTTAAGAAAAAAGCCTCACCAGTGTTTCTAGAAAATTCTAGAACACAGAATGTCAATATAAATATCATGATCAGGGTAATGAATTACTAAATAAAACAACCATCAGAATTCCAGATTTTTGAGAGGTTTAACAATTACTTTCACCAGACATAGAAATAATCTGAGATTATTTCTCCTTTGTTTTCTCCATCCTATCACTGATTAAAGCCCTTAAGGTGTAAACTCTTCCTTATAGAGCCTTGCACATAATAGGCATTAAGTGAATATTCTGTGGTTGAAAGTATAACTGTGTTGGCAGCTAAGAAAAGAAATGTCTTTAGTGCTAGAAAGAATGCTATTTCCCCCAGGTCCGGGGTCCTCTGGAGTTCTTGTGCCACGTGTAGGCTTAGGTGACATGTGTAAGTTGGGAGCCCAGGGATCTGGCATTACCTCTCTAGACGTCTAATGCAACTGCTCATCAGGGTCTTCTGGCCTCCCCGAGACACTTCCAGGGAGTAGGAGTTCCAGCCCAGATTTTCCAAGACCCACAGAACTTTCTATCTGCCTAACCTAGAGGAAATATCCTTTTAGTTACACATAAAGGTAGAATAAGCACTTCTCTTCCTCAAACCTTATTCTCTTCCTTGATCTCAGGTCTTTGAAAACCAAAGCCAGAACATCCTACAGGCTATATCAGCTTTCTACTCTGCATGTAACCTGAGGCACAGGGCTCAGTTTGAGGGAAGGAAGGAGAAGGGTAACTTCAGGGAGGAAAATACATATAACAAAGTTCACTGGCCTTAGAAAGCTATACGAAATACTAATCAAACTACCCAGTTCCAATTCACATTGCCACTTTGACCCTGAGAAAGATCTTGGACTTTCTGAGTCTCACTTACTTCATGTGAAAAACAGAGGTAATAATAGACCCAACAAGAGAGATGTAATGGTCAAATAAGATCAAGCTTATAAAGAACCTAGGATGGCACCTGCTATTGGTAATCACCCATGAAATGTGAGTGGTAGAATTTATGATTATTATTGTTACTGTTATTCTTCCTATGAAATGATATCATATGGAAGATATAAGTATTATGACATCAGCAATATATCAGCCCAACATAATAAGACTAAGGCAATGTCCTGACACCAAAGGCCACTCCCCAGTGTCCCTCCTTCTTGTGCCTCCCCAGGAGCCTGGATGGAGGTGAGGCTGCTAAACGGCACAGGGAGGTGCTCAGGCCGTGTGGAAGTTCTCGTCCAGGGCACCTGGGGGACTGTGTGTGATGATCTCTAGGACCTGGCTGAGGCCACCATTGTGTGCCACCAGCTACAGTGTGGCCAGGCTGTGGCAGCCCCCACAGGGGCCCACTTTGGGGCAGGCTCTGGGAAGATCTTACTGGATGACATGCAGTGTGTGGGTAGTGAGAGCCACCTGGGTCAATGCCTGTGTGGGGACCAGGCCAGGCACAACTGTGGGCACCTGGAGGATGCCAGTGTCATCTGCACAGGTAAGGAGCTATTTTCTTAACAAGAAGTCACTTCTTTGTTTTCCCTTAGAATAATACTCAATGATTGATTTTACTAAGTATTATATTATAAATAGCACTGTAAATGTTACCATGTTGATTTTTCTTTTGATCATCTGGTGCTGGCAATTCACCAGGTCTCTCTCCAGCCATAGAGCCTGAAGCTGTCACTCCATCATACACACTATCAGGTTAGTTCAATCTTTGCCAAAGCAAAAGAACCAAGCAAAAATTTATGTCTCTTTCATAAGCCAAGATAGCACGGCCCCATAGAGCATGGTGTTACTTTTAACCTATCTGTGTCTTTAAATTTATTTATTTATTTATTGAGATGGAGTCTTGCTCTGTTGTCCAGACTGGAGTGCAGTAGTGTGAATTCAGCTCACTGCAACCTCTGCCTCCTGGGTTCAAGCAGTTCTCCTGCTTCAGCCTCCTGAGGAGCTGGGACTACAGGTGCACACCACGACACCTGGCTAATTTTTTGTATTTTTAGTAGAGATGGGGTTTTGCCATGTTGGCTAGCTGGTCTCAAACTCCTGGCCTTAAGTGATCCACCCACTTCAGCCTCCCAAATTGCTGGGATTACAGGCACAAGCCACTGCACCCAGTCATATCTTTAAATTTAAAGTGGAGTTCTTTTAGGTAGGATATACTTGGGTTTTGCTTATTAAAAACCCTATTTGAAAATCTCTGACTTTTACTTGAGGTGTTTAGACCATTTATATCTAATATGATGACTGGAAGATACAGCTTACTAATTATCCACTGTTGTATAACAAATTACCCAAAATTTTTATTTTAGAATGACAGATATTTATTAGCTCAGTTTTTGTGGGTCACATATCTTATTAGCTTAGCTGGGTGGTCCTGGCTCAGGGTCTTTCATGAGGTTATAGTCAAGCAGTCAGCCAGGGGTGCAGTCAAGAATAGGGCTTTTTTCCAAGCTCACTCATTTGGTTTATTGGTGTCTTCTATTCCTTGTGTGCTGTTTTACTTAGGACTTGAGTTTCTTGATGGCTTCTAACTATAGGCTTCTCTCAATTCCTTGCCACATGGGCCTGTCCATAGGGCCATGAACAAAATAGAAGCTGACTTCCACCATAGCAAGTGATGGGAGAGAGAGCTCAAGACAGAACCCACAGTCTTATAATTCAATCTCAGAAGTGACATGCCATTACTTTTGCTCTATACTATTGATCAAAAGTGAGTTATTAAGTCCAATCCAAAACACAGGGAGGGAAATCAAACTCTGTCTCTTGAAGGAAGGAATATCAAATAATTTGTGAGTATGTTTTAAAAATCACCACTCTTAAGTTTAAATCTACCATTGTGATATTTGTTTAAATTTACTGTTCTGCTAATTGTTTTCTATTCATTCTACCTGTTCTTTTTTCACCATGTTTTTGTCTTCTTCTCTTTTTTTTTTTTTTTGAGATGGAGTCTTGCACTGTTGCCCCGGCTGGAGTGCAGTGGCCCAATCTCAGCTCACTGCAAGCTCCGCCTCTTTGGGTTCACGCCATTCTCCTGCCTCAGCCTCCTGAATAGCTGGGACTACAGGCACCCAGCTAATTTTTTGTACTTTTAGTAGAGATGGGGTTTCAGTCTTTTTCTTCTTTTTTTTTTTGGAATTTATTGTTCCATTTTGTCTACTTTTTTGTCTGCTAGCTATAATTGTATTTTAAGTGGTTACTTTAGGATTTATAATAAACATCTTTTCTATGTGGCATCTTGTTTCTTCTGCCTGAAAGACTACCTTTAACACATCCTGTAGTGCAGGTCTACTGGTGACAAATTATTTCACCTTTTCTGTGCCTGAAAGCATCTTTATGTCATCTTCATTTTTTAAAGATAATTTTCCTGGGTATAGAAATCTAGGCTGACCTTTTGTTTCAATGCTTTAAAGATGTTATTTCGCTGTTGTCAGAATTTCATTCTTTCTGTCAAGAAGTCTATTGTCATTATCACCTTTTTTCTCTGTATACAATGTTTCACTTCTGGCTGCTTTTAAGATATTCTATTTATCATGAATTCTAATCTATTTGGTTATAACGTAACTTGGGATAGTTTTCTTCATGTTTCTTCTGGTAAGAGGTCATTGACTTTCATGAATCTGTGGTTCACAGGTTTTTTTAAATCAAATTTAGAAGTTTATCTCTTCAAATATTTTGTTCCTATCTTTTCTCCTCTCCTTTATGGACTCCAATTAAACATACTTTAGGTTACTTGAAGTTGTCTCACAATTCCCTGGTGCTCTGCTCATTTTTTTTAGTTTTTTCTTTTTTTTTTTTCCCATGGCATTTAGCTTTGGCAATGTCTTCAAGTTCACTTACTTTTTTCTCTGCAGTATCTAATCTGCTGTTAATCATATCCAGTGTATTTTTCATCTCAGGAATTATTGTTTTCTTCTTGAGAAGTTTAATTTGGGTCTTTTTTATATCTTCCATATCTATACTTTCCATGTTCCATCTTTCCTCTACCTTCTCGATTGTATGATATAATTATTGTTTTCATTCTCTAGTGTAAAACTTATATTATTTTTACCATTTCTTGGTCTGTTTCCACTGATTTATTCTTCCCATCATGGGTCATAGTTTTCTGTTTCTTTACAGCCTTGGCAATTTTCTATTGGATGCCAGATGTTGCCATTTACCATTTTGAGTATGAGTTATTGTTTATTCTCAATCTTACTTTAAATCACTCAAGTTACTTGGAAACAGTTTGGTCCATTTAAGCCTTATGATTAAGTTCTGTCAGGCAAGAGTAGAGCAAACTTTAGTATGGAGCTAATTTTCCCCACTACTGGGAAATACCCTTCTGATTACCATACTGAATGCCTCATGGATTGCCTGGTTTCACACTGGCTGGTAGGAAAAGGAACATTCCCATCCCTGTGCAATCACCAGAAATTGTTCCCTCTACTCCTTTTAGGCAATTCTTACCTTGGTCTTAGATATTTGCTCCACACACGTCTGCTGATTAGTACTCAGATAAAAACTTGAGAGAGACTCTCTGAAAATCTCTGGAGCTCTCTCTGTAGGCAGAGAGGTGAGCAACCTCCAGTACTCCCAGTGAACTCTAGCCACTTTGTTTTCCCTGAATTTTCAGATCTATCTTTTGAAGGAGTCTGCCAGGATCCACCTGGGTTCCCCTTCACTCTGTTGTGCACTGGAACTCTAATTAATAACCTAGGGTAATTATAGGACTCCCCATGTTCATTCACTCTCTCTTAGTGATTGCTCTCCTGTGCTGCCTGTTGTCCAAGATCAGAAAGCCATAATTTAATGTATTCTGTCTGATTTCTTAGTTGTAGAATGGTAAATCTGTACCCAATTATGGTAGTTTTCTATTGCTGCCATAACAAACTGCTATAAACTTAGCAGCTCTAAACACCATCAATGTGTCATTTTTATAGTTCTGTAAGTCATAAGTCCAGTGGGCTTAGCTGTTCTGTTTCAAGTCTTAAAAGGAAAAATCAAGATGCCAGTAGAAATCTGAAGGAGAATCTATTTCCAGGCTTACTGGGGTAGTTGGCAGAATTCAGTTACATACAGTTGTACAACTGAGGTCCCTGTTACCCTGCTGACTGCTGGGTGGGGGTTGTTCTCAGATTTTAGAAGCCACTCACATTCCCTAGCTCATGAGCCCTTCATCTTAAAGCTTGCATCAGTGAGTCAAGTCATTTTCATGCTTTTTAAATATCTCCTGCCTCTTCTTCTGCCATACCTCTCTGGTTTCAGCCAGAAAAGATTCTCTGCTTTTAAAAGAGAATTAGATTGGATGCACTCAGAAAATCCAGGATAATCTCCCATTTTGTGATCTGTAACCTTAATCACATCTGCAGTCTCTTCTGCCATATCATGTAACCTATTTGTAGATTCCAGGGAGTAAAACATAGACATCTTAAGGAAGTCAATATTTAACCTCCCACACCAGTTACTACATCTGAGATAGAAATCAAAGTCAGATTATTTTATTATAAAATGTATTAAAAACAATGAATATGTCAAGAATAGTGTAATGAACAATTGAATACTCACTAGTAGATTCTATCAAATATTAATATTTATTATAATTATTTTAGATTTTTAATAAAACAATATAGTAATGAAATGACATTTTATGAGTTAATAGGATATGAATGGAGGCTATCTTATTTTGTTACATGAGCCTCCCATGGTTTAAGCTACTAAGAGTTCAAATAAACTCAGCAAACATCTAGAAATAAACCAAAAGCTTTAATCATTTAACTAAACATATCTGGTTTGTTCCTAAAAGGAATATTTTCCTTTCAGAATTTATTTTATGGGTGTTTAAAGGGTTAGAATGTGCTAACTAGGTGAAAGTTCTAAAAGTACTGGATTTTCCATCCCATTATGCTCTAACTAGTGATAGATGAATGTGGAAGAATAGGGAGAGTGGATGATCCTCCCTACCTGAATCTGCCTCTTGGGGAGCCAACCAAAACACTGACTGGACACATTTGAGCCCAGTCATTCTCTTTGGGCTTGCTGTCAGAAGTTTTCCCTTCCGTGTGGAGCTAGGAGGTACTAGCAGTGAACAAGGCCTCTCTTTGTTTTATACTTACTCTTCTACTTACCTTCCTGAGTTATGATAAAGGTGGAGGTGAACACACACACAGACAAACACACACACACACACACACACCACACTTTGTAAAATCACAAATCACTTCAAATTATTTGTTTTTCTGCACTTAGTCAAAACAAATGGGCACATACCTCTGGGAAAATAGATACTCAATTAGTGGACTTTTAGTGCTACAGACAATCCTAATGGCTTTGCACCTTCCAACTAAGAGGTTGAATAGTTGACCAAGTACAAGGTTCTCCACTAGTAGAAGTAGTATGGGGTGGGGAGCTCAACACTCACGGGAAGGGTGCAGTGCCCCCAGAGAACAACAGTCACTGGATCTCTCTCTACAGGGGATTGGCCGGAGCTGCGGCTGGTGGGTGGCTCTGGCCAGTGCTCAGGACGCGTGGAGATTCTCCACCAGGGCGCCTGGGGCACTGTGTGTGACGATCTGTGGGACCTGAACGAAGCTGAGGTTGTGTGCCGGCAGCTTGGCTGTGGTCGAGCCATGTCTGCCCTTGGAAAGGCCCACTTTGGCCCCGGCTCAGGAGACATCTTCCTGGACAACCTCCAGTGCGCTGGTGTGGAGCGCTGCCTGGGCCAGTGCGCCCACTCGGGCTGGTCAGAGCACAACTGTGGCCACCACGAGGATGCCAGTGTCATCTGCTCAGGTATCTTCTCCCCTCTAATATGGGCACTGCCTGTCCCAGAGTGCTTCAAAATCTCCCTGCCAGTGTTCAGAGTCAGCCTGGAACAAAAACAGGATCCTCAAACATTTAGCATTCGATTTTTGCTGTAGCTTTTCTAACTTGGTTAAATAGGTGAGGTTTTATCTGCTAGCCTCCAGTATGAAACCTAATTTTCTAATTTGGTAGTAAGTATTACCAAAGGTATGTGTGCTTTACTGAAATATGCAAATAACATGTTTAATGATGAGAATTGTTTTAATGATGGGAATAAGGAGCTCATTGAAAGAGGCAGCCTGCAGTAGCAAGGCTAGGGGAGACTTCAGGGTCAGGAAGACTTGAGTCTGGCTTCCAGAGCCTGTGCTGACTCACAGACTGTGAGCAACACTTAAACTCTCTCTTAAACATATTGGTAATTCTTATTGCCATGTCCTCACTCAGTCACAACACCAAGGAAATCTGTACACTAACCTGACTTACTTCAATTGGCTTGTGACAATTTTTAAAATATATTCTGGATTTTCTTGTGTATAAACAGCTATGAGTAAGTTAGCCACCTCTGGAATGTCTATTAATAATCCTTTCTGATAATGAGATGCCTTTTGGTAAACTAACAGCTGTAATACCTGATGTAATTTGAAAAAATCAGTAATCATAACTCAAAGTAGGAGGGCTTGCTGCACAGAGTTGCCCATGTGAGAAGTAACTCAATTGCATGTCAGACCTGCTAACCGTGACCTTTAATTTGAAGTGCATACTTAAAAACATTGTCTTATGTGTTGGTGCATTTGTCTGTTTACCTTGTGACATCTTATCATGGGTGACATGTATCCTAGTGACAGCCTCCTGGGTATATATTATTCCCATATCTCAATCTTCCAGAGGATGATTGTCTAAATCTAAGGTCCCCCCAAAGACACCCAAAGTGAAACACCTGCTACAAAATTGATGGTTTAAGTCAGATCGTCCCAAATGTACCTTTGCTTCTGGCCATTTTTACACAACTCGGTACAAACCAACAACCAGAGAGAAACTTACTTTCATTATCTACAGATGAATCTCCTTCTCCCAGTACTGTTTTTTAAAAGGACTAATCTTTCCCACATCAGATTAATAAACACATATAATGATGGAACTAAAACCTTCATCTTCAGTTGTTAAATTCAGGATTTCCAAAAAATGCTGACGTACTTATTCTCTCTATAAACAGATGCTGAAGAATCACCTGTTAACAGTCCAGGTCAGTCACACCTTTTGTCGACAGGAGTTAAATATCAGCTGTTCTTAATTTTGTTCTTAAGCTATTTGTTTTTTCAGTTTTAAGTTCACTCTTTAAACTGCAGGGTTTTTCACACCACTGAGATTCTATTAGAAAGTCTTATTGAAAAATACTTTTGATTTTTTACATGTGATGATGATGATGATTGTGTGTGTGTGTGTGTGTGTGTGTGAAGTCTATATTTTTTGGAGATGCATGCAGAGTTAAACGATGTTTCATGGCCTTTTCGCATATGCTATTCCTCTAGCTCAAGGCACTTTCCCAGCTCTTCCCCTGACTAACTCCTTCTCACTTTTTAAAGAGGTGTCCTCCAGCCCTTTCCTCTCTATTGTCCCCTTCATAGCATCCTGTTTTTCCCCTCTTTGGCCCATTTATCACAGTGTGCAATGGTGCACTGTAGCAGTGCCTGCATTTGACTAATAAGTAGACTCGGGGCTCCCTGAGGACAGAAATCACATCTCTGATTTAGAGCTGTATCATCAGTGCCTAACATAAAAGACAATCAATAAGTACCTAAAATGAAATGAAATTGACTGAAGACCCCACAACCTGCAACTCAGGAACACATGAGAAATCTGAGGAACAAGCCCCAAGGCTCAAGACTGGGGAATGTCCCTCCCTAACCCTCTCTGAGCTGCCACTGGTGGACCCAGGCCAGGTCTTTTGGGAACTCACATGCTGTGTCTCTGTCTGCAGAGGACTGGCCAGAGCTGCGGCTGATGGGTGGCTCAGGCCGGTGCTCGGGGCGTGTGGAGATTCTCCACCAGGGCGCCTGGGGCACCGTGTGCGACGACCTGTGGGACCTGAATGAAGCCGAGGTTGTGTGCTGGCAGCTGGGGTGTGGGCAGGCTGTTTCCGGCCCTGGCGAGGCCCACTTTGGCCCAGGCTTGGGAGACATCTTCCTGGACAACCTCCAGTGCACTGGGGTAGAGCACTACCTGGGCCAGTGTACCCACTTGGGCTGGTCAGAGCACAACTGTGGCCACCACGAGGTTGCCAGTGTCATCTGCTCAGGTATCATCTCCCCTCTCAGCCAGTGATTTCTGATGCTGCAATTGTGACATTTTGAAACTCTGCATCCTGGGTGGCATTTTCATCCATCCATCCGTGTGTCTGCCCGTTTCTCAAGCGTCTCCTTCAGACGCCATGGGCAGCTCTGGAAAGGTTTCTAATTACTTGGCATGAGCACCACCTGGGCATTACAATGTAGATTCTAGGGTCCCACCCCCCAGAGATTATGACTAAGTAGGAAAAAGGCTCTGGAATCTGCGTCTTAGCAAGTGGTTCAGGGATTCTGCATAAGAAGGGCCAAGGGCAATCCAGCCCTGGCTGCTACGGGACAGAGTTGACCCAGCTGCTGTTCCCCAGCCTCCTAGGCCAAGGACCCTGCCAAAGGAGGGTTGAAGTTGCCCAAGGGGTAATTCCAGTACTCTGGTTTCCTATACCTTGTCACCCCAAATAGAGTAACCTGTCGCCTTTCTTTGTGCATTCAGATGTGGAAGACCTACCTCCACCCACACCTCCAGGTATGTCCATATTTTTTCTAATTCAGGCAACTTACTACTACTACTACTACTACTACTAATAAAAGCAGCAAATACTTATAAGTATTTGCTGTAATAAGTAATAAGTAAGAACCAGGCACTGTTCTGAGCCCTTCACATATATAACTCTTTCAATCCCCACAATAGCCCCTTGAGGCAGGTTCTTGGATTATTCATATTTTCCAGATAACCTGAGACATTGAAAGTTAGCAAGGTGCCCAGGGCTAGCCAGGGTATCTGAACCCAAATTGCCGATGCTCTTGGCCATCAGTCTCATTTACCCATTCCTTGGCTCAGCTACACAAAGACCAGGGGAAACTAGAGTAAATGTGGGGAGACGTTTTGCTCAGATCATTGCTAATCATCAGGACAATCCTGCCAAAAGGCATTATCTATTATATTTTACAGAAGAGAAAATTGAGACACAGAGGGTTAAGTAACTTTCTCAGGATCACTCAGTAAGTTAATGACCCAAATTTTGACACTGATCAGTCTGGCCCCAAAGTACATGCTCTTAGGGATCTTATGACTTTTGCCTCTTTTCAAAGATCTTATAATTGAATTATTGACTAATATTCATCTGTAATAAAAACCAAATATTAGAAAAACCAGACCAACTACATGCACTGTGAATTCTGAAATGATGCTGAAGGTGACTGAAAGGTGATTTCACAGTTGAGGATTAGGGAGATCAAAAAACCTACTGAAGATGACTTGATTAGAAAGTGACAGGACTGGAATTTACAAAGCTATCTCTCACCCTTTGAATGCACCTGGCTGTCCCCTACACAGCCTCAGTGAACACAGATAAGCCATCAGCCATTGGCAGAAGCATCTCTCTTGGGCACTTGCCTGGAAAAGACCTCGATGTGTCCTGGTGTTCTTGAGGGAAGGCCAGCTTTACCTATTGGTACCATGAGTGAGAAGGGAGGGACTGTCTAAAGTTAAAGGGCCATGGTTAGGGTCAAGGGCAGTGGATATTCCAATGAAGATCATCTGTAGTTTTCTCATTTTATGGACAGCAGGGAAATGAGAAAAATGAGATTGAGTGAAAGGAGCCATTCTGGTTATCTATTGCTCACTGAAACTTAGCAATATAAAGTAACCACCATTTAGATGTATATTATGTCTTTGAGGGTCAGGAATTCAGGCAGGGCTCAGCTGGGAGACCCTTCTGCTCCATAGAGCATTGAGCAGGGTTGCTCAGTGGAGTTCATCTGATGACTGGTCTGGAGAATTCAAGACAGCTTCACTCATACAGTTGGTGCCTTTGTGGGGTCAGTTGGAAGGAAAGGCTCAGCCACAGCCCTCTTCCTTTTTAGGTGGTCTCAGGTTACAAGAAGTCTGATTACCATGCTGAGAGACCATGCACACTCAGACTTCTTTTTGTTTGTTTGTTTTCTGTTTTTTGTGGTTTTTTTTTTTTGAGACAGAGTTTCACTCTTTTGCCAAGGCTGGAGTGGAGTGGTGCTATCTCTGCTTACTGCAACCTCCGTCCCCCAGGTTCAAGCAATTCTCATGCCTCAGCCTCCAGGGTAGCTGGGATTATAGGCACCATGCCCTGCTAATTTTTGTATTTTTAGTAGAGACAGGCTTTCACCATGTTGGCCAGGCTGGTCTCAGGTGATCCACCCGCCTCGGCCTCCCAAAGTGCTAGGATTACAGGCATGAACCATTGCACCTGGCCACACTCAGACTTCTTGTAAGGTGGCTTAGGGCTGCATGAGCGAGCCAGTGTTCCCAGAGATGGAAGGCGGAAGCCACCGGTCTCTTAAGGTGCAGAGCCACTCCCACCATATTCTGTTGGTCAAAGCAGTCACAGAACCCACCAAGGTTCAAGGGAGGGAACCTAGACCCCACCTTGTGACAGGAGGCATGTCTAAGAATTTGTGGCCTTCTCTAACCTGCCACAGAACCATAGAAAATATTCACTCAGCACCTTCAGTGCAAACTCTCCTCAGTTTGCACTAAGTACATTGACCTCTCTAAGGAAACCCTTTACATTTCACTGACTTGTAGATAAGACTAAATATTTTCATCTGGATGTCGTCATTATCTGCCTTTTTTCCCTTTCAGGTTCTTCTACAGCTTCTCAGGATCACATAAAAGGTAGTCTTTTATTTTAAATTGAAATGCTCATTCTATGTCAAGAGAACTATCATGGCAAATGCTGGGCAGTGTGCCCAGGACATAGCACAACAGAGCCTGGCACAGTGTGGGCAAGGGATCTGCCTCTCTGCTGCCACTCGATGTA
Organism: Nomascus leucogenys; assembly: GCF_006542625.1. NCBI lineage: Eukaryota > Metazoa > Chordata > Mammalia > Primates > Hylobatidae > Nomascus > Nomascus leucogenys. Next base: position 10,763,525 of record NC_044383.1, on the reverse strand, counting down.
ATATACTCTGTAAAAAATACCGACTTTACAACAAAAGGATCAGACTGGGAAGGGGGATGTGTATCTGCCCAGGTCAGACATCTGGCCCATACTCAGCCTTCCCTGTTTGGGTACAGTCCTGTAGAAAGCACCAGCTCATTATCCCTTGCCACGTGTAGAGATTTCAGAAGGTCCAGCTCCCAGAGGTTTCGGTGTCAGCCTGACCTGGCCTCATTATTGTAGCTTACAAACGCGGTCAGTGATAAAGCTACCAGATGACTAGGAGCATCATCGCTTCCTGCCATCCATCTCCGGAAAGACAAGGAATCTGTGGGATTCTGGGAGGATCACAAGTTGGCCAAGAGGAACAGAAAGTAGAAAAATTAAGCAACTTCATAGTTTAGGGACAAGGTCAATAAAGAATGTTGTACTTTCACATTTTCTCCAAAATAATTTTGTGTGAAATCTGCTTTCTTTGTGTGAAATCCTGTTTTAAATACATACATGTATGTGTATGTATCTATCTATGCTAATATGACAACATACATGAAAGTATTAGATTTCACTGTTATTTGTTTAACCCTTATAAATCCAAAATCCTGCAAGTTCCAGTCTCAGACTAAATACCTGAGTTAAAGGAAACATAATCTACCCAGTCAAAGCGAGGAAGAGTACTTAAAGAAGGTGCTGGTCATAACATCCCCTGACAGATCAGTGTCCTTTTCCCTTTACCTACAATTCATCAGAATCCAAAGTTGTCCTAGAACCTCTTGCTCCCCAAACCTCCCCAAACTCTCCCCTTTCCCAAGCACATGTGGCCTCTGTTTCTTCACCTCTCCTTCCAGTCTCGCATTACTCTGTCCCTCCCCTGCAAGCAGAACCCCTACTTTAGAGAGGGGGAGAAAACCGTAAGCAGAAAGGACAAATTGCACATTTTCTTTATCAGGTGCTGAGAGAGAGAGAAAAGCAGGGAACATTCACACATTAATACTTTTCGCTTCATCAGAATTAGATTGAATAGACTCTCCTTCCCAAGAAACATTTAAGCTAAAGGTCTGCTCAGACAGCCTGTGCATGCCCACCCAGGCCAATTGGTGCCCAATTCCACCAGACCACTGCATGTAAACTGGTCTTTATTAGGATTACACAATGATGCCAAATGGACACATTCTAACACCATTTTTCCTGTTGTTTCAGGAGGAAGTAACTCTTGTGGAGGGGTCATTTCTAGTCTCTCTGGCTTATTTTCTAGTCCACAGTATCCAGAAAACTACCCAACAGACATCCAGTGTGTTTGGGAGATCCACATGGATACAAAATTTCGCATAGAACTCATAATTCCAGGTTTGAAGTAAGAAAACTTTTAAAGAGAACGTTCTATGTAAATAAGAATATTGATTTGTGAAATTATATTAAAGGTATTTCTTTTAGTGGGAAACATTTAAGAGTGAAAGCAGAAGAACCCAACATTCTATAGTCTTTCCAAGTCAAATTTTGGGTTAGCTTTGTAGCACTATCCAATGAGTTACTTCTTAGTTGAAAAATTCAGTAAGTGATTTGTTAGCATATTTTGATAGTGTTTATTTATTTTTCTAAAAATATCACAAAAATCCTCAATAGTTTTGCCCTTATTGTACACTGGGTATCAATATTTGTCCTCTTAGACTTTCTTATTTGAATCCAAATTTTAAACAGTAAGAGAATTTTCATACACACATTAGCCAAGTACTCCAGCTTTGGGCCCTGCATCTTCTAAATGTTCTGCAAAGTAAGAGGAGACATTAGTGTCATTGCCTTATCTCTGACATAAAGAGAATAAATGTTCCAAAGTCACAGACATTTTTATCTCTATGACATAAAATAACAGCTGATGTTTTAATGCTAGCCCAGACTTTGTATGCTTTGTCATATTCCAGGGTTATACAGTCCAAAGATAGATGTCTTTATCATCTCCATTAGAGATGAGGAGCCTGAGGCTCAGAGAGGATATCCTCAGAGAGGATAACTAATTTGCCCAAGGCCAACCCACCTAGATCTGTCTGATGTCAATGCCCCATCTGTTCACCAATATGTGGGTCTGTAAAAGAGTCTGCATGAAGCCCTTCTTTTTGTGCATGACACACATCATGTTACAAACACAGCAAGACTGTAGAATTCCATGATCATTAGCTCTAGGCATGCACTGAATTGTGTTCTGTCTGACTAGACCACAGCCATGGATTCAGACACGGACTAAGCCAAAAATGCCTCAGGATATGTTTGTTGACTAAAACCTTAGGGACACGATTAGCCACAGTGAGGTAAGGATCTTGAACCCACACCGCTAAATTCTATTATGTTATCCATTGTCTGTTCCTTCAAAATTGCTTCCCCTTACCTTCCTCGTGAATAATTGCCATACTACATTCTTCTATATCCTGCCACCACTTTCATTTTAAAATCAAGTTTTTTCCTACCCAAGAATTCAAGTATGGCAATTATTGTGAAATACAGAAGTAGGAAAAATCTGGCCGTGATGTCTGTTACATGCTGATCTTTGGGGTGATCTGACTGTTATGAATTTAGTTGCAGTATAAATTAGTATTTCCTAATGTCCTATGTAGGTTGTGATTGGCCAAAACCATTATAATTTTTAAACTTCTGTTACGAGATTGTAGCTGAAAGCCCCACACATTCCCTAGCCAAAGAAAAGAGAGTTGTGATAGGTCATCTGAAAAAATTAATTAATATTTTACATTTCAGTGTGCAATTTAAATATAATCCAAATATTTAATCTCTATGATTGTCACACTTTTTTAGCATTAAATTTTAGGAAGTTTCTAACCTGCCACTACCCCTCCATGTCTATTCACCCCAGGTTGGAAGATATCCTTGGATGTCCTTATGACTCCGTTGAAATCTTCAATGGTCCCAGGATTGCCTCGCTCTCCATGGGGAAGTTCTGTGCCCCTGAAACTGTGATATTCTTCTCCTCCTCACACATCATGACAGTGGTGTTCCAAAGTGATTCTGTGAAAACCAACACTGGCTTTTATGCTCTTTTCAATGCCATTCCGCAGGGTGAAAGGGAGTCAGGTAGGAAACTTCAAGTAGTTTTTGGTGGTTAAAAGACAGACAGATTCTAACTTCAGAGTCTTCTTTGCCAGTAGAGTCCTAGGATTCAGTCTTTTGAGACCCCCACACTTAGCTTCATTAACTCTGCTCCACAGCTGCTAGATTTTCCCACCATGGTGGCCACATGGGAAGCTACAATGAGGCAGTCATGTGCATTCTGTGTGTGAGTGGCCAGGCTGCTACTGCCTGCAGGGAAAAGCTGGGTGCTATAAACCGTCTTGGGGCTGCAGCCACCCTCCACAGCCTCTTGGGAACTGTCCGGAGTGCCGAAATGTGGAAGTTCAACACTCGTATGAAAAGACTCCACTTCCTCTACAAGCTGGCCCATTTTATACCTTGCATACATTGAAACCTAGTCTCACCCAAATGAGAGGCTTGGGGATTCCTGTTAGCCATGAGCCTGCAGGCAGCCATGACCCTGCAGGCAGTCATTCCAAAGCCGGGTCCAATTTGCACCCTGCAGGCATACTGCCTGCCAAGTGTGAGACTTCTGATGCTGAGAGGCCCCTACAGAAACCCCAGAAATTCTTTTAGGCCACCATAAAGCCAGATAGTAAGTCCCTGGGTGTGGTTTGGGATTTGCTTGTATCTGAATAAGGGAATTCCTTGTATATTTCATCCTCAAAGCGATGTTCGAAACTCTGCCCTGGAGAAGCAAGGTAAGCTCCAACATTTGAAATCCAGACACTCATTAACTCAAGACCAGCATTAGCCATTTAACAATAGTTACAGAGGTCCTATTATATATCAGGTCCAGTTGTAAGTGTGGGAGTCCAGTATAGCTCCCTGCCCTCATGGAGTTTAGTATGGACGTGGGTAAGTGAGAGAGGATCAAAACACAAGAAACAAGGAAATAAACAAACTGGTTTTGGGGTAAGAATGATAAAAGACAGAGGTGAAGGCTGGGAATAAGGAGTCAGGTGGGAGAGTAGAGGGTGCCTGGAATGGAGTAGGTGCTACTATGGGCTGGATGAGAATGGATGGCATCTCTGAAGACGTGGCATGTGATGAATGACAAAGAAAAGCATTACAGGCAGAGGAAAGAGTTGGGCATGTTGGAGCAACAGAAAGAAGGCCAAAGTGACAGAGCCAGTGGACACAGTAAGGGGAGGCTGTCCTTACAGTGCCTCCAGAGATAGCAGATAACTCTAATCGGCCACAGCCCTTCAGTCCGGATAGAGCATTGCCACTGTGTTCTATGAAGTCACAGTCACCCTTGTGGTCCAGGTGCCTTTCAGGGGATTAACTCTACCCTTATCCAAGAGACATACAAAAAAGCAGCTGGGAACCTGCTCTCCCATAACCCAGCATTGTGACACAAAAACCATATGTCAAGATCTGCAGTAACCCTGACGTGCTGGGTGCTGAGCACACTCTCATTGATAGCATCTCCTCTAGATGTTGCTAGAGTCCTTATTTTACAGGCGATAAAACCGAGGGTCAGGGAGAGAGTCACTTATCAAAATTTACACAACTAGGAAGCCATAGAACAAGGATTCAGACCCACTTCCTATCTCACTCTGAAGCCCTTAAGCCTGATTAAATCAGTTGGCTTTAAGGTTTTGCTCTTGTGTTTGCTTTAGCCACAAACACAGAAGCTAGAAATCACTTTCTACTTAAAACTTATCAAACTCAAAAATAAAATCTTTCTCTGTTTAGAAGATGGACCAGAGTTGTGGCTGGTGGGTGGCTCTGGCCAGTGCTCAGGACATGGGGAGGTCCTACACAAGGGCTCCTGGGGCACTGTGTGTGATGACCTGTGGGATCTGAACGAAGCTGAGGTTGTGTGCCAGCAGCTCGGGTGTGGTCGGGCCATTGCTGCTCCTGGAAAGGCCCACTTTGGCCCAGGTTCTGGAGACATCCTTCTAGACAACATTCAGTGTTCAGGAAGTGAGAACCACCTTGGCCAGTGCCCCAGCTCTGGCTGGTCAGACCAAAACTGTGGCCACCATGAGGACGCCAGTGTTGTCTGCTCAGGTAGCCTGTCCTTCCATGATAGATTCTTTCTGATCTTTCACCCAAAGACATCCTAGTGATGGATGAAGGCCATGCACAGAGTGGGGCCGGGGAATTTTGGGACAGTGGCCCAACAGATGACTGTCCCTTTGGCCAGGTAGACAGAGAATGCTGTGAGCCTGGCTCCATTCTGAGGACAAACACAGCTGAGCCACACAATTGGCTGCTTCTGTTCTCTGCACCTCTCCCATTTCTGGAACTGCTTTTCCAGGTCTAACCATGCCCTCATTTTTGCTTATGTAAATGGGACCTGCCTGCTTGAGAACTGCCCACACTAGAAAGCCACCATTTCTTTGTCTTCATAGAATGTAATTTAGATTTTTCTAAATTTTTCTTATATGCATGCAGATGCTGGGGACTGGGCTCCAGATGTGATTCCTGCACCTCCAGGTAGGTCCAACACTAAATTTGCACCATCTTGGCAAAATTTTTAAAAAAGTAACCTCTCTCCTGACCTAGACACTGGTAGACAATGACTAGGCTGGTGATTCCCAATTCTGGCTGCACAACAGAATCACTCAGAAAGCTTTAGAAATTCCTGGTGCCAAGGCTGCATCCCTGACTTGTCACTTTAGAGTCTCTGAGGTCACTCCCAGCCATCAGGGATATTTGAAGCTCCCTGTGTGATTCCAATGGGCAGCCAAGGTTGAGAACTAGTGCTTAGGCAAGGAGCTAAGAGCCGTACTTCCCAAACGGAATCACATTCAAAACTCTCTTCTGGTGGTAGAGCAAGGGAGGGCAGGAGGAGAAAGATGGAGAAAGACTGAGTCACTATGGCTGAGAAGAAGGTCGATAGGGAGAAGAGAGACCCTGGAAAGGTTGTCTCTTAGGTATATGGGTTAGAAAATGAAAGTATGCAGAAAAGATGCATCAAGTGCCAAACTGTCTCCCAGTGAGTCAAGAGCAGACTGCTGATGAGAAGTAAACCATTTAGGGCTCTTCCGTGGGCCTCCTGGCTTAGCCAACACAACAGAGTGGACTTACTGGTAACTTACTCAAAGTCAATGTGCAGCAGTGACCTTCTGCCGAACTCAAGATTCTGAAGCATGTGGGGTCCTACCTCCTGCAGCCTCCTGCTTCCCGGGGATGGGTTCTCAGCTGCCCCCTTCTCTGCTCTCTGGGCCCCTGGGCCCTGCCCAGCTTCTTCCCTAACCCTGCCCAGTGACTGATGCCACACTCTGTCCCCAGCAGGGGCCTGGACGCTAGGAAGCTATCGGGGTCAGGGGTGCATTTTGTGGCATTTCGGGGCCCAACAAGGTAGATGGCAGCTGTCCGTACCCTGGGCTGGCAGAACCATGGCACATTTGCCAGGACACTCTGTGGAGGTCTCTTGCCCATTCCAATCCAGGTCCCAAGTACTCCCAAGATGGAGACCTCCATTCCTTGTGGGTTACCCAGCTGCCATGGGTCAGGGCAGTAACCTATAGGAAGGGGAAAGTGGTTTCCCCACCCCTGGCCGGGGCCTCACATTTTCATTTTGCACTGAGATCCACAAATTATGTAGCTGTTCCAGAGGGGAGGCAGAGCGCACAGAACCCTTTCTTGGGTTTAACAAGCAGCTACACTCCTTTGATTCCCTCTGGCTTTCCTCTTCTTCCCCAGTGAGGAGTCTGTTCTGGCCTGGGCCCTGGAAGGAGGAAAAGACAGCAGGAGGAGAGGGCATGGTTTTCAGTTCATCAACAGCTCTAGGCCCAAGTCCCCTTGGAGCCTGGGGCTTCAAACCTCAGAAAGCCTTTCTGTCTTCTCTCTGCTGTAATATCCATTTTCTGAGGCAGAGATGCATAGCTGGCTGGAATAAAGAAGGGGTCATGGGATTAAGGAAACAATGGAGGGAAATACAACCACTTATGTCTAAATAGTATCCCACTGTAAGCATGAATCAAAAAAAATTCTTATTGATAGAACATTATATACCTACCAAGACACAAAAGTATAAGGCTTTTGCCATTTAATACTCTGAGATAAATATTGCATATCAAGCATTTTAACCAAAGAAAATTGCTTCTGAGCCACTTTAAGTTAGTGAAAATGTATTCCAGTGATATACTGCACTTCTTCTGGCAAAGGACTAATGACAGGTTAAGTTGACCGTGTCCATCACTTTCACTGCTCTGCACCTTTCTGCAGTGCTGGCCAAGGAGCAAGACAACGGGGATAAAGGAATTATCAAGTACAACTGACATGTTTGCTTCAAATTCCTCCCCCACTAAACCCTTGGTGTAAAATCCAAACAATTAACAGCATTCTCATGATCAGGCTTTCATAGCTGCCCTCCCCTCAGCACCTGCCATGTAGGGGGTATTGAGGACACACATAGACTATAGACGTGCAGCAGGCCTTCTGTATCCATAATCCCACATCTGTGGATTCGACCAACTGTGGATCAAAAATATTCAGGAAGAAAATCAATAGTTACATCTGTATTGAACATGTACAGACTTTTTTTCTTGTCTTTATTCCCTGGACAATACAGTGTAACTACTATTTACATAGTGTTATATTGCATTAGGTATTATAAGTCAACCAGAGATTATTTAAAGTATAGTGGAGGATGAGCATAGGTTCTATGCAAATACTCCTATGTTGTATATGAGACTTGAGGATCCGCAGATTTTGATATCCTTAGGGAGTCTTGGAACCAATACCCCATAGACATTGAGGGACAACTGTGTATGCCACATAGAAATCAAAGCCAAGAGGACACAATAAAGGAAAAAGAAGGGACCTTAAACACTCATTGGACCTCCCCATTAAGGTCCATATTTCTCCAATGGAACACTTATCCAACCTGCCTTTCTCCACCCTGGCTATCAGCTTTCTGGTTTTTAGTTTTCTGAATTTCAGCGCCTGGTAAATTTCTATAGGCTTAGTGGTATGGTAATAAGCCCAGTGATGTCACTGTAATTCCTAGTAACTGGTCAACCCAAGTATAACCCGTGGATTGTGGAACCTAGCATATGAGAGAAAACAAGTCATGCAACTGTGTGTGGTTGGTGATTTCCTCATGAATCAGCTGAAAGAGGGGCAGAGGCTCCATTCCAGATCAGGGAGAAAAGACAAATGAGTGTCTACACCATTTATTAAAACTCAAGGGTAATAATAGGCTCATTCATCTGTGCTTAAGTATAAGATGGTTTATGATGCTAAGCTCTCTCCTGATTTTCTCTGTTTTTGGTTTTTGCAGATATCATTCCTCCAGCCCCTATACCACAAGGTAACTCTCTTTCATTGAAAGTGTAACCTATACAGTATTAAGTTGCAGAGAATTATTTTTGTAATTCATAAAAGCAGAATGGACTTCTGTGCACTGGCTACCACAGGGGCAATGGGTGGGTTGGAGCCCTCACAAATGGGTGGGTTATCCACATCTGAGCTGAGCTGGTTTGCATGGCAGGAGACTGAGGAGAGCATTAAAGAAGTACAGGCTGCCCCCACTACACACACACTACATGCATGTGTCCAATCCCATTTCCAATATCGCTCACAATCAATTGTAGGGTCCTGCCTGTCCATCATGCATCTTCCATCCTCCTTCATGCCCTCTCAGTGGCACAGTCACTCACACCAGCCAAGCCACAACTGTGTCTACACCAGCATGATCACTCCCCATTCAGTGACTCCACTGTTGAGCTTGATGGAATTCTGGATTCTACATCCGGAAAAATGCAATGTGCATGCCTAATGAAACCAACCATGGGTCTCTCATCTGCCTTTACAGGAGGAAGTAACTCTTGCGGAGGAGTGATTTCAAGTCTCTCAGGTTCCTTCTCCAGCCCTTGGTACCCTACAAACTACCCCACGGACTTGGAGTGCGTCTGGGTGATACACGTGGCTGAGAAATTCCACATAGAACTGATGATCCCAAGCCTGAAGTAAGCAACGTTTTCTTTCTCTACTTTTAAGGCCAGTTTAGATTTGAATCCATACTTTCCTCAACGACGTAGCCTTTTGTGGGATAAATCCTTTCACATTTTAGGCGAGAATTGCTCTGATCATCTGAGCTGTGGAGAGTCATTTAATCAGTTAGCTCAACTTCCTGTGCAATGAGAGAACACCCCATGGGCCTCCCTGACACCAGCCCATTGAGCCGTAGCTGGGGCAACCCACACATGAAGACCTCACCCCTTCACTCTTAACCAGTTCCGTCTGAGACACAGGCTTCCTCCTCCATCTGAACCCAAATCTGTTCTTCCTCATCCTCATGGTCTGATCTTCATTCTTCCGTCTGACGCTACACAAATCTGCATCCTGTTCTCTTCAAGAATTTCTATCATGTCCTTACCAAGAATTTTCTTGTACAGATTAAACAGTTAATTCATTCCCCCATCATGCACCTTGTTCTTCCTACTTTTTTCTTTAACTGTCACTCATTTTTAAGGAATGTATCCTGTTTTAATGTACATTTATATGCATGTAGGTGTATATATACACACACACACACACATTTTCATATATGCATACATATACATGAGTAACATTTAAACAAAAATATTACTTTTCCTGATAACGTTTGACCTTGGTTTCATCTTGCTATACTGGGTTACACCTGGGTCATTCTCTCTTCCTTACTTTGTCCCACAGTATGCCCCAGACCTCTGCCACTGCTTTCCATCTGTCGTCATTGGCCACAGCAGTTGAGAATCTGAATGGTTAAATGCTGCTTTTAAAAATGTAAAATCGTACTCGGTGGAGGAGGGGCGAACTCCATTGGCTTTACTTGGTGGCTACATATTTTTTGATAGAAAAGACATAAGCTAATGTCAGGGGGCATTATGCAGTATGAGCAAAATGCATTTATCATTCATCGATTCAACATACATTTATTCCTTCATCAACATACATTTATTTGTTGAAAGCAATGTGAGAAGAGTTGGTACCATGTATTTCAAATCTATGAAATTCACAGTTCTAATGTTTTAGGGCACAGTTTCATTTGATCACTTCTGGGAAATGGTGATTCCAAACAGTTGTAATGGCCCACGTCCCCTGTAATGTCAAAGTTATTATTCTAATGTAAGTTTCGTACTATAATTTTGGAGTACACAAATTAAGGAGCTTTTTAAGGTGTTGCCCAAAACCAGACCATAGTGGCTGATTTCTGAATTTTGATGTTAAAATCCTAGATTTATTGCAATTTGCTTTTTTGTTACTCAGAAGATAAAGTTGGTTATCGTTTACTATTTACTGTTATTCCAGTTCTCAAATGGAAGTGATTATATACCCCTGCAAGACATTTGGTTAGGTCTGGAGACATTTTTTATTGTTACAATTAGAAGGCACCACTGTCAGCTAGTGGTAGAGGCCAGAGATGCAGCTAAGTGTCCTGCAGTGAACAAGACAGCTCCCCCAACTCCCTGTCCAGAAAAGAATTATCCAGCACCAAATATCAATAGTGCTGAGATTGAAAAACCCTGATTTACCCTGACTCTTACTTTCATTTTTTAAAATAGTTCAGCACCTACAGGACTTTGCTTCACCCTCAATTTGTAAAAATTATATCCATATTTAAACGATTAGGTAGGTGCAAAAGTAACTGCAGTTTTTGATGTTACTCTTAATGCTGTTTTATTCTTGCTAATTAAAGCGTGTCCCGTTTTCTGATGAAATGATTTCTCAGGTTGCAGTGTCACCTGTTACTGTCACACTGTTGTCACCTTACACACAAATGTGATCACTTACTTTAAAAAAACAAAAATAAAAATGGGTTATTTTGAGGTACTTGGCTTTTACCTCACTGGAACAGATGTGTTCTGCAACAAGCAGGTTTTCAAATGCAGTATTTAGTTTATGTACCACTGTAATTATGTCTATCTCATATACATTATGCAATGAGAATGTATCATATAGGCATCAAAGGCTACTTACTATTGTTTAAACCCAAATATGTATATCTCATACTTGTATCATGTTAGATTAATGTTGATGTTCTTTCAACATGTATTTATTAAGCCTCCACTCAATTTATTGAGCAGGCCCTGGACTAGAAACAGGCTCATAGGGCCAACCAAGAAAGACAAGATCTCTACCCTCACAGAGTTTATATTCTAGATGATGAGACAAATGGTACTCAGATAAACCAATAACTCAATGGACAATTTCAACTAGTGATAAATTGAAAAATGCTATGAAGAAAAAAATATACATACATGATAATAGGATAGAAAATAAAGAAGGAGAAGACAGCAACTGGTAGGATGGCCAGGGTCAGCTTCTTTTATCATCCAGGTTGGATGAAACATTCATGAAACACTTGGTTTGAACAGGGCAGGTCAGAGCATTGGTGGCAGGAGTCAACAGACCCTTGGAGCTCTTACAACTGTCACCATTTCTCCCTGCTCTGGGTCTTCTCTCTGCTCTGGGTCTTCTGGAGAGTTTAACTCAATGAGGCACTGTTAGATATTTGCCACCACCCCAGAGAGTGACAAGATTTGAATTAAAGAGTTGGGGGACATTCAGGAGACACTCAAGGTAGAGAGGAAGAGGATAGGAGAGACTGAAGGGCAGAATACCAGAAGTTACTGAAATAGACTGGGTAGAAGATGAGAACCCAACAGACCTGGGGCAGTCCCAGTAGGAAAGGACAGAAGGGCAGATTCAATAGGTCAAATGATAAGTGGGGGGTGTAGCAGTGATTACTGCAGTTTTTGGCTGAATGCTGTGCAAAAGATGACTCTAAAACATTTTGCAGATTTCCTTGGAGATATTAATTTTGTCTTCATGTCCTCAGATTAGAGGACATCTATGGGTGTCCTTACGACTTTATCGAAGTGTTCGATGGACATCAGGCTGCCTCACTCTCCATGGGCAGGTTTTGTGCTGGGGCAGAGCTCACGTTCCTCTCTTCTTCAAACGTCATGACCGCAGTGTTCAGAAGCAACGCCATGATCACCAACACAGGGTTTTATGCTCTGTACAACACCATTCAGCAAGATGAAAGGGAGAACGGTAGGTACCCTAACACATACCTTGGGAGGAAGTTAGATCTGATTTATGAGCTTTGCTTTTAAGAGAGAAGATGCTTTCTAAATCTGACCCTCATTAATGACATCTGGAGTGACATCCATGCAGACATTAAAAACTCCCCACCTCACTCTCACCCTCCTCTGCCACTCCCTGTCACTTTTCTCCACCAAAGCATCCTGACTGAAGAAACAGATGGCCTGAAATCTCATAGTTTGCATCGACTGTGTGTGTAGATGGATCCAAAAGAGAGCCCCCTTCTTCTCCAAAGAAGTAAAGGAAAATGCAATAGAAAAATCATTCTGGGACAAAACTATCTCAACTAGCCACCTGCTTCAATCTGAATTTAATATAAAAACCACCTATAACACTTAGAAGCTGTGTGCCGCATGCCAAGTGACATCAGAGGACAGGGCTGGGGGCTATAAGGGCTGTGAGGTTTGGAACCAGGGCCCTGGGCAGAGCATGGGAGTGGGTCATAGGTGCCCGGATGGACCACCAAGCAGAAGCTTTGAGCTTTTTTTCATCCTGGCCCTCAGCTCCTGGCCCAGCTCCACAGCCCATTCAGGGGCCTTTTGGCTCCCTCCCTACACTGAGGTCACTGGTGTATGTCCTTGAGATAAATGCGGTTCTGCCCTTTACGAGCTGACACTTACTCAGAGGCGAGACTCACACATACACCCAGGAAGAATTACAAAACCAAACCAACTGCTCCACGCCAGGGGCCATCCCTGGAGCCACAGTTTGCCAAAAACAAAAAAGATAGGAAGGAGGGGAGGGGAGGGAAAAGGAGGGAAGGGAAGGAAGGAAGGGAGGAAGGGAAAGAAGGAAGGAGAGTGAGGGAGAGGAAGGAAGGAGAGAGAGGGAGAGGAAGGGAGACAGAAAGAAAAGAGAAGGAGGAGAGAGAAGGAAGAAGAAAGAACAAGAAGGAAGAAGAGAAAAGAGATGACATCGCATGTCTGGCAACAGAACAGACACAAACATGGTGATCTAGGACGTCTAGTAGCTGTAACCAAAGTAACTCAGGGCCATTTTTAGATGCCAGATTGTGTGCAGGTTCTCCCCCAAACAACACGTGCTACCTTTCTGACTGAAGTAAGCAAGACTACCTCTCTCTCAGGTTTAGGAGAATTGAAGGGAGATGAGCTACCCACACCTTCTATGTCTTCCACTGCCTCTCTGCCTTACCTAGAAGCATCCGCTGCTGTGAGTTACCCAACCTCAGGTAATGTGGGTTGTTTTGAATTGACGACCTATAACTTGCCCTAGCAAAGCCCCCTAGGCAGTAGGGTAGTTATTTAGGGTCCAAATGCCCTGGGCTTATCTTCCCAGCCTCTTCATTTACTGGCTGTGAGGCCTCTAGCAAATCTCTGAGCTGCTTCCTGCCTACATTTTCTCCTCTGGATGAGGATGAGGAAATCCAGGGGGTTTCACTGTGTGAATATCCAGGCCAGCCCTTGCCCTGTAGTGGGCGGGGCATACTACTCACAGAGTCAGCCACTATCTCTGACCCTCACCTCATCCAAGGTCAAAGCCTGGCAGGGGTTTATCTCTGGGTACTGCCTTCTACTTGACAGAATTGTTAAGAATGGAGAAGCTGAAAGCATCAAGTTATAGTTTGCTCCCAGCTCTATTTGGCCAGTTGTCTTTACACTTCCAATTCAATTCAGCCAGCAGCTCTTCCACGACAGGCCCTTAGAAGAGTAAAGTACAACATGCAGAGAGGAGCTGGGAAAGAGAGAAATGACCCCAAGCACTTAGAAGTAGCACCAGGGTAGCTTATACTGAACAACAGAGGTGCCCAAAGGATGTTTTCTTGAATTTAAAATATATCTATTGGCCAGGCGCAGTGACTCACGCCTGTAATCCCAGCACTTTGGGAGGCTGAGGGGGGCGGATCACCTGAGGTCAGGAGTTTGAGACCAGCCTGGCCAACATGGTAAAACCCCGTCTCTACTAAAAATACAAAAATTTGCTGGGCTTGGTGGGGCATGTCTAATCCCAGCTACCCAGGAGGCTGAGGCAGGAAAATTGCTTGAACCCAGGAGATGGAGGTTGCAGTGAGCTGAGATCATGCCACTGCACTCCAGCCTGAGCAGCAGAGCAAGACTTCATCTCAAAAAAAAAAAAAACATGTATTACAAAAAAAAAGATCAGCCACCAAGCCATGGTTTTCCCGAGCTTTTATTTCCTAACATGCCAGTTGGGTGATGGAAGGAGTGCTGCCCACAGAGAAAGGCCATGAGAAAGAAATCCCATTCAGAACCAGAAGCTGTCTGTAGATAATCCACAGAGTGGGCAGCCCGCCCACAATGGACTGAAAGTTCGATGTTTGACGTTTACCTAAGATGTATAATTTTCCCCTTTTGTAGCATCTTTTCCAAAGCCAACAGAAGTGCCCACATGGACAGGTAACCGTTTCTTCTCACTTCCCTGGCCCTCCCTCTATGCAGTTTGAATTCACAAACATCCCAGCACCGGGGAGGAAGTGTCCTGACTTCCACCCTCCTCCATGGCCCCAGGCTGCCAGAGGAAGTGCTGGCAATGTCCAGGTTCACCTGGAAAATCTGTGATTGGAAAGTGACAGGAAAGAAGAGGCTGTGAGATGTAAGAATGGCTCTTGGGAGCTGGTTTGGAAGAGGCCCCCAGGAAGGCCAGGTTGCCTGCTCACCCCAAATCTCCACACATCCCCACCTGTGGGCTCACCTTATCTGTGTTGCAAGCACAACCAGCTTCTGCTCCCTTTTGTAACATTGTCCTTTGAACACAGGAGGCAGCCTGCAATGATGGCTCTTTCCAATCCCTGGAATGTCTTCACACATAGGTTATGCCTGATCCCAGGAATAACAGAGATGGGAGCTATTGCTACTGTCTCTTGATCAACGTGTGCAAGGGCACACAAAAACTCACACCCACACACATACACACAGACACACACACACACAGTGTATGCATGACAGCTTCTTGTGAAAAATCCAACATACCCTGTGAATGTCAGAAACCAAGACTTCACCACACACAGGGAAAGAACAGTTATGCCTTGGGGCAGGCCAGGTCTAGCCAATGGCGAGGAACAACCATTTCTTAACCAATCACAAAAAAATACACAGAGTAGTACCAAGGCAAACATGAACAAAATGAAATAAAGGAGGGAGTGGATTCATTATCCTCAATTATCAGTGCACAATTCCTAGGAAATTGTGGCTTCTCTGGTGGCCTTTGTGGATGTGACTTCATGAGGTCATTCTTTGGAATGTCTACAAGGTCTGGGACTGCGGCTGGTGAATGGGTCCAGCAGATGTGAGGGCCGAGTCGAGGTCTACCATGCCAATGCCTGGGGCACCGTGTGTGATGACAGCTGGTCTATAGAGGATGCCCACGTGGTCTGCAGGCAGCTGGGCTGTGGCTTGGCTGTGTCTGCCCTCCCAGGAGCCAGCTTCAGCCCTGGGTCAGGCAGCATCCTCCTCGATGACGTCGACTGCACGGGAAGGGAGTCCTCCCTGGGGCAGTGCCCTCACAGCGGTTGGTTCACCCACAACTGTGGGCACCATGAAGATGCTGGTGTCATCTGCTCAGGTGAGTGAAGGTCCTCCCTGGGCCAGTCCTGCAGCTGCCTGGACCAAGCCCGAGATCCTCAGATAGAGTCTGAAAATGCCTCTGTGCCTTAAACCTTTCCCCATGTGCAGAACAGTGGATTTCTGCTCAGACTCTGGAAAATATCCCCAGCTGTTCAATACACGGGAGGGTCCCATTCAACTTGAGTACCTGCAAAGTTCAATTAATTGTAAAAGAAAGAAAATCATGGCATTTATTCCATGAAGTTATTAGGAGGATTAATTGAGGCAACCCATGTAGAACATTTAGTCAAGCATCAGACAAACCATAAATACACAAAAATATTACCATTTTGTTGGTATTTTAGTTATGAAGGCAAATTCTATCAGCATCACTGCCTCAAAGTTTATAGCCAGGTTAGACATCCCACAACCTACACCTGGCTGTACAAACCCAGAGGGGAGAGCCCTGGATGCTTAAGACTGATTGTTTATACCCAGCTTCCTTGAGTCACATTTAAACTGAAACAATGATCTTTAAACGACTCTGCCATTCCAATTTCTATTATTAAACCACCCTCATTTCCTTTATCTCTGCAGATTCTGCAGCTGCTGGACATCCAGGTATCTATGAGGTCGTGTCCATTTTATTTGCTGACTGGTGGCTAGCCATCACCACTACTTGGTCTCCCAACCCCAGCCTATGCTGGGTCTCCCTTATAAGCTTTAACAATGCTCTGAGCTCCAGACCCTTTCACCCTCCCAGAAGGCAAAGACCCAGGGCTGTTGCCCATTCCCTCAGCTGGATGTCAGCAGGTTGATGTGTCATCCCTTCCACTGATGAGAGCATTTCAACAGGGCTCTAAGATACTTGAGCCAAAGGGTTGGTTCATGCAACAGAGGCCATGGCAATCCAGAGAAGGCAGGCGGCCATAGGGGAAGGAGACCTGGGGCAGAAGGTCCTGGGGGCAGTAGGGCTGGGGGCAGGAGAGCCTGGGGGCAGGAGGGCCTGGGGGCAGGAGAGTGGGGGCTGGAAGGCCTGGGGCAGGAGAGCCTGGGGGCAAAAGGGCTGGGGGCAGGAGAGCCTGGGGGCAGGAGGGCCTGGGGGCAGGAAGGGCTGGGGACAGGCGCTGCTCCTCTACCTGTAGCCCCACCTGGGTCCCAGCAGCAGCTGCTGAACTCTGTGGTTCTGACAAGGCGCCCCTGTTTATGGGGCCAAATGTTCACAATCCCTACATGAATTTTATTTCTTTTATTTTCTTATTCTTAATCAGAATAATACACACCCATGTACAGGGTACCATCAAATTTTAAGTGGTAACTATCAGATAAGAGCCTGGATAGGGTTGTTTACAGGCAGACTCATATATGTGATTTAGATGATATTTGAGAAGAGTATTAAATATCATTGTGTGTGTTTGGAATGTAATTATGCTAATTATTTTTCTTTTTTACGCCATAGCTTCTTCAACTCCTGGGGAGCACCCAAGCGATTTTCATCTAACAGGTACATTCCTCATTCTTTTATTTTGTAACAGTTTTTCTGAGGCTGAGGGTCTGACCATTTGTGACTAATGGAAATGTAGCAAATGCAATTTCCCCGGCCCTGGTGCTGTGTGCAATAAGAGCTGTGCTCATGAGAGGCAAGCTGGTGACATGGAGGATTGTCGTAGAGTAGGGGTCTTTCCAAGGAGAGAGCCCGCTCAGCCACTGCCCTCTGCAGCAACAGCAGCAGCAAGCTACTGCTCCTGCAGGTCCTTCTACAGGGGCCTCAGGAACCAGCCCCAGTTCCTGGGGATGCAGATCCTGAGAGTCAGCTTCATCTGCTTTGGGCGCAGGGGTCCGTTTCACTTGGTCAATTTTTTACTTGCCTGTCACAGTGATGTTCTGTCTTCTGCTGCTTGATTTTCCAATCCCAATCACCTTCATCATTTCTTAGTCCATAGTTTACAATTTTCTAAATTCAAGTAAAGCAAAATTAATTTTGTACCAAGAATTTCATAATGCTCTTGGAGAGACCTGAGTTAGGAATGCAAAATCTGAGCTCCAAGCATTCAACTGCATTTCTTGGAATTTTTAGAAAAACCACCTGGAAAATGACAGCTTTTTTTTTTTTTTTTTTTAATCTGAAGACTTAGTGTTCAGTGTTTCAAACAAGTCATGGTGTGTCAGCCTAAAAACTCTGAGTTAAAATGGCATCAAATGTTCATCATCCATCTTTGTAGCTTCAAATCCCCCAGGTGACCATCAATGATGCTACCCTGACAAAGTTCAGATAGATGCTTCCAGTTACTGTCAGACAGTGAGGGTCACCTCCATGGGAGGGAAAAGTGATGCAGAGACATTGTGTAGTTTGGGCTTAATCTTTTAAAGTGCTGATGTGCTTGTGATGATGCCTTGGTTTTCCCTTTCACTGTTCAAGTTGCCCCAGCATTGACAGAAATGGGCCCCAGCATTGGTAATCCTTTGATTGATTCCCTCAAAGCTTCCTCATTATTTAATCTTTCTAGGGAACTCCCTGTAATGTCAGTGCCCACCCAGATTCGTGTCTCTCCAGGACTGAGAAAATACGGAGCTGATACAGAGGGAGAGATTACAGAAGTGGCTGCCACTTGTCTCGTCTCTGGATCCTGAAAAATGTTTTTAACTGTGAAACTGGGCCCCAGTAATAATGAAATAATGAAAGGTTGAGTCTGACATACCCCCACGCTATTGCCTATCAGTTTGATGGCTCAGCCTCAAAACAGATATTTATCCTTATCCTTATAATTGCCATATTTCTAATCCAAAGATGAGAATGAGGGAACAAAATATTGGAAATCACAAATAGCCTCAAAAAGTCAGTTACTGAATTTGCAAGCACTAGTTTGACTTAGTCCTGTGGGACCCAGAAGCAGGAAGCAAGAGTGTCCAGAGTTTTGGAATTTAGAGTGTGTATTGTTTTAAGAACTAAAGAAAAGTCCCACTAGTGTCTCCCAGAAGAGCTGATCACATTCCAGTGATAACCTCTGGGTCTCCCCCAGGTTTGCCCATTGTCAGGTTGGCAGATGGGAGGAGCCATTGCAAAGGGCACATTGAAGTCTACCACAATGGCACATGGGGGACTGTGTGCGACAACCTCTGGGGCGTCAGTGCTGCCCACATGGTGTGCCAGCAGCTGGGTTGTGGGGTGGGCGTTGGCCACCCCAGGGAATGGCCACTTTGTTGCATGGGTGGGGGGTGGCTGCTGGGACACATCCTCCTTGACGATGTGCAGTGTCAAGGCATGGAGACCACACTAGGCCAGCGTGGCCATCTGGGTCTGTCCATCCACAACTGTGGTGACCATGAGGATGCTGGGCTCATCTGCACAGATACTCACTTCCAGCTTTCTCCTGAGGCTGCCAGAGCCAAGACTCTCAGTGGGGGACCTGGAAACCAATGTGAGGAAGTTTTGGTCTCACTGGCATCCTCTAAACAAATGCCCAAGGTCCACTGTCAGCACTGAGCTCCCTGGGGCAGTAGATACATAATGACATATAATACAACCCTGGGTCAGCCCCAAGTCCCTTAGCCCCACATCCTGCCCTGATCTTGGTTCTGGAGGCCTCTTGGCTATTCTCAGCCTTCCTTAATTTGTTGATCTACCCAGTGTTTGACTCAAGGCCCAATGAGTTCACCTTAGGGCCCTCTGTCTCTGCAGTCTTCAAGGAATTACCAGATCCCTTCTGTGAACCATTCACTGGGGTAATGGCACTTCCTAGACTTTGTCCCAAAGTTGTCTGTTTTGAGCTTTAAAGCTGACTTTGCAGTGCTGCTCCAGGAAATTCCATGAACAAAACCCAGATCCTGTCATCTACATACTATGTGAAAGCTTCAACACTATCTTCTTTTGGCCTCTGTTTGAGATAGTTTCCTTTAAAAAAAAAATCAGCCCAGTTTGTGCATTATCTATGCTTCTTTCTCTTGCCAAAAAAGTAGAATAGAAAAGGAAATGCAATGCAATATTCACTGCTGAGCTTATCTTAATTTTATAGGACAAAGACTACACTAAAAGGATTGAATTCATCCATTTATTTAACAAATATTTATTGAGCACTTCATATGTGCCAGGCACAATTCTAGGTGCTGAAGATGTAGCAATGAACACAACAGACAATCCTGCCCTCTTTCGTGGAGCTTGCATTCCAGTGGGAGGGTTAGAGTCATTTGTGCATTTAAACTGTAATGGATAATTAACAAAAGTAAATGAATACTGAATCAAGGGTCATAATATGCTCTGTTATGTTAAGGAATCACTTTCCTTTAGTGCTCAGACAACTTAGTATTGTGTTATAAAACTAGTTTGGTGAAAATGGGAAATCAACATTAGAAACCTAAAGTCAGAATTAGGAAGGCTCCTAGTACTTTGCCATTCTAGAAATGATGTACTTTTCAGTGCCTCAGTGAAGCAGCCTCTCTGATCCATCCCAGGGGATTCTCACAACCAATGGGTGTTTCTCACTTTCTGCCTTTTGCATCCCTGTCACTCTTTCAGTCTCAACAAAGAAACCTTTGTCATTTTTAATTTTACACCTCAAAAGTTGTTCTGTATCTAATTTTAATGTATCTGAGATATAAATTTTTACAATGAAACAAACCTAAATTCCTGTTTGTTTTACAATCTCAACATCAGCTACAGAAATGATCACTTCACCTGGTAACTTTAGTTTCTTTCTTGCTTTCTATAAATCAGATATGTGTAGATTGCTTTACATATGGTTAGGGTTGGAGTTTATATCTCATATAAAATTAAATATCAGCTCATATCAATGTATAAGGTGCTTATATATTCATTAAATGAAGGAGTACATTGACAGAGATTGTGTGCCTTCCATACGTAGCACACAATATGTCTAGTTTGTTTCCTCCCTCTTTGGTGCAACAGCTGGTCTTTGAAATCAAGTTTTATGACTGGCTTCACTTACACCCTCATCAGTGTCCATACATTTGGGTGTCCAGTGAGTCTGGGTTTTTTTTAACCCCCAAACCACAGGACTTCAGATATCTCAGGCAAAACTACTTTAATCTGCATTTTCAGAAAATAATGGAGTACCACATCTCTCAAGTGCATTCCACATTACAGTACATTAATCTATTGATATGCAAATTTTAAAGAAGGATTTACACAGCTAAGTAAGTTAGGGAAATGCCATATCCCTCTCTTGAAGATTCACAGCCTATTAACACATTAAAGTCTCTGACAAGCCCTATAGTAAGGGATCTTTAAAAAAAAAACAAAACTTGATTTAATCCAATGATTCTCAAACCTCTTTGACCACTGAAGCCTTTTGAGTGGCAATGCAGCCTCCTTGCAGGATTTGGAGCCAGAGAACCTGGGATTACATTCTGGCTCCAGCCTTAACCAACTGGGTGACAGCAGTCAAATCTCCTCACCTCTGAAAGGTTTCTTCATGTGTAGAACGAGAGGATGAAAACAGCCACCTCGGAAGCTTGTCCTGGGGACTGAGTGGTCAGGTCACACTTGTGTAAGAACACGGTGATGGGAGCTTCATAGTCACCTCCTTAGGGATGTGTGTGCTGTCGCCTGCCGAGTTCTGGCTTGGCTCCCTAATGTAAGCAGCCCATGTGTCCTTTTATAAAATTCCTTCCTCTGGACACTTTGGGGATCATCCTAAGGCTTAAGTTAACCACTGTTTGGCTAAGTAAGTGAGTGAAATACCACATCAATTCAAGTCAGCTCAACTCCAGTTTTCTCTGAACTGTCCATATTTCCACGGTCCTTATTTCCAAAAATCTCAAAGCCTTCTGCCAGGACTGGTAAACACTAACCTCTAAGGAAAGTCAAACAAGGAAACATGCTGCTCTTTTGGTGACTGGATCTGTGAAAATTGTCCACCAGTTCTTTTAGGCGAGAACAAGTCATATGGCACCATCACAGTGTAACATTTTTCTAAAAGTTGGAAGAAAGCTTAGAGATTGCTCAGACTGGAAGTCACAAGTGGGCAGTTTTGGCCTGCCATGTGTTTGGATGCAGACAACTCAGTTTTACCTATGCACGTTTACATTATTTTTAATCCCACCTCTTAATAATGGAAGATATCCTACAAAAATCCAGATTTCCAGCTTTGATTGAAAAATCTGAGAATGGTCAACATGAATTTCAGCAGGGCACCAACTGGTTGGGGCTGAGCAGGAAATGACTGCCTCCTTTCTATGGCACATGCTCTCTCTCCCATTTCTTCCTGGCCCCCATGCATGTCTAAGCCTATAGACGTCTCCATTTCCACCCTTGGTGCTTCTCAAACCTTAATGTGTACATAGCTGTCATGGACATCTTGTTAAAATACAGATTCTTGTTCTAGTGGATCCTGGGAGCCCATATTTCTAACCAAGTGATACAGATGCTACTCCTCCATGGACTAGCCCTTCAGATGTAGTAGCTGAAGCTCAGAGATGCAAAGGAGCTTGTCCAAGGTCACATACCCTGTTCCACAAAGACTAGAGACTAGAAACCCAGTCTCTTGAGTCCTAGCCCCAGGACCCACCTGCCCCATTATTAATCCCCTTAGCTTAATTAAACAGAGAATAGGAGAATGAAACAGGAACACGGCTGGGGCATAATTTGTAAACAGGGTAATTTTTAAAAAATCTTTACCAATGAACTTGATTGACAAGGATGGCATTTAACTACAATTTTCTCTTAACTTTTGCTTGTCTTGACAGTTCCTGCTTCAATTTCAGCCACTGATTTGGCCCTTACACCTGGTAACAGGTTTTTTCCTAGTATGTCCTTTATTACCTACATGAGGGATATTGCTATGTTGAAATTTACCTAGCTAGTACAATTATACCACTATTTGTCCAGGAGTCACTTGGCTAAATTAATCCCTTGGAAAAGAGACTAGAACCCAGAAATAGACAAAGAGTGCCTCATGAGCCCAAACTGAGATCCTAGCATTCAAGCTCAAGTGTTCGAATACCCACAGAGGTATACCACAGAGCCTGTTACTCAGAGCTTGTTCTTACTTTCTACACACTCATAACAGCTGGCTATCTGGTCTCCCTGCTGACTATATATTAGTAGAGACAACAGGTTGGGGAGGGAGTGCAGGGTGCTAGGAGGTATAGACCTAATAGAGAAGCTACATTGGCAATGGCAGGAAATGCTAGCAGATGCTCTGACAGCCATAGAAGGTTCAAAAAAAAAAAAAATTCAGTGTCACTTTCTAAATGGAGCAAAAATGCCCACTTATCTCAACATCCTTTGAGAGAGGTCTGTATTGAATCCTGGAACAACAATGATACTCCTCCTAATGAGTTCAAGTTCATGCAGGTTCAAGTATGATCAGTATCTTTTATTTAAAAGAACAGGAAAGCATGTTTCAGTTCAGGAAGGATTTAATTTATAACCGTGTATATGTTTTTAATTCAGGAAGATGGAAATTTGAGAGGGTGGAAAACAACTAGTCATCATAGGTGAATTTTTCCAACAACAAAGCCTCCTAGTAAATGAGACCAAAGTAAAGGCAGAACTGTGTATAATCAGAAAATGAATAAAAATTTTCTGATCAATTGACTAACATTTCTGCTCATGTTTCATATTCAGGCATAATTTCCACTTCAGGAGAAGTAACTCCTTCACCTGGTAATGCCCTCTGCCCACTGCACTGCAAACGTATGCAAATGGGACACCAGGATCACCTCTGTCCGCCACTGGGGCCAAGACTAGGAAGGCTTGGGGGCGGTGTGGTGTCAAGTTGCCATCGTCTTTGAGCAGGGTGCCTCATCCAGGCCAGACCCTCTGCCTGGCATGAGGTGGTGGTTGGAGGATGGTAAGATAGAGAGAGGACTTTCCTGGCTAGGTCCGATCACCTGCCATGGGCTCTGGTACCATCGTGCATCTCTCCTTCATAGCACTTGCTACAATTGCAATTTTACATTTATTTGTATAGTCATTTGACCTCATCTGAATTTCCCATGACACAGTCCTCTCTTTGAGGACAGAAAGAACCATATGTAGTTTTGTTGGCTGTTTTACTCCAGCCCTGGCACAGTCCCTGGCACAGAGGAGTGGGCAGTCAATATTTGTTAATTAAATAAATGAAAACCATGGTTTCCGTGTTCTAGGGACACAGAGAAGAAAACAAATTAACTATGAAACAAAATTTGTTTGCCATTTGGTAGGTTTTGACCTATTACCTTTTCTCATTTCCAGTATCCTTGAATACTGCTCTAACCACCTCAACAGGTAATTTAAGTGTTATTTTGGGTTCCATCTTGCTTGCTATAATTTTTTTTGTCTGGTTTTCCAGTGAATTTATTAAACAACTTTTTATGTCCTGGTTAAATTCTTTCATTTTTAGTCATCTTTTGAGTTTTTAAATATGTTTATATTAACCTTACTCTTAAAGGCCATCTCTGATCCCCTTATTTTCAATGAATTCTGGGCAGCTCAGCTCAATGCATAAGCCAAGGGAAAAATTTGTACAACCCATTAGGCCAAGTTGAATCCATGAAGACATTCACTGACTGGTAGTCTAAGGCAGGGGTCCTCAACCCCCAGGTCACAGACCAGTAGGGATCTATAGCCTGCTAGGAAGTGGGCCACACAGCAAGAGGTGAATGATGAGCAGGCGAGCATTAACACCTGAGCTCTGCCTCCTGCCAGATCAGTGGCAGCATTAGATTCTCATGGGAGCACAACCCTGTTGTGAACTGCACATGTGAGGGATCTAGGTTGAGTGTACCTTATGAGAATCTGACTAATGCCTGATGATCTGAGGTAGAACAGTTTGATCTTGAAACCATCCACCATCCTCCCCGCCATCTGTGGAAAATTTGTCTTCCACAAAACCAATCCCTGGTGTCAAAAAGGTTGGGGACCACTGGTCTAAGGTAATCACCTACTTGAGTCTGTGGAGAAAACTTCTCCTGGAGACCAGCCACCAAGTGGTGTTTCCAGAATGGAAAGAAGTCAAGCTATGGTTTTCCCTGATCCTCCTTGACATTCAGCAGCATTCAATGAGGATGGCGGATGGCCAAGGCAGTAAGATATGCAGAGTTGACCAAGACAGCAAGTAACTTGCCCCTTATACAACAGATTTGGCGTGATGCTGGTTGGAATTATCTGAGGAGTTTCTAATGTGACTCTGAGTTCAAGAACTTCACAAGTAGAGTGTAATGGGATTTGTTGAGGGGGGGTTGGTGAGGGAAGGGGGATAATAAGGAGAGTGGTCTTCCCTGCTCTAGGTGTTGAAGCAAATGAGGTATAAAACATCAGATTCAGCAGCAAAATGAGGCCTTTATTACTGATAAAGCTGGATTGGCGGGAAACAGTACAAAAGACAAATGGACCTGCCACCCTTCCCCACCCTCAGCCAGATCTTGGGACAGCCCACTAGGGAAAGTTCCAGTCTGCAGAGCTGAACTTTTCCTGGGTCACTGCCGCCAATCATTTGAAAGGAGAAAGGCCGGGAAAGCAAGTCCCCACTCACAGAATCTGTTAGATTAGCTCCATACCACTGAGAAACCTGGCCCATGGCTGTGGCCCCCTCAGACAGTCACTTCTACCTCCATGGGAAGAAGTAACATGTTGGCAAGAGGAATGGAGACCCACAGGAAGGAATGGAGGGGTGGCTTGGAGGCAGTGGGGGGTCTGGAGATGACTTGCCATGGCTCCTGGCTGCAGAGCAGGAGGACAAGCCTGGCAGTCACTCATCCAGGACACCACCTTCCTGTCTCCTGCATCTCGTAGAGGCACGTGTGCCTGGCGAGACTGTCTTATTGCTCCCTTGTCCTTTGTGTTCACCTGCAGCTTCCATCTCCACTGCCGTGACCTCCACACCAGGTAGAACACTCTGTCTGCTATCCCATCAGTCCCTCTTCTTGGAGATCTGTTTATCTAAACAGAACTCAAAGATTTTGTCCCCAACATAGCCTCAGTAAAAACAGAAACCCAGGAGTCCCCTCCACTGGTGTATGTCTCTTCTTCCTTTTATCTCTAGAGATCTCTTCAACCTCAGCAGAAGTGACCTTTCCACCTGGTAAAGTCTCCTTTGTGGTACTGTTGAAGTTAATGAGACTGGCTTCACATGTGTCATGTTCTATTCAGAAAATGAGCCTCAGTAATGATCATTTTTACTGCAGAGTAAACCACAATGAAAAGACACAGCTGGCCTTCTTCCACTCACGTTTGTGTCCTGCTCTCTTTGTTAATACACAGATGCGTCTTCAACCTCAGCAGAAGTGGACACGCCCTCTGGTAATGTTTTCTGCCTGTCACATTTCTAAAGTTCAATATGATTAACTTTTCCCTTTCTCTGTGGCAAATGAACATATATAGATACTGGCTATTCTGTCTACGGTATGAACCTCAGTGTAAACAGAAACCCCAGCATCCTTTTCACAGAAACTGAGGTTCATGTTCTCTTCATCCGTAGACACAGAAGTGGCCCCTCCACCAGGGCACACCTTCTGCTTGCTGTACTGGTTTTGATCAGATGTGCCCACGGGAGGCCAGGGCTGGGGGCCACACCTCTTCTGCTTGGCCTGTGTGTGTCATGCACTGGTCTTGATCAGATGTGCCCACGGGAGGCCAGGGCTGGGGGTCCACACCTCTCCTGCTTGGCTGTGTGTGTCATGTTTCAGGTGATGCTTTGACCCAGCAAGCACACCTGAACACACACATGAAAAAACTGGATTGTGATAATGTTAGTTCTATCCATCTGCCCTTCGGTTTTCCACCATGTAGTTGGTCAAACTAAAACATTCCTCTGCATTCGCAGATACGAGTCCCACTGCAGCTGAAGCCCCTTCTTCACCAGGTAAGCTCTCTGCTCCTTACAGCAGCCCTCATGAATGACTTTCTGAGAATGCTCAGCCCAGCGAGAGTTTACACACCCAGAATAAACACTTACTGTTTCCCCAGATGAGGTCAGGTGAGAAGAGAGGAGAAGTCAGGGGAGGCCACTCAACTCCCCAGAGGATTCCAGGCCACTCCCCTAACACTAGTCATGAAACTGCATGCAGTGAAGGTGGATGCTGGGGAGAGGATAAACAGGATAAAATACTTTAAAATCTCCAGTCTAGAGTAGGGATTCCCAAATGCTCATATGTGTGTGAGCCTTATGTGGAACTTGCGAAATGCAAATTCAGTGGCTCCGGGTGGAGCTTTTCAACAGGCTCCCAGGTGATGCCACTGCTGCCGGTCGTGGACCGCTTGGGGGAGTAAGGTGCTGAACCACCGCCCTCGTTCTGGAGGAAAATGAGGCCCAAAGAAGGAAAAGGTTTGCCTAAAGTCACAGAGCTAGGGCGAGGCAGAGCCAGGTGTCCTGACTCCTATCCAAAGTCCTTTCTGCTCTCATGCTCTGCTGATGAATCCATCTGTGTGATTCTCCCAAATCCCTATGACATTGACGTCTTCAGTAACAAGGCTCTGCTGCTTTCTTCCCTTTTATTTGTTTTCATTTTTCCCCCAAGTCCTGGGTACTTTGAAGACATATGGGGGTAAAATTCAATGAAACCAAAGTTCAGCACTTTCTTTTCACTTATGTTTAAGTATGGCCTGCCTGCCTTCTTGCCTGCCTGCCTGCCTTCCCGCCTTCCCTCCCTCCCTCCCTCCCTCCCTCCTCCTCCCTCCTTCCTTCCTTCCTTTTACTTCCCTTCTTTCTCCCTCTCTCCTTCGCTTTCCTCCTACCTCCATCCCTCATTTCCTCACTTCCTTCCTTCCCACCCACACCATGACTCCACTTTTGTCAGAAGATTCCTTTGCTTGTAGCTGTCACTGGCTCTTGACATCACATGAGGCAATCTTTTCTCTGTGGATCTGATTGATGGTAATTGGGTTGCTTTGGTCACAGTTTAGGTGACACTCAGAGGGTTTTATTTCCTTTGTGAAGGCATGACAGTGAAATCACTTCCTGTTTGCTCGGGAAGGGCCACCTTGGAGTGGGAGAAAAGGTGCGGTGGCCATTAAACCCTCACCTTCCTTCCCCTTCATCCCTGATTAACCACATGCAGCCCGGGTGAATGCGACTCCCACACCTTATACTCCTGAAAGGCAAAGTGCTTAGAATCCATGCTTTGGGGCCTCACGGGTTTTAATTGTGGATAATCTGAGCATGCTATAAGACCCCTGAGTCTCCATTTCCTCATCTCTAAAATAATGATGACACTTAACTAAAATAGTTGTCGTGAGGACCAGAGATGCAAATTATCTGACACATTGTAGATGTTCGAAATAAGAATTGTCAATCTCCCTCGCAAAATGCCAACCTCTCATACTCCGTTTCATGCCTGAATGTGTAAATCCACACGATCAATGCACGGGGTGGATTTCTATTGCATATCACTGATGAAATAGGCTCGTTTTCATACACTTATAGTCTACAGTGTAAAATTTTATTATTATTATTATTATACTTTAAGTTTTAGGGTACATGTGCACAATATGCAGGTTTGTTACATATGTATCCATGTGCCATGTTGGTGTGCTGCATCCATTAACTCGTCATTTAGCATTAGGTATATCTCCTAATGCTGTCCGTCCCCCCTCGCCCCACCCACTACAGTCGCCGGAGTGTGATGTTCCCCTTCCTGTGTCCATGTGTTCTCATTGTTCAATTTCCACCTATGAGTGAGAACATGCTGTGTTTGGTTTTTTGTCCTTGCGATAGTTTGCTGAGAATCATGGTTTCCAGTTTCATCCATGTCCCTACAAAGGACATGAACTCATCATTTTTTATGGCTGCATAGTATTCCATGGTGTATATGTGCCACATTTGCTTAATCCAGTCTATCGTTGTTGGACATTTGGGTTGGTTCCAAGTCTTTGCTATTGTGAATAGTGCCACAATAAACATATGTGTGCATGTGTCTTTATAGCAGTATGATTTATAGTCCTTTGGGTATATACCCAATAATGGGATGGCTGGGTCAAATGGTATTTCTAGTTCTAAATCCCTGAGGAATCACCACACTGACTTCCACAATGGTTGAACTAGTTTACAGTCCCACCAACAGTGTAAAAGTGTTCCTATTTCTCCACATCCTCTCCAGCACCTGTTGTTTCCTGACTTTTTAATGATGGCCATTCTAACTGGTGTGAGATGGTATCTCATTGTGGTTTTGATTTGCATTTCTCTGATGGCCAGTGATGATGAGCATTTTTGCATGTGTTTTTTGGCTGCATAAATGTCTTCTTTTGAGAAGTGTCTGTTCATATCCTTTGCCCACTTTTTGATGGGGTTGTCTGTTTTTTTCTTGTAAATTTGTTTGAGTTCATTGTAGATTCTGGATATTATCTGTTTGTCAGATAAGTAGGTTGCAAAAATTTTCTCCCATTCTGTAGGTTGCCTGTTCACTCTGATGGTAGTTTCTTTTGCTGTGCAGAAGCTCTTTAGTTTAATGAGATCCCATTTGTCAATTTTGGCTTTTGTTGCCATGGCTTTTGGTGTTTTAGACATGAAGTCCTTGCCCATGCCTATGTCCTGAATGGTATTGCCTAAGTTTTCTTCTAGGGTTTTAATAGTTTTAGGTCTAACATGTAAGTCTTTAATCCATCTTGAATTAATTTTTGTATAAGATGTAAGGAAGGGATCCAGTTTCAGCTTTCTACATATGGCTAGCCAGTTTTCCCAGCACCATTTATTAAATAGGGAATCCTTTCCCCATTTCTTGTTTTTGTCAGGTTTGTCAAAGATCAGGTAGTTGTAGATATGCGGCATTATTTCTGAGGGCTCTGTTCTGTTTCATTGATCTATATCTCTGCTTTGGTACCAGTACCATGCTGTTTTGTTACTGTAGCCTTGTAGTATAGTTTGAAGTCAGGTAGCTGATGCCTCCAGCTTTGTTCTTTTGGCTTAGGATTGACTTGGCATGGGCTCTTTTTTGGTTCCATATGAACTTTAAAGTAGTTTTTTCCAACTCTGTGAAGAAAGTCATTGGTAGCTTGATGGGGATGGCATTGAATCTATAAATTACCCTTGGCCATTTTCACGATATTGATTCTTCCAACCCATGAGCATGAAATGTTCTTCCATTTCTTTGTATCCTCCTTTATTTCATTGAGCAGTGGTTTGTAGTTCTCCTGGAAGAGGTCCTTCACGTCCTTTGTAAGTTGGATTCCTAGGTATTTTATTCTCTTTGAGGCAATTATGAATGGGAGTTCACTCGTGATTTGGCTCTCTGTTTGTCTGTTATTGGTGTATAAGAATGCTTGTGATTTTTGTACATTGATTTTTTATCCTGAGACTTTGCTGAAGTTGCTTATCAGCTTAAGGAGATTTTGGGCTGAGACAATGGGGTTTTCTAGATATACAATCATGTCATCTGCAAACAGGGACAATTTGACTTCCTCTTTTCCTAATTGAATACCCTTTATTTCCTTCTCCTGCCTGATTGCCCTGGCCAGAACTTCCAACATTATGTTGACTAGGAGTGGTGAGAGAGGGCATCCCTGTCTTGTGCCAGTTTTCAAAGGGAATGCTTCCAGTTTTTGCCCATTCAGTATGATATTGGCTGTGGGTTTGTCATAAATAGCTCTTATTATTTTGAGATACGTCCCACCAATACCTACTTTGTTGAGAGTTTTTAGCATGAAGCGTTGTTGAATTTTGTCAAAGGCCTTTTCTGCATCTATTGAGATAATCATGTGGTTTTTGTCTTTGGTTCTCTTTATATGCTGGATTACATTTATTGATTTGCGTATGTTGAACCAGCCTTGCATCCTGGGGATGAAGCCCACTTGATCATGGTGGATAAGCTTTTTGATGTGCTGCTGGATTCAGTTTGCCAGTATTTTGTTGAGGATTTTTGCATCAATGTTCATCAGGTATATTGGTCTAAAATTCTCTTTTTTGGTTGTGTCTCTGCCAGGCTTTGGTATCAGGACGATGCTGGCCTCATAAAATGTGTTAGGGAGGATTCCCTCTTTTTCTATCGATTGGAATAGTTTCAGAAGGAATGGTACCAGTTCCTCCTTGTACCTCTGGTAGAATTCAGCTGTGAATCCATCTGGTCCTGGACTCTTTTTGGTTGGTAAGCTATTGATTATTGCCACAATTTCAGAGCCTGTTATTGGTCTATTCAGAGATTCAACTTCTTCCTGGTTTAGTCTTGGGAGGGTGTATGTGTTGAGGAATTTATCCATTTCTTCTGGAGTTTCTAGTTTATTTGCGTAGAGGTGTTTGTAGTATTCTCTGATGGTAGATTGTATTTCTGTGGGATTGGTGGTGATACCCCTTTATCATTTTTTATTGCATCGATTTGATTCTTCTCTCTTTTCTTCTTTATTAGTCTTGCTAGCGGTCTATCAGTTTTGTTCATCTTTTCAAAAAACCAGCTCCTAGATGCATTAATTTTTTGAAGGGTTTTTTGTGTCTCTATTTCCTTCAGTTCTGCTCTGATTTTAGTTATTTCTTGCCTTCTGCTACCTTTTGAATGTGTTTGCTCTTGCTTTTCTAGTTCTTTTAATTGTGATGTTAGGGTGTCAATTTTGGATCTTTCCTGCTTTCTCTTGTGGGCATTTAGTGCTGTAAATTTCCGTCTACACACTGCTTTGAATGTGTCCCAGAGATTCTGCTATGTTGTGTCTTTGTTCTCGTTGGTTTCAAAGAACATCTTTATTTTTGCCTTCATTTCGTTACGTACCCAGTAGTCATTCAGGAGCAGGTTGTTCGGTTTCCATGTAGTTGAGCGGTTTTGAGTGAGTTTCTTAATCCTGAGTTCTAGTTTGATTGCACTGTGGTCTGAGAGACAGTTTGTTATAATTTCTGTTCTTTTACATTTGCTGAGGAGTGCTTTACTTCCAACTATGTGGTCAATTTTGGAATAGGTGTGGTGTGGTGCTGAAAAGAATGTATATTCTGTTGATTTGGGGTGGAGAGTTCTGTAGATGTCTATTAGGTCCACTTGGTGCAGAGCTGAGTTCAATTCCTGGATATCCTTGTTAACTTTCTGTCTCGTTGATCTGTCTAATGTTGACAGTGGGGTGTTAAAGTCTCCCATTATTATTGTGTGGGAGTCTAAGTCTCTTTGTAGGTCACTCAGGACTTGCTTTATGATTCTGGGTGCTCCTGTATTGGGTGCATATATATTTAGGATAGTTAGCTCTTCTTGTTGAATTGATCCCTTTACCATTATGTAATGGCCTTCTTTGTCTCTTTTGATCTTTGTTGGTTTAAAGTCTGTTTTATCAGAGACTAGGATTGCAACCCCTGCCTTTTTTTTGTTTTCCATTTGCTTGATAGATCTTCCTCCATCCCTTTGTTTTGAGCCTATGTGTGTCTCTGCACATGAGATGGGTTTCCTGAATACAGCACACTGATGGGTCTTGACTCTTTATCCAATTTGCCAGTCTGTGTCTTTTAATTGGAGCATTTAGCCCATTTACATTTTAAAGTTAATATTGTTATGTGTGAATTTGATCCTGTCATCATGATGTTAGCTGGTTATTTTGCTGGTTAGTTGATGCAGTTTCTTCCTAGCCTTGATGGTCTTTACAATTTGGTATGTTTTTGCAGTGGCTGGTACTGGTTGTTCCTTTCCATGTTTAGTGCTTCCTTCAGGAGCTCTTTTAGGGAAGGCCTGGTGGTGACAAAATCTCTCAGAATTTACTTGTCTGTAAAGTATTTTATTTCTCCTTCACTTATGAAGCTTAGTTTGGCTGGATATGAAATTCTGGGTTGAAAATTCTTTTCTTTAAGAATGTTGAATATTGGCCCCCACTCTCTTCTGGCTTGTAGAGTTTCTGCTGAGAGATCCACTGTTAGTCTGATGGGCTTCCCTTTGTGGGTAACCCGACCTTTCTCTCTGGCTGCCCTTAACATTTTTTCCTTCATTTCAACTTTGGTGAATCTGACAATTACGTGTCTTGGAGTTGCTCTTCTCGAGGAGTATCTTTGTGACGTTCTCTGTATTTCCTGAATTTGAATGTTGGCCTGCCTTGCTAGATTGGTGAAGTTCTCCTGGATAATATCCTGCAGAGTGTTTTCCAACTTGGTTCCATTCTCCCTGTCACTTTCAGGTACACCAATCAGACGTAGATTTGGTCTTTTCACATAGTCACATATTTCTCGGAGGCTTTGTTTGTTTCTTTTTATTCTTTTTTCTCTAAACTTCTCTTCTCGCTTCATTTTATTCATTTTGTGTTCCATCGCTGATACCCTTTCTTCCAATTGATCGCATCGGTTACTGAGGCTTGTGCATTCATCATGTAGTTCTCGTGCCATGGTTTTCAGCTCCCGCAGGTCCTTTAAGGACTTCTCTGCATTGGTTATTCTAGTTATCCATTCATCTAATTTTTTTTCAAAGCTTTTAACTTCTTTGCCATTGGTTCGAATTTCCTCCTGTAGCTCAGAGTAGTTTGAACGTCTGAAGCCTTCTTCTCTCAACTCGTCAAAGTCATTCTCCATCCAGCTTTGTTCTGTTGCTGGTGAGGAGCTGTGTTCCTTTGGAGGAGGAGAGGCACTCTGATTTTTAGAGTTTCCAGTTTTTCTGCTCTGTTTTTTTCCCATCTTTGTGGTTTTATCTACCTTTGGTCTTTGATGATGGTGACGTACAGATGGGTTTTTGGTGTGGATGTCCTTTCTGTTTGTTAGTTTTCCTTCTAACAGACAGGACCCTCAGCTGCAGGTCCGTTGGAGTTTGCTAGAGGTTCACTCCAGACCCTGTTTGCCTGGGTATCAGCGGCGGTGGCTGCAGAACAGCAGTGGCTGTAGAACAGCGGATTTTTCGTGAACTGCAAATGCTGCTGCCTGATCGTTCCTCTGGAAGTTTTGTCTCAGAGGAGTACCCGGCTGTATGAGGTGTCAGTCTGCCCCTACTGGGGGTACCTCCCAGTTAGGCTGCTCGGGGTTCAGGGACCCACTTGAGGATGCAGTCTGCCCATTCTCAGATCTCCAGCTGTGTGCTGGGAGAACCACTACTCTCTTCAAAGCTGTCAGACAGGGATGTTTAAGTCTGCAGAGGTTACTGCTGTCTTTTTGTTTGTCTGTACCCTGCCCCCAGAGGTGGAGCCTACAGAGGCAGGCTGGCCTCCTTGAGCTGTGGTGGGCTCCACCCAGTTCGAGCTTCCCGGCTGCTTTGTTTACCTAAGCAAGCCTGGGCAATGGCAGGCGCCCCTCCCCCAGCCTCACTGCCACATTGCAGTTTGATCTCAGACTGCTGTGCTTGCAATCAGTGAGACTCCGTGGGTGTAGGACCCTCTGAGCCAGGTGCAGTATATAATCTCCTGGTGTGCCGTTTTTTAAGCCCATTGGAAAAGTGCAGTGTGAGGGTGGGAGTGACCCAATTTTCCAGGTGCCGTCTGTCACCCCTTTCTTTGACTAGGAAAGGGAACTCCCTGACCCCTTGCGCTTCCCAAGTGAGGCAGTGCCTCACCCTGCTTCGGCTCAGGCACGGTGCGCTGCACCCACTGTCCTGCACCCACTGTCTGGCAGTCTGTAGTGAGATGAACCCAGTACCTCAGATGGAAATGTAGAAATTACCCATCTTCTGTGTCGCTCACGCTGGGAGCTGTAGACCAGAGCTGTTTCTATTCAGCCATCTTGGCTCCACCCACTAACTTGATTTTCTTGGCTTCATTTTCAGCCTTATAAAAATGTTTTCTACAAAATATGTTTTTTTAATTCTTCCTTTCAAAATTCAGTATATTTATAAAGCTTTTTTTCTGACCATTTAATACATTATTTTATATCTGGAGAATAAACAGGATACAGCACTGCTTATTACCTTTTTTTTTTTTTTTGAGATAGGGTCTTTCTCTGTTGCCAAGGCTGGAGTGTGGTGGTGTAATCACTGCAGCCTTGACCTCTTGTGCTCAAATGATCCTCCCACTTCAGCCTCCCGAGTAGCTAGGAACACAGGTGTGCACCACCCTGCAGCTAATTTTTTAAATTTTTTTAATACATACTGGATCTCGCCATATTGCCCAGGCTGGTCTTGAGCTCCTGGATGCAAGTGGTTCTCCCACTTCAACCTCCCAAAGTGCTGGGATTACGGGTGTGAGCGCTGGCACCTGGCCATTTAATACATTTTGATGGCAAAAAAAAGTAAAACTTAATGGATAATATTTCTGCACCCAAACTAAAGTAGGAACTTAAACAATGTGTTGGTATCTGAAATTACAGAAAATGTTTGGTTCTTTTTCAGGTTTGAATATAAATATGAATACAGATTTTTAAAGTTTTTTTTTTCTTATTTACAGTTAAAATTTCAGTTGATGAAAAGATGGTCCCTGTACTTGGTAATTTTTGTTTGTCTCTAAATGCTAAAATGATCATAACTCTATTAATACTGTTAGGATCATATTTATTTTTCATTTAACTTCCTTACTCTTTACAGGAAAATTTTATGAGCTTGTAGGTGTGTATGTGCAGACACAGGTGTGTGTGTGGATACACATGCACTTTGTAGGTTGAAATCCCAAAATTCGCTTTCCAAAACCTTACCCAGATTCATAGTTACCCTTATTCATAGTTCAAACAAGCATGGTTATCTTGCTTCCAATATTACAGCAATAAATAAGATGAGAAGAGTAACCAGCCTAGACCAGCATACTACAGTCACAGAGAAACAGAAGCCCGTAGTGTTTAACATTCACTGAGCATCTTCTATGTGTCAAACAGAGCAGAAAATTGAAAGATGCAGTTACCACAGACCAATATAAAGGCAAATCATTCTACACATGTCTGTGGGCATGATACCACCAACAGAATATAGACTTTATTTTTTATTATTTTTGTTTTTCAAATCAATCTTTTTGAAGTATAATTTCTATACAATAAACTGCATGCATCTATGAGTTTTATCTAACATACGCAACTGTGTAGCCACCACCACCATCAAGGTAGAGAGCGTTTCCATCATCCCAGGAAGTTCCCTCATGCCCTTTCTCAGTAAATCTCTCCCACCTTCCCCAGGCAAACACTGATCTGCCTTCCGTCACTATAGAATAGGTTTGTTTTTCTAGAACGTCATATAAATGGAATCAAATAACATGTGTTGTCATGTTTCTAACTTCTTTCACTTCAAATGTTTTTGAGATTCATAAAGGAACAAATGTATTGGTCATCTGTGACTTTTTTTTACTGGACAGTATTATTCTACCGTGTGCCTATACCATGATTTACCCCTTCTCCTGCAGATGGGCACTGGGATGGTTTCTGGATTTGGGCTGTTGTGGAGGCTTCTACTCTGTCCAAATCTTTCTGTGGACATGCACATTCGTTCATCTTGAGTAAATACCAAGTGGAAGAGCTGGGTTGTACAATATGGTTTTTAGAGCGAGCATATGACCTCTTCGCCATCAAGAGTAAAAGTAATTTCATTGGATACATGTTTGATGAGTCAAGGCAGTGCCTCATTTTAGAACAACTGTCTCCTAAATGTGTGGAAGTGTTTTGGTTTTTTGTTTTGCCTGTTTGCTTTGTTTTCTTTGGGTTTTTATATTTTTGCTTGAAGACTAAGTTCTTAGGTACCTGGAAAACTAGGCTTGCCCACAAGGACCATTCCTTGAGGGCTTCAGATAATTAAGGCTTTACTGTATGAGAGGAAGTGTGTGTGTGTGTGTGTGTGTGTGTGTGTGTGTGTGTGTGTGTGTTAGAGAACAGCAAAACCAGAAACAGTTCGTATTGCAAATAGCAAGTGGCACCCTGCGATCCTGTCCAGGATGGAAACCTGACCTCGAGTTTCTTCCCACCTGACCGCTTCTCTCGCCGCACAGAGCCGCCCCTGCGCCTGGCGGGTGGGCGGAGCCCCTGCGAGGGCCGGGTGGAGCTGCGGCACCAGGGCATGTGGGGCACGGTGTGCGATGACCACTGGAACATCAGGAACGCCCGCGTGGTGTGCCGCCTTCTGGGTTGCGGCCGCGCTCTGGGCGCCCCGGGCCGCGGCCACTTTGGCCAGGGCACCGGGCCCATCTTGTTGGACAACGTGCGCTGCGCCGGCAACGAGGACGCGCTGGAGCGCTGCAACCACTTGGGCTTGGGCCCGGCACAACTGCCAGCACCGCGAGGACGCGGGCGTGGTGTGCACAGGTACCGCATCCCCTGCCCACCCTGCCTTTTCTCTCCTCACATTCCTGGGGTCCAAATTCACCATCCTGGGGACATCAGGTGCGGCCAGGGTCCCAGATCCTATGCTACCGAAAGCACGTTGGTTAGGTACCCTTGGTGGTAAACGTTTTAATCATCCAGGCTTGGGGGCGCACTCATCACTTTTGTCCAATTCCAGTTCAGCGCAGTATTGGTTCTGAAATACAGTTAAACGATGACGGGGGTCAAAGGAAGGAGTGGCGGTGTAACAAAATGACTAAGGCCGTCGAACTTGCTGCTGTTTGTCTACGATTTGTCCAGTCCCTCTTTGCATCTCGGAGGAGGGCTTCAAGAGCAGAGTCCTGGGTAGACACTCCTCCTCACCTGGCCCTAACCCTCAGAAGTCAGAAAGACACCCGGGGTGTCCCTGGCTCCTCTGATGTCCCTTTCATCCAAGATTTGGCCTATACCTTTCCTGGAATGTATTTTATCACCCAACATCTGTCTGGGCATTCTGACTTCAAGAGGTTGACTACCTTCTGTATGGAGCACTGCTTCTTTATATGTGTCCTAAACTTACCCTAAACCTCAAGGAGTTATGGAATTCTAGGATTTGATACACAAGTCTGAGCTCACCTTGCCTATTCCATTCTTAGTTTTTTACAGGTAAATCAAAGGAATTGTTGCTGTTGCTTTTGCTTTTGTAGATATTGCCTTGTTTTGCATAGACATGAGACCCAAATAGAAAAGCTGTCAGAGGCCCCTGAAGACAGACATGAACCACACTGAGTCAAGAAGTATGAATGTGTGCTAGGGTCATGGGGCCCTCACCTTCCAGATCCTTGTTTTGATTATGTCAGTTCCTGGTTCCAGCTATTCCTGATGCTGTCAGCGGACTGATTCTAAATAACAATCCATTTTCCATTTTTGGATTATATACCAAGTGGGTCCTTTGGACATTCACTGAGGGGTTAAGTGAACTTAGCTGGCCATGCTTCCTGGGCTGGGTATTGGCCCTGGGGTACTGTCCTGCCTTGCTTCTGAGCTGGAGAAGACTTTGATATCTGCAAATTACATCTTTCCCAGCTTGAGGCTCCAAGTGTCTCATGTGCTTGGGAAAGGACACCAGTCAGTGTTCAAACACAGGATAGCGTTATAACCTTAGAAGCCATGTGTCTACTATTTTCTTGCTCCAATAAATCTTGGAATTGATGATACATGTATTCTCAACTGTAGTTCACACATGCCAGGCTCCAGCTCCATTAGGAGGCCCTGGGCCCTCCTTTCCTTTGCATGATCTGGAAAATTCTCATGTCACTGTACCCCAGCTTTAGTAGCAAAATCAAATGAGCCCATTCCCCTACACTTCATGTCTACTACCAGCTACATTATCCTCTTGCAGTGTTCCAACACAGTTGACATTTGTTTTCATCCTTCTCTCACCAGGTCTGGCTCTCTTGTACCTAAGGACAATGGTAAAGTCTTCCCTCTAGGGTCTGAGAATAAGGATGCTGATGGGAGAGCTAAGAAAACAGCCAAGCAGGGGAGAAAGAACAGGCTATGAGGGGGACCTGCTTCTGTGTTTACACTGAGATCTCTGGATTTCCACCCACTCGCTGGGTTTTAGGAGGTTGGGAAAAAGCCCCTTTGCATCCAGGTTCCCTTTCTCCAACTTACCTCCATACAAAGACCCAGATAGATTATGTTAAGGCACAGAGTTCTCAACATGAGAAATGAGCCATGCATGGAATGTGGGCTATGGGTCGGATTCCCCAAGGGTGTGGCATGACCTGAAAGGCTTCTTGGAAAAGGGTTGGTATAAGTAAAATTAATGAAAGTCAAGTCAAGGGTGGGATGTGAGGAGAGCTGATTCAGCCCCAGCTCAGGGTGTTGTTCATGGTAGTTTAATGAAGTAAAGATATACGCGCACCCAGGACCTACATGACCAGTGAACCAGTTTCTCTTTGTGAGGATTTCTCCATCTTCCCCTCCTGCAGCCCGGCTATCCTGCTTGCCTCACCTCTTCCAAGCCATCATTGACCGAGGCTATCTCCAGAGGCTGGGCTACTCCTCCTGGGACATCCACTTAAATGATGAGCTATGTCGCCCCAAAGTCATGGGACGCTACCTGATCTTCAACATTCCCTATGGCCACTGTGGCACTATCCAGCAGGTAGGACACTTCCCAGGTGGTGCTACCCTTCTGTGGATGAGGCCCGGGTGAAAAGTTTGGGAAATTCAACCACCTATTAAAAATCTGTGTAAGGACAGAGGGAAAATGCAAACCATAACTTCATTTCTGAGTTTGGTAAGACACAGAGCAGCTCATTAGTTTGTCTGAAACTTGCTTTCCTTTGGGGAATTTGGGATACACAATAACAAGTATTGAGTGCTGATGGGCTGATGGATGTGCGGATGGATGGATGGATGGATGGATGGATGGATGGATGGTATATTCTTTTCACCCCAGAGGCAATGTATTTTCTACACATGCCTCTTGATTGAGCATTGGTGTACACCTACCACGTGCAAGCTATGGTGACAGGCATGCGGGAAGACAGATTGTCCACTTGCCCATCTGACTGCTAGGTTTCTAATCAGGTAACTGCATTCCATGATCAAGAAAGCAAACCTTTAGGACATTTATAAATCATGACATACATATGTTTATTTAATTTTCCTTGACCACTGGTTTGTTTCACAAAACAATGGTATTGAAGTTAAGAAAACAAGTACACCAGAGATATAGGGAGAGTGTATAACCACAGAATATTTTTTTTCTCGGTATTTAAACAGGATAACCTGTTCCCAAGCAAGATCCCCATACTGCTCCTCTATTCTTTTACATCTCCTGATTAGACACAAACATGAGGCCAGGAAACCCTTGGCACTGTTGGAGGTTGAATTCATTCACATTTTATCTATTTCATTGCACAGATCATAGTCATTCTTATCCTTTTTGTTTTGACAATTCTACTTTTTAACCTCAGAAGTTTCTGCCCCAGGATCCATGCTGCCTGTGTCTGGGAAGTGGGCACTCCCAGGGAAGCTTCTGGGCCATCAGGGAAGACCCTGCAAATGTTCTCTTTGGCCTGGCTGGCTCAGCTTCCCCTGAAAACCCCATGAGCTGACCAGGGTGCTGGGGTAGCAGTCAGCAGGGTCAGGGAGCACTGATAAGGAAAACACTGCTGCACAGAGGTCCATGTCTGCTTTCAGAGTCAGTGGATGGGTCACCTTCTAGGTGCTGGGGACACAGCAGCCACAAGATTGACAGAGCCCCTGCTCCATGGCCCTTACATTCACGAAAAGGGGGACAGGATTGGACCAAACACCCAAACCAGGGTCCTTTTTATACCAAAAGAGGTTACGAAGACAGTAAAACAAGGGAGGGGTAGAAGAGTCATTTGGGGTGGAAGGGAAGCCGTGTTGAATAGGCTAGTGGCTGGGAAGCTGAGGCTGGGGCAGCCAGGCAGAGGTTGTGGGGATCAGCCAGGGCTGAGGTCCTGAGGCAGCCGCAGGCTTGGGGCTTTCAGGAAGAGACTGGAGGCCAGGAAGCCCAAGATCAGAGTGGAAGGAGGGCAGGACCATGTGGGTGAGGAGTTTGACTTTTATTCTAAGTCAGGGATTCTCAAGGAGGGTAATGTCACCCTTATGGGTGGCAGGGGGATATAGATATTGGTTCTTAGAGGCAAAAAGTATAATATCTTTCTTTCTAGCTCAAGCACAGATACACATCTGGTATATAAACAGTATACTTATATTACAATCCATAGTCAGGGTTTGAGAGAGGCCAGGATGAGTAAGATGTCTACAGAGGCTCCTTAGTGGGGCCATGGTGGAAGAAAGTTGACAAACATTGGCCTAAGCTGACAGGGCAGTTCTTGGAGGTTCCAAGCAGAATGCCACAGGATCTGAGTCCCACAAGCTGAGGCTTCTTTGAAAATTCCCGGGCAGTCTGAGCCTCTAGGCATCTACACAGGGCATGAGAGGCAGGGACCCCTGCCTGTTGGCCCCAGCACAACCTTACCTCCGGCAAGTCATGTTGGATTTGAAGGCTGGGAGTGAAGTTCAGGAGGGCCAGGCTCACAGTTCACATGGAGCCAGTACTGGTCTGGAGTCAAGGGCAGGGAAGAGACCAAAGAGAGGACAAGAGCTCTGGGGGCGAGGGTGGGGTTGGCCTTCGGGAGCCTGCAGGAATGGAGCTTGTGGAGTAATTCAGCAGAAGGGGAGCTCGGAGCAGCTGGACCTGCCACCCCACCTCACACCTAGCACAACAGCTTAGTCCTCACAGGATGGAAGCGACAGTCCAGACTTGCCCACTGGGGGCTCCCTGCATGCACCCCACATGTCATGTCACCCCTTTGTGGTGTTAAGTACCACAGAGGTCTGGCCCCAGGAGGTCCTCCCTCCTGCAGGTCAGCAAGCTGGTGCCAAGTGGGGTGGGAAGGAGAGGTCTCAGCTCATGGAGGCAGGTGCTTGTCAGGGAGCCAAGAGTGCTGCCCACAACTCTTCTTTCATCCTCACAGGAGCACCTCGGCTCCCTCAGCTACTCCAACTCCATCAGAGGCCAGACACGGAGCCACCCTGGCCGAGTCATTGTGCGGCACAAGGTGCCCAAGCTGAAGTTCACCTGTAGGGTAGACGGCCCATCCACAGTTGAAATCATTCATGGGGATGATGCCCCAACGGAGGATGCTGGCTACACTGTGTCCATATCCTTCCTCCAGTCCCCTGAGTCCCAGCATGTGGGAGGCATGGTGCCCTACTATGACAGCCAGAGGAAAGAGGTCTTCCTCCAAGCCACCCTCCACAGCCTCAATCCCAACCTGATGCTCTTCGTGGATACCTGTGTGGCTTCTCCTGATCCCCATGATTTTACAACCATCAAGTATGATTTGATCCGGCAGGGGTAAGGAAGATGGAAGGCCCTCTGGGGTGGACTGTTATATTCACCTGGCATGCCTTTAGGGAACCTGTGGCTTCTCAAATGGTATTCCTACATCAGAACTTTGTGCAGAGTCCTCACTGTGTCTCAGAGGCACAGTGGGAGCCCTCACCATCCTCTGATCACAAGTGGGGACAAATAGTTATAGGCAGGCAATTATAGACACCTTCCTTTAACTCCCCACCGTCCTGGGGAGGGCCATTGCTGCTCCGGGCTCTGCTGCCTCACTTCACCCTTTCATGTCCATGCCTCCTTCCCTTCCAGCCCCTTCCAGCCATATGACTTCACTGGACTCCCCATTCATGGTGCAGGCCCTTAGGGCATTGGCCTACACTGATGAACTAATAGGTTATCCCAAGCTAAGATCTTAGTTATACTTGTGAGACTTATTCTGGCTCCTTTGGTTAACCAAAAGATTTGGTTAACCAAGTTAGAACTTTGGCCAATTGTTTGCCTTTACAGC
The DNA here is from genome assembly GCF_006542625.1 of Nomascus leucogenys. Lineage (NCBI taxonomy): Eukaryota > Metazoa > Chordata > Mammalia > Primates > Hylobatidae > Nomascus > Nomascus leucogenys. The sequence goes on along the minus strand of NC_044383.1, from coordinate 10,721,480 downwards.
TCTCTTGTCCCTTAACAGAGGCAAAGTGCTTATAGATGGGCAGTTGGCAACAAGTTTGAAAACAACAAAAATCCATCACTTACTACTCAATGGCAGTTTTAGAGTGGTGAGGACCACAGCACCCGAAAGTCCATGGAGAGCACTGTGGCACCCGTTTCCAAAAGCCAGGGGAGGGACAGGACACAGCACCTTCCATAGGCAGTGTGAGCTATGGTGTGAGAGGTGCACGGAGGTGGCACTAAACTGCATTGAGCCACAGAGTGAGAAAGCTCTTCCCCTTCAACCCCCCTTATAAATATATCAGGCAAGAGGCTCAGTTTGGTGCCAGAATTTGACAACTGACACTTTTTTCTTCTGCTTTCTTCAGGCTTAATTTGTTCTTCTTCCTCTAGTTTTCAAAGCTTAGACTACAGATTTTAGATATTTCTTCTTTTCTAGTATATGTATTTTATAAATTTCCCTCTAAGCACTGCTTTAGCTGCATTCCACAAATTTTTGATGACTTGTATATTCATTATCACTTAGTTCAAAATACTTTTTAATTTCTCTTTTGAGATTTATTTGACCCATGGGTTACTTACAAATGTGTTGTTTAATTTCCAAACATTTGGGAATTTTCCAGGAATTGTTCTTATTCAATTTTGAGTTTAATTCCACGATTCTGATAATGTATTTTGTGTGATTTTTGTTCTTTTAAATTTGTTAAGTGTCTTTTATGGCCCAGAATGTGGTCTGTCCTGATGAATATTCCATGTGGGCTCGAGAAGAATGTGTGTTCTGCTGTTGCTGGATGGAGGGCTCTGTAAATGTCAATTTGATCTAGTGGATTGGGAGTGCTGTTTAGGTCATCTGTATCCTCACTGATATTCTTCCTGCTGGATCTGTCAACTACCGTTGGAGGAATTTTGAAGTATCTGGCTATTATAGTGGATTTGTTGATTTTCTTTGCAGTTCTATCTAAAACTGTGTTACATGCTTACACAAGAAAAATTATTGTGTCTTCTTGGGGGACTGATCACTTTCTTTTCATATAATACCCATCTTGCTTCCTGATAATTACCCTGGCTCTGAAGTTTGTTTTCTTCTGAAATTAATATAGCTACTCCACCTTTCTTTTGATTAGTATTTGCATGGTATATCTTTCTTCATCCCTTTACTTTTAACTTATCTGTGTCTTTATATTTAAAGTGGGTTTCTTGTAGACAATAAATAGTTGGGACTTGTTTTTTAATCTACTCTGCCTCTAAATTGCTATATTTAGACCATTTATATTTAAAGTGATTCTTGATATCATTGGATTAAAATCTACCATCTCGGTAACTGTTTTCTATTAGTTGCATTTGTTCCTTGTTTCTCTCCTCACACTCCTTTTGCTGCCTTCTCCAGTTTTAATTGAGCATTTTATATGACTCATTTTATCTCCTCTGAATGCATCACTTTTCTTAGTTTTTTTTTTTGGTGCTTTCCCTAGGGTTTACCGATGTACATTTTTAAATAATCCAAGTTTGCCTTCAAATAAAACCACCAACACTTTTCATCTCTCTTTGGACAAAATAGCGTAGGCCTTTTGAAGGCAAGAGTTCTACCTAGAATTTAATTACTTTTTTTTGGTTTTATTTTCTAGTTCCTTTCTATTTATGTCCAGGAATAGTGGTTTTTCCACTCATAGTAGTGTTAAAAAGTTTCTTTATGAAAGAAAGAGTGAGTAGTGGGAAGAACTCTATTTACAAATCAGAGCTCTGGGTCCACGCCTGATTATCTGGGTTGCAGTAAACTCGTATCGTGCTTTAAGTTAATCTTTTTGTCCTGGGTTTTTTCTCCCCATCAGGTGCATCAAAGACAATACCTACGTCAACCTCCATCCCCGCCAGAAGAACATGGCTCAGTTCAAGTTCAATGCCTTCAGCTTTCTTGACAGCTATGATGTGGTATATCTGCAGTGTAAGGTTGCAGTGTGCAAGGTGGGAGACTATGCCTCTCTCTGCTCCCAGGGCTGTGCAGGACAGAGTAGGAGAGGTTCAGGCCCTATGGAGGCCAAGGAAAAGCAGACTGAGCATTTCCAAATGGTAGGGCCACTGGAGATCCACAAAGCCACTGCTCAGAGGAAGACTCTTGAGTGATTTCTGCAGTTTTCATGTGAACCTGTAGAAAGCAAAGTCTATTTCTCTTCAGTAATGTTTGACCAATCAGAGGCTATCTGCATAGAGACAGGTCAAAGAAACAGCCAGAGGGGATTGCTTCTCTGAGGTTTGTTACTAAATAAATCTTCTCTGATTACTAAACTTCTAAGGCAATTACTCTCTTTGCTGTCACAAATGCTACATTTTCTAATTCTTGTCTTAAAGTGTACAAAATGTTACAAAGAGCAGGGTTATCTCTCTATACCGCATTGTCAATTTAAAGATTGTCTTTTTAAGTTGACTGTTTAATCATCAGATGCTATTAAGTGGATCTCTGTTTTTATCCTCTGATGGTATGAGGATTTATTTTCAGCTCTTGCCAAGAGTCTTAGGAAAAATAAACTAAGTGTCTGTCACTCATTTTTTTAAACTCCACTCATTTTTTTAAGCTCTACTCATTTTTTTAAACTCTAACTCGTTGCTTGAATCAAGCATGTCATTTACTCATCACAACAAGCTTTGATCATTTTGTTTTGATGGGAATAAATTGGACCTAGGCTTTGTTGGGTTTGGGTTATAGCTTGCAAATGAAAGGCTGAAATGCAATCACAGGAACCACGTATCTGCTGTCTGAGCTGCTGATGCAGGGCAGGCGAGCCCCAGAAAGAAGCTTAGCCTGCGAGGATTCTTGGCTTTGCCCACAAAAGAATTCAAGAGCAAGCTGGAGGTAGAAGGAAACAGCTTTATCAAAGAGGCAATGTTACAGCTTCAGCGGTGTTACAGCTCTATGACTGCTCCCGCAGAGCAGGGCTACCCTGTAGGCAAAAAGTAGCAGCTCAGGGCAGTTTTGCAGTCATATTAATACTCGCTTTTAATTGCATGCAGATTAAGGGTTGGTTTATGCAGAAATTTCTAGGCAAGGGGTAGTACCTTTTGAGTTAGTGGGTCATTGACATGGAAAGGGGCAGTAACTCCCAGGTGCTGCCGTGGCAACAGTAAATTGACATGGCACACTGGTGGGCATGTCTGATTGAAAGCTGCTTCCAACCCTGTTTCAGTTAGTCCTCAATTTGGTCCGGTGCCCGAGCTCTGCCTCTAGAGTTGAATCCCGCCTCCTACTTCACTACCAGGTGTTCATGTGGCCATGTTCTCAGTCTGTTTCCCAAATCCTCAAAGCATTTGGGAAACTTGAAAAGTACACATAAAACCTGAAAAGCAAACAAGGAAAGATTAGCTTATTCCTGCATCCTCCCAGAGAAGGAGAGCAGCATCCACTCTCACCTCACTTTCTACCTTAACAGAAGGAGACTTGTGCTAGACTCACTATCCTTGAAGGTGTCTTTAAAGAAACAGACTTGAACATAGTGAGACTTTTATTTTTGCTTGTCAAGAAATATTCAGTAGCAATATTTAAAAGATGGGTCCCTATCTCCAAGGACTGGTTCCCCTCCTTGTCAATAAATGACATGCACAGGATGGGACTACAGTATTGTCAAGTCCCCCATGGAGGAGGGCAGTTTTGGGTAGAGCCTAGGAGCTAACCATGAGGTCCTCAAGGTTAAAAATCTGACAAATGACCCAAGGAGTGGTGTAGCCTGTGAGCCAAACATCTGTTTCATTACAAATTTTCCCTTCATTAACAATATACTTCATCTTGGTAAAATATACTGGTAGTTATTTTAATGAAGTTCCCTGCTTATACATAGAAATTGCTGAAATGTGATTACTGGCCAGTTTGGTGAAAATGATATCTTTAAGTCAGAGTTAATTATTTGTCCCTGAGTAGCTCCAACTTTAGTCACATGGAACAATGATTTTAGTATCTGATGTGTATTTCATGCAATTGCTTCAAATGAATAAAGGAGCTTTTCCAAGTAATTGTAGGCTGCTAGGGTTTCTACTTTCAAAGTCATCTACCCATTAACTGTATTTATTCATAGCCCATAGCATGTTGAGGAAGTAGAAGCTAACAGCTACCAAAACCTAGCATTTTATGACTTTTAACAAATCCCTAATATGGAACGTTTTGACAATGAAAGAACTAACATTTTAATAAACAAGGGTCCAAACGAACTTCCAGATCAGTTCCTCTTGGTGTGTGGTTGAAAGGATGGGATCCAGGAAGCAACCTTCTCCAAAAGCATTCCAGGTGATTCTCAGAAAGGCTGAAGTTTGAAAGCCATGGCCACTGTTCAGTATTCCGTACCTCATGGATCAAAATGCACTTCACAGGGAAAAGCCTGCAATCAAGAAACACCAAGGGTACAGACCAAAAAGAACCAAGAAAAGCCTGCTCTCTCTAACCAAAGGACCAGCAAAGGAGCAACCTAGCAAGACAGAAAACACTTAGATGAAAACTGTCCTACTCTAGCTAACTGCTGTGGGAAACACTGTGGCCCCACCTTCATCCCAGCCAACAAATGTTGAGTGGAGAGCCTAGACTTCTGCCCTCCCCCAGCCCTCCTTCTCTTCCCCTCCCTCACCCAGAGTGATGTCAGAGAAGGCAAAGCGGCACTGGGATGCTCATCACCTCCAGGTAGTAATGAGACCCTCACCTGCAGCCCTCATGTCAGGTGCAGACCAGGTGGTGAGTCTAGACTTCAATTTTTACCCCTACTTGGAAGGGATGAGGCACCCTTTTATTCTGTCCTGGTTAGAGGAGGCCCAGTGGACAGCCAGGACTTTCATCCCAACCCAGCAGTAATGAGGTGACCCCACCTGCCTTGGGAAAGCAGAGGTAGCCCGGATTCCACCCCACCCCACCCCACCCCTCTAGTTTGTGTGTGCCTGGTATTCCATTGCCCATCCCTTCGTTTTTAGCCTCTCCGAAACACTTTGTTAAGTAAGTCTTTTGAATACAATATAAAGTTACTTTGTAAAATATTCTGAAAATCCATCCCTTTTAGAAGTTGAATAGAATGACCGCTCTAGGGTGACACCCAGATGTCCCCTCAGAGAAAGTCACTCATTCTCCAGGCTGCTGGCAGTGTTGGTGGCTGGCGGCTGTCAGTGCCACTGCTCACCAAGAATTTCCCTCAGCTTAAGGCTGTTGTCTAATCCAAGTTCACAACCCCTCCGCCCTCAGGCAGCCCTCAGTCAATGACTGATCCACAGAAGCATAGAAAGGTCTGAGCACCTTGCCTCAGTGGGGCATCTCTGAAGGGCAGAGCTGCCCCAGGACACCCTGGGGGAGTGGCCGGACCCTGCTGCTGCAGCTGCTTCTTTGTGCACCAACTCCCCTGCCTGGTTCTGCTTCCCTCCTAGGATACAGGGGCTGATCCCCAGAACACCCCTGAGGAGGCCTCCTGTACACCAGTCTCTGTGTCAGAGTCTGTTTCCCAGGAACCCAACCTATGTGGCCCAAGCATATTAGAAGCAGATTCTAGAATGGGATTTTGGAGCTGGCAGTGAGAACGTCTCACTGATGGTAAGTGGAACATGGATGGCTCCTGACTGCAAACACATTCTGTTTTTTAATCCCCACCACAGCCCGGGGCAGTGGTAGCTGCTACCAATCCGTTTTAAATTATGGAGACCAAGGCCGAAGGTGACCTAGCTCATGCAACCCACCAGGTAAGTGAGAAGAACTAGAACCCAGGCCACCCACTCCAGACCTAGGAACTTTTATCACTTCTCTGGAGTCCTTTCTAAAAAAAGAAAACTTAAATAGTAGCACACATATTGATAATGCATATGCACTGATATTGGAGATATACCACAATAGCTCCACTACAAATGATCTTATGATTCATGGTAATATGATTTTACACCATCTAGTGAGTCACAATATTTGATCATTTTCTTAGTGTTACACTTTTGTGCCTGATATGCATCTGAATCCCTACCATGTTGGCCAGCAGGGAATGTCCAGTCAGTTCCAGATAGAGAGATGGCTGAAGGGCTGTGACCAGACCAGACTGTTTTTAAGCACTTAACCTGATTTGCCCATTCTAGTTAAATGTTTAGGGGTTTTCACGTTAGGTTAAAAAGTAACTTTACAGTCGTTCAACTTAGGCTACCTGGATGAACGTAGAAGACAGTCACTGCGTGGCTGCGGGAGAAAGTATTAATATTTAGGAGATCGACATGGAGATATTGACAAGAAAATGGGGAAGATCTGTTGTGATTTGGAGCTGGAAAATCAGTGTCCTAAAGGCGTTCTGTGAGGGCAGAGATTCTATCACATCTACCGTGTATTCTCTTCAGCATCCCATAGATGCAATGCATGTTTAGAAGGAAGGAGAATGCCTTTGGGCATTTGGGAATGTGGTTACCTGTTTGGATGCATGTTAGAACCTGAAACTATGTGTGTTGTTAGATGATGAGAAAGAGTTGTGTTGATCATCTAGGGTGATTAGATTCTATGTTTTCATGTGTAAAATCAGTGCACACTGGGGTCTTTAATTGTACTTGTTCAGCCACAGTAAATGGCAAAGTGTAAACCCAAACTGGCTACTCCTTGAGGACAATGAACCTTTGGCTTTGGTGCTTGATAGTGAAGGGGAAAAAAAAATGTTTTTATCTCATTAACCCAGAAACGGTATGAAGTCTCTCGTTTTATAGTCACATTTGTTTATCCAAAGCCCTTTCCTGAAATGCTTACAGTGAGAAATGCTGAGGCTCTGCGTGAAAGCAGGAAGGCATGTGACTCAAGGAGACTGCAGTTCTCCTTTTCACGCTTTAGTTTCAGAAATTCTAATTTCTGATGTTTCAAAGAGTAGCATACTTGCATCTAAAAAATAAACATATCTATCTTTGAAGGCTACTTTTCTTAAGTAAAAATAACCTTTTTCTTTTCACCTAATATTTGGTTAAAATGTTTTGTATTTATAAAGAGGTGTTAATTCGTGTAATTTTTTTTTTTTTTTTTTTTTTTTTTTTTTTTTTTTACAGTTTCACTCTTTTTGCCCAGGCTGGTGTGATCTTGGCTCACTGCAACATCTGCCTCCCAGATTCAAGTGATTCTTCTGCCTCAGCCTCCTGAGTAGCTGGGATTACAGGCATGTGTCACCACACCCAGCTAATTTTTGTATTTTTAGTAGAGACGGGGTTTCACCATGTTTGTCAGGCTGGTCTCGAACTCCTGACTTCAGGTGATCCACCCGCCTTGGCCTCCCAAAGTGCTGAGATTATAGGCGTGAGCCACTGCGCTTGGCCTCATGTAGTATTTTTGTATCTTTAGTTCCTAAAATGAGAGCCAACTGACGTGGTATTTATTTCCATCGTCTTGTAATGAAACACATTGACACAGTGACATGCAGGCCTGTGTGTCACTTTCAGGCCCTTCCTAATTTATTCATAATATATGTAGCCACGAGGTAGCATTTCCTTTGGCATCCTGGAGAAACGTGTCTCACTTAGGGTTGGACCTGTTAGTTAATAGTTCTGCAGCTTCTGGTATTTGTAGTCTGCCCGTTGATTTACAAAATGCCTCACTGTGATTGTCGCTACAATCACTACATTCAGAACTAGAACCATGAATGAAAACAGATGCAGACTGTTGAAAGGCTGGTTTGGAGTTTCTTCCGCATGTGTTTCATGCTGAAATCCTAAAATTGGAAACAAGATGAAAATCACTTTTTAAGAAGTGTTAACATTATAAAATGTTGGTAGCTTTTATAATACCTGTACATATCCTATGAATCTTATATATGAATTAATGTATAATGCATAATGCCAACATAATATACAGGAACCATTATCAAATAGTTGAATTTATTTATATTTAATTTTGAACTTGTTTCAAATGGTTGACTTAGTTTGATTTCTCGATATCACACAAAAAATGTGTAAAACTCAAGCATAACAGTCAAATGGAAATGCAGGTTCACTTACTAATGGTCACTGTTGCTCATTGTTGCCAAAATACATTTTGTCAACAGAAAAAAAAAATTTGTTCATTCCCTTGAAATAGGAAACAGACATTTTTCTCATGTTGGTGGTATTTCCATAATGACTTCCATTTATAAATTTTCAACTAATTTCAAACCAGTGTCTATAGATACACTATGTAAGCTACTTAGTGAATGCGTTTATAAAATTACTAAATTTAACTTTTGTTTTTCTGTTTTTGCCATAGAAATATTTTGCTACAAACCAGAACCATACTCCTTTATAGTGCTAATAATAATGAATAAATACAGAGATCATAAGGTCCTTTAATGCCATTTACAACTAAAATAACTTCTTATAGTTTTTCTTTCATTAAGGCTTATCTTAAGCCATTTAATTATGAACCTTCCTTGAGTATTTACCATCATTCCTTTCATGCATCTGGGCAGATCTCAGGTTTCAAGCCTTTCAAAAGAAGCAGGGTTAGCCTATGTTAACATAATAGATTGTCTTTTTTTTAAATAACTTTTTTCAAATAGGCTATTATGTGGAATGCTGGTTCATTTTGTTTTACTCATTTAGGAGTTAAAATACATTGCTTTTGATTCAATTATCTGCTATGGCATCTATAATAAGAAGTCAGGAAACTAAAAGAAACTTGTTTTTAGAGATGAGGACATTATACTTATATTCAAAATCCAAATGAATAATGGCAAACTATCAGTGTATCATATGCTTACACTCTACATGGTATGCATATTATCAACTGATGGAAATGAATACTAATCCTGTATACTTAAAATTCAACTTATTTGCTAAAGCTACTATTATAAATCTCTAAACTGTACATGCTTAAGAGTTACTGGATTTGAGCAGCATTTTATGAGCCATGATGTGCTTTTTGATCATGGAATAGCTTTTTTCTTACCTGAATTGCCACTTGCACTTCGATCCCTTTTCAGACGAATGGGTCCTATGATGGAATCTGTTTTCCATTTATATGAAGAAATGTCTCGTTTGCTTCTGGAGACACAACCTTGATTGCAGCGAGACTGGTGGTCACTGCTATCACATATCAAAACTTTACACTGCAGATACACAGAGCTCATACTTCTCAAGAATTTAAAGGCATTAAACTGGAATCTCCCATAGTGTCCAAATAAGGGATACACCTTACAAGTTTCATCTCGACTACATCTGGAACAGAATTTATGAACATGTTTAGAAGATACAGACAAATTCAGTCTTTTCCATACTAAAAAGTCTTCTCTCAACTAAGTTGTGAATCCAAAAATCTCTCTCAAAAGACAGTGTCTCTAGTTCATACTACGGTGAGTTAAGACTATAGATCTGATTCCTGGGTGAGATAGCAAGGTTCTTTCTAGCTCTAAAATTCCTGGTCCATATAACTTAATCAGAAAACCAATACTTATGTATTGGAAGTCAAACTTCTTTCCTTACGTGCTTATCATTAATGTATCAGTACGAATGACATAGTTAAAATCCAACAAATTGTAAGGAAAAAAGGAAATTGTTCCTTTCAAATAAGAACTTTATACTTTTTCTCTTAAGAATGCTGCATATGTTTTACTGATGGCATTGTATTTTAAAGATAACACACATGAAATAATCTAGGTTTTTGTTGAAAATAACCAAAACGTACAAAAACCAAAACGCAAATAGAGATTTTATCACAAAAAATAAATTTGTTTCTACCAGCAAATATTTTGTAAATACACTTAAAATTCTAGATATAAGCTGTGTCTGCATAAATGTTTAAATTATTCATAATTAGTACATAGTAACTATTTTATAAAATGATTAGAACAAATTTAATGAAATTTCATGTAGTGCTAGGAAAAATGTATATATATACAATACAAAAAATTACTTTATTGAAATTATTATTCCACAGGAAGGAATATCATACATACATCAGTTACATTAATACATACCCACTCTTGATTAGGTCATAGGTTGGAGATGCAAAGTCAGAGGTGGGAGAGGCTCTACAGGTATCAAGAAACACCACCAAATTTGGATCTGAGGTGTGCAGACTAACTTGAACAAAAAGAGTTTGGTTCAAATCCACATAATATGGTGATTCAAGTAAAGTCTTTTCAAATGAATTGGATTCAAAAAGAGCCATGCTGGTGTTATATTTGCCCAGTGCATTTTGATTTTGTATTACATCATTTTCTGTTATGTATATTATCTCCACTGTAGAATTATGTCCCATTTCACACTTCACAATAATCTGGAGTTGTTTCTGACGGGTGATCACTTCAGAAGTTGAGGATGCAGAAAAGGTGATTATATTGGTGTAAGTAATTGACTGATCTTCTACCTGCAGAACAAGATAGAATTCAATTTTTATATTTTAAGTCCAGTAATATTTTAGAGCATAGATGTGGATATCATTTGCAGGTACAGACATAATTTTCTTAAATCATGAGGTAACAGCTTTCATGTCAGAATACTATAAACCTTAAATGTATTTTATTGAAGAAATATTCCGGGAAAGAAAGAATGAGATGAGAAATACAGCTTGTATTAGAAAGACCTGAAGATAGAATCAGAATTTTTTTCAGTTACAGTAAAATCCATTTTGAATGCAAATTTCCAGTCTTAAAAAGACATTACACCTTACTATATATTGCCTTCCTTAAGGAGCTTTAAGTTAGTGTGGCTAACTGGGCAGTTTCCAAAATATATGTAGACCAAGGGTCTGCAAGAGGAAGGCCCTTAGCTGCCTTCCCTGGGGGTTCACAGTGTAATAAAGCCTGTGTGTTCATTTTTGGCAAGATATGATGATTTACTTCTGTCTTTATCAATTCCTCTGGATTAACTCCCATTCTTTTCAATTAGGTTATTGTTTAATGTCTGAGTGAAAAGTTTATGGTATGTATCCTAAAGAGACCAAAGGTTGAAAATGTTTGAAATCTTGAATGGGACTTCTAGAAAATGGAGAACAAATCACAAACTTCCAGTAATATCCTTCATGTTTAAATGGGTTTTTAAAAATGTTTTTCTTTCTGCCTTTAAAAGGAAAAGAAGAAGATCCTAAAAATTTAGCTAGATTTTCACTAAATACAAGGTGTAAACATTTTCTGCATTAAGTGTTACTGGTAGGCTATTAAGCCAACTGCATATAGATGTTCAAACTCTCTTTAGTGAGTTTTTGGAGTTCTTTACCTTCTGGGAAAGATAACCATCCCCCACTTATCCTGAAAATGAATGCAGCCATTTGGCAGCTATGTATGAATGGGTATGTGCACTTACATGTCTTCACATGCTTATCATGTGGTGAAGCCACTAAAATTTGGGGGTCGTTTGTTACGGCAGCTAGCAAGCATTACCCTGACTGCATTGCTCAACATGCACTCAGCATTTGACAAAATCCAGCTATCAGTATTTCACTTTACCTTTCTGATTGTACCACATCCATTAAGAGGGATAGAAAATTCCACAACATTTGATAATTTTGGTCTGCAAGTTGGGTCTTTTAGTTGTAAGTTATTCCCATTAGAGTTAAAAGCCTCTAGGTAGGATTTGCTTATAATAACTCTCATCCTGTCAGAAGAGCAAGTTAAAGATGCTGTCAGGGAAAAAAAAAAAAAAAAAAAAGAATGGTCATGTTTATGCCAGCTAGGAATGTTGGGTCTTGAAGAGCTACGTGTGCAAGTAAATATATAAACAGTCAAAACCATCTTGCCCTAAACAGTAATCATAAGTTTGAGATAGCCAAGCAATTGATTCACCTTTTACTGTGTTCATTGTGACCTTGTTTAGAGCTAGAATCTGCAAACCTGATGTTTTTAATTGTATCTTTGCAGAAGGAATTAAGGGAAACAGTCCATATTATCTGCATAAATCTTTTTTCAGGTTAATAAAATCATTAATTTCCTCTTGCATTAAGCAATGCACAGAAATGATTGTCAAGCTTAAGGTTATGAATATGTTCCCAACTATATGTGACATGCTTGCAAATAGGAATAGCCACAGGTAGGCTAAAAATTAACAGTTTCTACATATGCAATCTTCAGAGAGCTCAAAATAGCTAAGAACATAAAACATGACTTACTAGTGTTGATGTTTTCTGCATAAATTGAGGTGTAGGAAGCAGAAAAGCCCCGGTAAGAATTGGCATAATCTGTAGACAACACGACAGTCAGAGAGTTTGATGACGATTCGAAGGTGGGAGTCACACGGCCACAGACTTGTCCAATCAGGCCAGAGTTGGTGGAGGGGCCATCATAGATGGCAAGAAAATCAAATTTGCACTGTTGGTCTATTTCTAGGCTAGAGAATGAGGGCCTCTGGTGTAAAAGAGTTTCAAACCAATTCAATTCTATTTTCTAACATCCCAACAATCCTACTCTTAAGTGATTATGGATTTTTTTTTCCTTCAATGGTATCTCAGGTTTACGATGACAAACCTGGGGTTTTGATAGTCTCCGACAAGGACCTCAGAATCTTCAGAAAAATAGTCAACTTAGTTCAGTGGAATAGTATCACTGTTTTCCTTTCTACATCAATTCTTTGAAAAGTGCCCATATATGAGAATTACGTATGATAATTTCTCTTTCCCAAATCCCCCAGTTGCCAGGTGGGTTTACTGCATTTGTTCCAACAGAATTGGGCAGCAGTACTTACAAAATCTCTTTGAAGTTTAGTTTTATCTTGTAACCTTTCTCCACTTGTATGTGCCACACACAATAAGCCAGCTCAGGATGTGGCTTTGGGTAATTGGGGCTGGTGAAGGATCCTTCCAAGGTATCCAGGTAACCGCCACAGTCTGGAATAGCTGAAATGGATGTGAAGGTGGTCAAGAATGAACATCAAAATGGAGATTGCTTTTAATTTCTGTGTTGTGCATCAAGCTTAACACATCTTTCCTGAGTATGATTCCATCTCTATCTTTCCCATGGGTCACATATTGAAGTTTTCATCCTTTTTTATCATTGAAATTTCTGCCCACTGGTGCTGGGCAGAGAGGGAATCTTTATACTATTGCCAAACGAATCATATTAAAGTTGTGCTGTAAGATGTGTTGCATCTGGAAAGCCTCCCATTACCTGAATTGCGCCATAGAAAATAAAGTCACACCCTCCCTTGAAGGCTCTTCCTCACTCTCACCAGCTCAGCTTTCCAGTCTCATCAGCCACTACTACGTGGTCTTCTGTTCTATCCTCCCTTTCTTCCCATGACTCCTCGGCTGTCAGCTCCAGCAGAGGTGAGTCCTCTTCCCTGACTCCCACCTCCACCTACCCTCATCGTGCTATTGTTCAAAGCTCAGCTCAGAAACAGCCTTCATGAAGCAGCCTTTGGTCTCTCCTTTCCCCAGTAAGTACATAAGGAAGCAGCTGGACAGATGAAATGTGGAGAAACAATGCAGAGAGCTCTTTTTGGAGATGTAAAATGGTTTAGACTGGCTGAAGCCCAGGGTGCACGCCAGGCAGCAGCTAGAGGCAAGGCTTGAAAAGGTGGCCTGGGTCCAGCTTGGGAAAACCTTAACTGCTGCACTCTGGAGATTTGCTGGTACCAAGAAGTCAGTGGTTTTAGCAGGAGAGTGACATGGTCAGCTCTGGGCCTTGGAAAGAAATCCACAGTGGAACTCTCCTCATGACCCCACTCGCAGGTGTTCTTGGCATTCTGCTTTGGATCACAGTGGAATGTAGGTGCTGTGAATGCAGAGCCCTGTAAATGTAGCCTCCACCACCTGACAGTCTTAAATTTCAATGGTGAGACCAGAGACTCCCAGCATGCACTCTCCAATCTTCTTTGTCAGAATCATCCGGGGGACTTGTTAAACATGAAGGTTCAACAACCCCAACCAAGATCTAAGGAATCAGAGCATAGGAAGGTGCAGTCCCTGAAGAGGCATTGCAGAAGATACCAGGGTTACTATTAAACAGACTGAACGCAGAATCTCTGCTTTGGACTCTAACACAGTACCCCTCAATATGTAGCCATCTGATCAGCCCCTTGTCTCTGCCTCATCTGGGAGCTGGTTAGAAAGGCAAGATCATGTGCTCCATCCAGAACCAATGAATCACAATATCTGTGATGGGGCCCAGGATCTGTGATTTAACAAGCTCTCCAGATGATTCTCATGCACATGTAAGTTAGAGAACTACTGCTCAGATAGAGAAGACTCTGAGGGAATATACTCAGACTGAAGATGATAAGAACCCGGACAGAAGAGTGTGTAACCTGTGCTTGCAGGAGATGTGGGTGAAGGTTGTGTAAATGAGGACTTACAGATGTTAGGAGAGAAGAAGTAGTAGAAGACAAAGACAGTTCTTTGAATTCTTGCTGAGTCAGTAACTATTTGAAACGTCAATGTACTGGATGATGATTCAAATACAGGAACATAGTCGTTTTTACTGCAGACTTGCCCTAGCAGAGGCCCATTGCTGGAGGTTCCGTCAAAGACTTTAATGTTTTCACTTTCACAGCTTCCATCTGGATCAAGCCTGTGGACAGAACACAACTGTGGCTGAAGAAGTGTCACAAGCAAAGGGGTTTGCAGAGCAGAGTCAATTGCTCACCTAGGCATGTAAATTTACAAAGTGGTGGCACATCTGTTTTCATTTAAACCTCTCCAAGACCAATCACCAGCCCCACCATCCTCAACATCAAACCAAACTCTCAACTTTAATGGGCTCAGGGAGGTGAACTGCTTTGTCTATGTCTTGTATCAAGTAAATGATGAGGATGGGCCTGGAATCAGAATTCCTTTCCTTCTACCTATTTCCATCTCTTCTGTTCCCCATGTCCATGTAACTCTTTGATGAACCTTCTTATTTAGAATTGTTTCCCACTGACACTTGATATCCAAGGCTGTTGAAAGGTGAAGCAACTCTTCTTCTTCCATAGCCACCTTTCCCAAGGAAAAGCAAATCTTAGCATCTCCCCAGTTGCTCCTTCCTTCCCTTGTATCACCACTTCCTCATTCTGAAGGACAGTCCCATGCCCTGCACTGGACAGGACAGCCCAGGGTTTTAGTTTGCTGCGCATTCTGACAGGGTCTCCCCAAATATCCTCAGAGGACATATGTCCAAATTTATAGGAAGTAAGACAAGGGTAGAGAAATCTGGGTTCTCTTTCCACTTTAGTCACTTTCCACTAAAGTCACTGCTGTATAACTTTAGATAAGCGATTTAACCCTTCTTAGTTTCAGTTTTCTCATCTGTAAAATGGGGATATCACAGCTTACTTCTCATTACTGTGTGAGGTTTATAATATTCTGAATATGAAGCACCTGCCACAGGCCTGGCACATGGGTGTTCAATAGATGTTAAATGTTAATTTCTCACCTCCCTTGCTCTTCCCACACTTTCTCTTCCCCTCTCTTCTTACACAGCAAGAATAGCATATATGTTTCTCAGCAAGCATTCCAGGAAATTTGAGGCCTCTTTTGCTTCTTTGAAGGATAAAGTAAATTCCACTTCAGTGGTACAGGGCTATGGTTCTCAAAAGTGTGGTACTTGGACCTGCAGCATCAACATCACCTGGGCATTTGTTAGCTATGCAGATTCTCAGGTCCCACACACTCCATCTGAATAAGATAACAGAGACTCTGGTGGTGGGGACCAGCAGTTGTGTTTTAATAAGCCTGCCACATGCTTCTGATGTATGATCAAGTGTAAGAACCACTGGGACAGGTTTAAGAACCACTGGGACAGGCTTAAGAGTGGGGGCTCTGGAGCCAGGCTGCTTGGATTCAGTTCCTATCCCATTTCTATTATTTTTTAGTCTTGGATCTGGTAAGTGACTTCTCTGGGTTTTCTTGTCTATAGAATGGGGATTAGACTGCATCTGCCCAGAGGGTTGTTGAGAGGATTAACTAGAGGCATATAGGAAACACTGAGCGTCTCTGCAGGGCGGAGTCATGTTCTCAGCTTGGCCTCACACTGGGGTCACCTGGGCACTTATAAAAAGCACTTATAAATGTATACTTATTTCAAAATAAAAACTATAAAATAAAAAATATTGATGCTTGGAGTCTACCACCAGAGATTATAATCTAATCATATGGTATACAGCCTGGGAGTCTGGATGTGTGAAAGCTCCTCCACTGACTCAAATGCATAGAAAAATTTGGAACCAAAGTTTAGTGTTTTAAGGCCAAGAAACTGGAACTAGACCAGCTAGGTTCTAACCCTGGTCATGCTATTCACTATTTGTGTGACCTCAGACAAGTTCTCAACCTTGCTGTGTTCGTAGTACTATTATAGTGCTGACCTTGAAGGACCTCTGTGAGCCAGTGCCAGGCACACAACCATCATCATGACTATCAGCCATCATCCTCATCATCTTCATCATCACAATGGTTGTCAGTGTCACTACCACCTCTAGCAGCAGCTGAATTCTTTCTACAGAGAGTCCCCCTACCCACCCCAATGTGGTCAGAGTTCGATATCCCTTATTAGGAAACTAAAGCTTCTACTTACTGGACATAGGAAAAGATAATTCTGATGCTTTTGTTTTCTGGTCTTTCTATTGTCCAGGTGCAGTTCTCATTGGGATTGAGTTGCAGGATCATGGCTTTGTGGGTCTCTGCCATATTGGCACCCCCTAGACTGACTGTGCAGCTTGAATTGCCTGTTAGAGACCACAGATGGCACTGAGGAAAGTCAACAACAGACCCTTCCCCCTCCCTGAGAGATTATGAATCTACCTCTCACACGTAATATATATACAAGCAGGCAGGTAATTGTGGATGGCACTTAGCTTACTCCAAAGTAAGTCAAAAGCAGTTGATTTCTCCGTCTTGAACCCTTTGAGGAGAAGTATTCTTAACTTCTCTACATATAGAGACTATATTAGGACCCGAAGAAGGATGGTTTGTATTTTTAATAGGTTTCCATATGAACATGTGTCTATTTCTCTAGCATAAATACCTAGGAGTGATATCACTGGGTCATATGTTAAGTGTATATTTAACTTCATAAGAAACTGCCAAACCATTTGCCAGAGTAGCTGTTCTATTTCACAATCCAACCAACGATGTATGAGAGTTCCAGTTGCACCAGATTCTTGACAACACACACTATTGTCAGGTTTTTGTATTGCTTTGTTTAGCCATTCTAACAGATGTGTAGCAGCATCCCATCATGGTTTTAACTTGCATTGGCTAATGACATTGAACATCATTTCATGTTCTTATTTGCCTTCTACATATCCTTTTTGGTGAGTATCTCTAAGTCTTTTGCCCTTTTTTTTTTAACTTGGCTTTTTGTTTTTATGATTGGGTTTTGAGAGTTTTTTATATATGCTAAATACAAGTCCTTTGTTGCATCTGCAATTTGAAAATATTTTCTCCCAATCTTGTCTTTTCATCCTCTTAACAGTGTCTTTCCCAAAACAAAAGTTTTAAATGTTTTATAAAGTCCAATTTAGTAATAGTTTCTTTTATGGGTTGTGCTTTTGGTGTCTTGTCTAAGAACTCTTTGCTTAACCCCAGGTTACCAAGATTTCTCCTATGTTTTCTTTTTAAAAATACTATAGTTTTACATTTTACATTTAGATCTATGATCCATTTTGAACTAATTTATGTATAAGAAATGAGGCTTAGGTTGAGTTCATTTTTTGCATATGGGTGTCCAATTGTTCCAAGACCATTTGACAAAAAGGCTGTCCTTTCTCCATTAAATTGCCTTTGCACCTTTGTCAAAAATCAACGGACCATATTTGTGTGGATCTATTTCTGAACTCTATTCTATTTCAATTTTCTCTGTCTATCCTTTTGGCAAACCACACCTTCTTGATTACTGTAGTTTATAAGAAGTCTTAAAATTAGGTAACATGAATGTTCCAACTTTACCATTCTTTTGCAAAAGTGTTTTGGCTATTCCAGTTCTTTTGCTTTTTCATATAAATTTTAGAGTCAGCATGTCTGTATCTATTTAACATTCTTCCTGGGATTTTTATTGGAATTGCACTGAATTTATAGATCAACCTGGGAAAAAAAGGATAGTTTTTAAAAGACACTTGATTTCTAGAATGTATAAAGAATTCTTACAATTCAATAATTAAAAGGCAAATAATCCAATTTAAAATGGACAAAGAACCAGAATAGACATTTTTCCAAAGAAGATCTATAAATGGCCAATATGCACATGAAGATATACTCAGCATCATTAGTCATCAGGGAAATACAAATCAAAACCACAACGAGATATCACTTCACATGCATTAGGATGGCTAGAGTCACACACAGAAAACAGCAAGTGTTGACAAGGACATGGAGAAACTGGAATGCTTATACACTGCTTATGGGATTGTAAAGTGGTACAGCTGCCATGGAAAACAGTCTGGCAGTTCCTCAAAAGATTAAACATACAGTTATCATAACCCAGCAATTCTAACGCTAGGCATATCCCCAAAAGAAATAAAAACAAATGTCCACATAAAAACTTGTACACTATATTCATCGCAACATTAGGCATAATAAGCCAAATGTTCATCAATTGATGAATAAATAAAACGTGGTCTATCCATACATTGGAATATTATTCAGCAATAAAAAGAAATGAGGTACAGTCATCCCTTGGTGTCCACGAATGATTGGTTCCAGGATCCCCTGTGGATACCAAAATCCATGGATGTTGGAGTCCCTTATGTAAAATGACTTAGTGTTTGCATGTGACCTACACACATCCTGTACACTTCAAAACATCTCTAGATTATTTATAATACAGTGTAAATGATGTGTAAATAGTTGTTTACTACATTATTTAGGAAATAACGGCAAGGAAAAAAATCTGTACATGTTCCGTAACCAACCCTTTTTTTTTTCAAATGTTTTCAATTCATGGTTGGTTGAATCCATGAATGCTGAACCCACAGGTACTGAGGGCTGATTGTACTGATACATGCTACAATATATATGAACCTTGAAAATATTATGCTAAGTGAAATACCACATATTACATGGTTTCATTTATGTGACATATCCAGAATAAGTAAATTTATAGAGACAGAAAGTAGAGTACTGGTTTCCTTGTGCTGGAGACATCAGGAGAAATGGAGAGTGAATGGTAGTGAATACAGAGTTTCTTCATACATATATATACATACATATATATATATATATATGTCCACACAGAAACTTGTACACTAATATTCATCACAACATTAGTCTATATATAATATATAGTTATATATATTATTTTAGATACATTTATATATATATAAAACATTGGTCTATATATAGAGACTATATATATAGACTATATATAGAAAGACTATATAGACTATAGAGAGACCATATATAGAGAGAGACTATATATAAATATATATATAGAGAGAGACAGACAGACAGATAGAGTCTCACTCTGTTACCTATACTGGATTGCGATGGCACAATCATAGCTTACTGCAGCCTCAAACTACTGGGCTCAAGTGATTTTCCCACCTCAGCCGCCAGAGTAGCTGGGACTAGTCATGTACCACCACGCCTGGCTAAAAATTTTTTTTTTTTAATTTTGTAGAATTGAGGTCTCACTACGTTGTTCAGGGTGGTCTCAAACTCTCAGCCTCAAGCAATGCTCCCATGTCAGCCCCCCAAAGTGCTGGGATTGTAGGCTTGAGCCATCATGCTGAGCCTGAGACAGTTTCTTTTGGGGGTGAAGAATATGTTCTGGAATTAGATAGTGGTGATTGTTGCACAATTCTGTGTATATACTAAAAAACATTAAATTGTATACTTTAAAACGGTGGATTTTATGGTATGTGAATCATATCTTAATAAAGCTGTTATTAAAAAGGAGAAAGAAGAGAAGAAAAAGGGGAAGAGGAAAAATAACTGGATCCTAAAGATAAACTGTTAGCAGTGAAATTACCTGGTAAGGGGCTGGGCGTGGTGGCTCACACCTGTAATCCCAACACTTTGGGAGGCCAAAGCAGGTGGATCACTTGAGCTAAGGAGTTCGAGACCAGCCTGGGCAACATAGTGAAAATTTTTTTCTATAAAATTTTTTAAAATTATTTGGTAAATGCTTATATTTTTATGTACATTGTCAGATGGGCCCCAATAAAATTAGTACTAATTCAAAATCCCACCAAGATTTTGACTAATGGTCAAAAACCCCACCTACCTAGGAAGAAAGCTTAATTTTTATTTATTCTCCCACATACTCCCATAACCCCATCCATCCAGAAACAATCATCACTAAAACTTTGGTGTAAATTCTTCCACACCTTTTCCTTTCCTCTTCTATTTCTAGACATTCAAAATGCTTGAATGTATATATTTCAAACATAAGAACCATCATATTGTACACAAACTTCAGATCTTTTTTTTCTCTTAATGTGGTCTATGGACACTTTATAGATCAGAGTGATCAGAGTCTTTTTTTTTTTTTTTTTTTTTTTTATGAGACGGAGTCTTGCTCCGTCACCCAGGCTGGAGTGCAGTGGCATGATCACAGCTCACTGCAACCTCCACCTCCCGGGTTCAAGCGATTCTCCTGCCTCAGCCTCCCGAGTAGCTGGGACTACAGGCACACACCACCACACCTGGCTTATTTTTGTATTTTTAGTGGAGATGGGGTTTCACCATGTTGGCCAGGCTGGTCTCGAACTCCTGACCTCGTGATCCACCCGCCTGGGCCTCCCAAAGTGCTGGGATTACAGGCGTGAGCCACCGCCCCCAGCCATCATTTTTTTTTAAGTTGCAAAAAAGAGTGTTCCATTTTATGGATTTACCATAACGAATAATGAAAATTCATGTTGTAGTTTACAATTATGTAAGTGCGCATATTTATACATATATCTTTGGACACTTTTATGCTTATTTCCAAAACATAAACTCTTAGCAGTAAATTACCCAGTAAAATTGTATATGCTTTTGATATTTTTATGGACATTGTCAGATGAGCCAAATAAAATTAGAACTAATTTAAAATCCCCTCCAAGAGCATTGGAGTACATTTTTCTCTCAACTGGGGCCAACAGATATAAACACTTTGAAAAATTTTGAAAGAGGCCTCTTAAGAGAAGAACTTATCTGTTTTGGTGAATAAATCTGGTTCAATTTTCTTACCTTCAGCCTCTGCCATTGTCAACTCCGCCAAACAGGAGAGAATTAAGAGGGTCAGTGGCATAAGTCTTCTTACAAGCTCCATTTTGGCAAGGGGCTGGGCAGCCTTAAGGACCGACAGCTTTTATAGGCTCTGTGTTACATCAGCTTTCTGGACACCTCCAGGGAAACGTCAATTCCAGCCACGCAAGGGGTAGATTTGTGTGAGAATAGAGCAGCTGTGTGACTGGTTTCTTATCAGCATTCCCCACACTGAGGGTTCTCTCTCCCCAACTCCTTCCTGGAAGGGTTGCTCCCAGTGGAAGCTCTTTGTAGGGATCTCCAGCAGCTGGTTCCTAGCAGGCACTGAGTTATTTTCCATGAAACTGATGGGGAGCTGTGCCTTTCTTCTGTGCCTGCACATCACAAACAGGTGGCCTCATTGACATCACTGAAGTCTTCAGGGCTCTGCTTTGAGAAGGGAGCTTGTGGGAGAACAAAGGCCTGTGGGGCAAGGCAGGGGGTGCAGCACCTGGGCAATATCTGGGTCCAGCTGGGACATTCAGATGCCCTGCCAGGTGGCTGACCCTGTGGGGGAGGGGAAGAGCATAGAGGATGAAGAGAAAAAGAGTGCAGATCCAGATTCCCCCACAGCGATTTCTAACCAGTTATGTCTGGAGAGACTGAAGCAGGTGAATTAGTCTCTCGGGCACGGTGTTTTGCAGCCTAGAGAAAGAAATCCTAGTGTCCACAGTGAGACTGGGAGGAGCGAGTGGTGGTGGGTGGGGGCTGCCCTCTTTTCATTCATTCAATCAGTAAATACTACTTATTGATCTTGGGCCTAAGCAATATAGAATTGAATGTGAGAGACACAGTCCTGCCCTCATGAAACTTGTATTCTAAGTGGAAAGTTAGACAACAAAAATAAATGAAGAATTCAACTGGTGAGAGGAGCTACGGATACAATAAACAGGATGACTGCATAGATGGTGTTTGCCTTGGGGTGGGGAGGAAATCTGACAGTGAGAAGGAGGGCATCTTGAGAGATGAAATCTGAACAAAGGCAGAAAGACAAGAGGGAGGCATTCATGGGTGATCTGAGCTTGGGGGTTGCATCTTAGGCAAAAGAGAGGGCAAGTGCACAGGCCCTGAGGCAGAGACCAGGTGGGTACACCTACAATAGTAGGGAATAAAGAACAGCCTGGCTGATCATGAGTGGGAGGAGTGAGCTGGGAGGGGAGGATGGAGAGGAGCAGGTGAAGGTCAGATGGGGAAGGACCCATAGGGCAAATGAGTCTGGGTTTCACTCTAAGTTCAGGTGGAACACATTGAGTGGACAATGCCAGGACTGGCTACTTTCTGAAGAACCTTTGTGCAGCTCTGGGGAGGTGTGACACTCGTGTAGGCTGAGTCTCCTAGGGTGAAACCCTCTGGCTACCATCAGCCCCTCTGTGTTGTTCTGACTGTGCTGCAGTCCAGGAGGCCTCCCTAGGGAGAGCACAGTCCTACGCTGTGACCCGGGGGATCCATTCCTCGTTGGGCCCTTGCAGGGGAAAGGCAGCACCTGGGATGCTCAGGAGGAGCTTGGACACTCCCCAAGGCCCCTGCCTGGCTCTGCTCCATTCCTATCTGCCCACGGTGGCTGTGGATTAGGCAGGACTGGGTATCCTGGGGTGAGTTAGCAGGGCACAGGTGTTTGAGATGGGGAACCCTTCTGGTTACTAAGCACTTGCAGCTGTGTCCATGAATACCCACTCCCACCCTGGGCTTTCCCTCTGAACCCCTCTTTGTCACCCAAAGTCCCTAATCCATCTCCACTGAGTGCGAGAGTTTCGTGGCCACACTCTGTCAGGTGGCCCTGGTAAAGGACCCAGGCTTCCAGGTCCAGTCAGGAGAGAAGCCCCCTTCAGGCGTCTGGCAACCTCCTGGGGACCACGGGGTGCTGTGGGGTCACCCTGCATCATCTCACTGCTCCTTCTCTGTCACCTGTGCAAGTCCCCACTTCACATCAAGGACACAGAGCCTCAGATGAGTCAAGGGACTTCCCCCGGTGAAGGCCAACTTGGGATGGGAACCGGCTCCATAGGGCTCTAAAGCCCATGTGTGGTGCTCTGTCCTCCTGCTAATGGGGGTATCCTGAAGACCTTTGTCCCACCCGCCTCCCTCACAGCCCCTGCAATACCTGCACCAGGCATAGTCACCCACATGGGGAGGCCCTGGCACAGGCGTCCTGGGTCCAGGCACTGGGCCACCCACTGGGTGGGGTAGGAGGAGATTTGTATGTGCTCCATCTGTCAGAGGTTGCTGGTGACAAGAGAAAATCAAAGGCAGGGGACAGAGACAGTGCCCGGAAACTTAAGGGGGATAGGTGACCTCCAGCTGGAGGCTGCCCTGACTTGGCCTCTTCCCAAGCATGCTGGGGCTGGAGGCTCAGCCTCCAGGAGGTGCTCGGCCTCTACAGGGAGCTCCTCCACCCACATCTGGCCTGTTTCTGTGCCTAGATGTCACAGCTGTTTCCTTCACTTGTGATTTCTGTTTTCCTTTTTACCCCCTTTTAGTAGATTACTAAATCTATTACTAGCTAATAATTCTTTACATTCAGTATACATGTGATGGTCACAAGCAAGGGTTTAGTTCATGAGAGGAGTGGACATGGCAGTTACAGATAGGGAATCATACTTAGAAAGAGGTTCCAGGAGGTTCAAGGGCAGGAGCTGGAAGAGAAGGCAGCTGGGAGTAAAGTGGGGAGGGGTGCTTCCTGCCACCTGTTGTGGTCAGGGAGTCTGGGCTTTGGCCTTTGGCTGGTGGTTCGTGTTACAGTTGAAGATGTTGATGGCTGGATCAACACACATCACTGTTACCGTAATCCACGAAGCAGCCACATGCTCTGGAGATCTGGGGATTCCAGTAAGAAGAAACTGGTTTTCAAAAGGTCCTTTTGAGGTCACTGAGCTCAGGCCTATCTTACATAGGTCAGACAACTTTAACACAGGGAGGTCCTGCCTGGCTTCTCTCACTGTCTTGGATAAATGGATGGGCAACAGGACAGGTATCAGGACATGACACCATTTTCTGCGGTGGATGTCAACCATCCAAGCCCTCATGAGAGCTAAATGAACGACTCCAGCTGGACAAGATCAGCTGGGCTGAAATTGGAAATGTCCTAAGAACAGTGTGCATCTTCCTTCTTGGGTGGGAGATGGGCTGGACACTTTTATTCCAATTCTCTTTCTTCTGTTGCAGTGCTACAAGCTAAGTCCCCCACATTCCAAAGTGAGTAATAAATATATATAAACAAAGGATGTTTATAATTAACCATCAAAAAATATTGGCGGCAAGGAGGATTATTTTTAATAGTGTACATTTATTCAAAAGTATATAAAACAACACTGTAAATTATATCATCTCACATAAAAACTCTAGAACTTGATTTGAATAACAAAACAATCTACTAAGAAGTATTGCTCATGAAGATTTTTGTGCCCACCTTTCCCAAGTCAGAGGCCCTCATTTATGTCACAACAGCAAGGTGGCAGGGAATCAAAACTGGCACACATTCTACATCCTTCACAGCACTGCAGGGCAGGACAAGACTCCGTGGCAATGGTTTTGGCCTGGCTGTTCTTGGCCCACCACACCTTGTCTGGGTTGTGATTTTTTACAGCCACAGCCTCAGGTTCCTTTGCAGCTCTTGAGAAAAGACACACACAAAGCTCAGGCTTAGAATTTTTCTTCTCAGTCCTTTTGTTAGAACTGTTGGGGGTATCTGGGGAGTTTAGTGCTGAAGCCAGTCAAACATGAACACCAGCCCTACATTAAAGCTTTCTCCCCCCTCCCAAGTTCCTCTCAAATCCTTTCCTCTCCAATGATTGCTATAAATGTAAACTGAGGTTACAAAAGTAAGGGTGAGTGAATTCGCAAGCAAGGTCACCCAGCTGGTCACTGCAGGCCCCCAAGATGCAGGAATGATGGGAAGACGCTGCAATCAGCTGTGTTCCGGGCTCCGGGATGTGCCATTGTGTACTCCTTAGAATGGGGACACAATTGCATCTGACAACCAATCTCTCTGGTACTTAAAGGGTCTTCTCCTCAAAATATAATCTCTTATCTGACCTACCCTCCCTTGTCCACTGTCCCCCAAGTTTTCCACACGGTTCAGCTGTCCCTGAGATCTAGAGCCCCAGTCATTTTCCCCAAGGCCACCAGAAACAAATGGAGGAATACCCTGAGAGCTCCCAACTCAGGCAAGAAGAGATCAATCCAGCCCGTCCTCCACATGAGCACGAGGCAGAGCTCTTTCACGCAGCCTCCCCCACAGAGTCTGCAGCCTACAGTGCCCAGGACAGAGGGAGGCTTGGCCAAGGTGCTGAATTAAACACCTGATGGTAAACTTAGTGAGGTCCAGTGACAGCCAAGCAGCACTGATGCTCACAGGCCAAAGCTGAGAACATTCTACCAACCCCAGCCAGGAAGAAAAAAATAAGACTCTACCCTCAGCTGTCTTTTTGCTTTTACAAAGCTGCCTGTTCTTCTTGCCCTCACCCAGGGTATGGCCACAGCAGCAAGGAATGACCTTGCTCCAACAGGGAGCCCAGGTATCCCACTGAGGGAGTGTTATCCCCTTTTCCCCACGTGACTCACTTTAGTACGTTGTTTATTTTGAACATGTGACTCACATTAGTGCGTTGTGTATTTTGAAGTAAAGACAGAGCACGACAACTATCAGCAGGAGCAAGGCCGCCAGGATGCCACCAGCAATGACAAGCATAATCACTGTAGGGAGGTCAAAAGACTTCGATGTACCTAGGCAGATAAGTGCAAGCAAGCACTGAGCCCGTGTGGTCTCCCTCCCCACACAACCACTAAGCAATGCCAGTGTCAGGGGAAGAAGAGGAAACCCCAAACACAGATCCTTATGTGTGTAAAACACAAATATCTTCCCAGGGCGGCCTAGGATCCCAAGCTGGCCCAGAGATGGAAAAAAAAGAAAACAAAAAAAGTCAGTTTGTCAATGAAAAGGAATGGAAATGCAAAGTCCAGAGAGAAGGCTATCAGAAGGACAAGCAGTGGGAAGAATCTTTCCCTTTAACAGGTGTGATGTGCGGCTGGAAATAACAAGCGCGCCTGCAGTGGAGCTGATGGCATCACTCCCCAGCACCTGGGCCTCCTGAGCTATACTCATTTTCAGAGTCAGAAATGACCCCTCACTGGATATCAGGCTCAAAGCTCTTCTATGGAAATGACTGTTTCCAAATGTTACTGTCCCAACAATACTGAGAATATGCAAATCCATTTTGTAAATGATGCATGTTTTAGGAACTTTACAATTCTTCCTCTGACAACTGACATTTTTCCTCCTAAATCTTAAATTCTCCCAAGAAATCCAATTTGAGACAATAAATTAGTTTAACTTTCTGAAACTGGGAAAAAGTGAGTCAGGGGAGAAGAATAAACAATCTGATTGCCAAAGCATACTTACCACCTTCTAACTCTTCATGGCTGGATGAAAGCCAACAGTAAAAAAAAATTACAATCAAAGTAAACTTTAGAGAACAGGACATCTTATCAGGAATTTCTCAAACCTTTAATTTGAGAAAGAAAATTCTAATGATTAACATCCAAAGTTGAAGAGCTTGCTTTTAGAAGCAGTCTTCTAGCAGAGCTAGCAGAATAGATATCCACAATCTAGTTCCAACTTCTGTGCCAATCAGGACGCAGGCTGTATGACATCAACGCTCTGGACACCAGCTCTCTTTCATGGAGTTCTGAATTCCATTCCACTTCCAGATATATTTTAGCACCAATGGAAGTAGATATGCCTAAACACTCTCTTAAGCCATGTAATACTCAATCTCCCCTTTTCAGGCTTTGTTTCCCTCAGAGAAAAGTTTTAGTTAAGAGTCTGATTCCCAGAGATGCCACGTTATATTATTTTAAATGTCCAGTTTTCAAAAAAGCCTATAAGAAAGTATGGCCCATAAAGGAGTGGGGGAGCAATAACTAAAAACTTTTTCTGGAAGAAGCCCAGACATTGGCCCTACTAGAAAAGACTTTTAAAGTCTTTTAAATATGTTCAAAGGAATCCATGTCCAAAAAACTAAAGGAAAATACGAGAATAATGCCTCATCATAAAAAATACCAATAAAGACAAAAATTATTAAAAGAACCAAACAGAAATTATGGCACTGGAAACTACAATAACAAATGAAAAATTCACTAGAAGGGCTTAATAGCAGATTTGGATTGACAGAAGAAAGAATCAATGAACTTCAAGACAGTCGAGATTATCCAAACTGCAATACGGAAAGAAAAAAAAATGGGTAAAAATGAACACAGGACTTCTGGTTTCTGCACCAACATGTGAAGGGCTTGGGAGTCATCATTCCCATCCTCACAACAAGTAAAAAGCTGAAAAAAGTGACTGAATAAAAGCTGAATCAACAACTCTTAAGTCAACCAGAAAATTGAAGTCACAGGGCAAACAGCCACCCCCAAAACTAAAGAGAGAGGTAAATACAGAGAATCCCAGCTTAGGAGCAGAAGCCATTGCCAGAGCCAGCAACTGGTAAGAACACTTAGATGGTAACTGATGTCTTCCTGGATGATGAATAGGGACTAGCAGAATATTTAAAAACTCCTGAGGGCCCAATTTTGTTTTGTTTTGTTTTGTTGGGTGGGGGCGCACTTTCATGAGTCATATCTCCAGGAGCTCACCAGGTTCTTATAATGAAGACTACAGGAAAATTCCTTTCTGTTGTAGTCTCCACTGACACTGCACTGGAGGTGGCCTTATTACCACTGTGAGATAATAAAAGTCATGAAATTTCACCAAGCCTCCTCTCGTGCCACCCCAGAAGTTAAGTGGAAAGTTCCCCTATTATCTACTGGGTCAGAGAAGAAATCCAGATTCCCCAAGGGGTCTCCACTGAGATACCACAGGGGTCAGAGTTGAGTCTCTGCTCTTTATTCAGCCTTCTCTGACACCACCCCGGTGGAGGGGTGCTTTAGGAAACTTCTTTACAGCTTGGTAACAGTAGACATCTAGGCTCTCTACTCAGTTTTCGCTGGTGGAGTTGGGATAGGGCCATAGGTTTTTCTACGGTGTTTGCCTAGAATGCAGAAGCTATTGTCTAAAAGTTTTCTGTCTTGTTGAGTTGCCCATTTCCTGGTCTTTTGGCCAGAAAAACTAGTTTCTTGCTGGGGCTCTTTTGTCTGAACCCATTGGTGTTTCCAAGTTGCTCACTTCTTCAGCTCCAAGTTTAGGAATCTGAGGCAGAAGGCAAAACTTACGGAACTCACTACCATGCTATTACTTTGATCCCAAGGTCCCTAGCTAGCCTTCCTTCTTCTCGCCACCTATTCAAGTCTTATGTTTGTTTTATGTATAATGTCCATGGATTTTAGTTGTACTTAGGAAGAATAAGAAAAAGTATCTCTTCCCATAAGTGGAAGTCCCCCATATGGGAAGTTTTTAAATCAGTTCTCTGCTTAAAAGCCACAGCCTCTGCACCAATCCTACACTTGCTAAACCCTGAAAATGAGTATCTCCTTAAATTTTGTACCCTGGGCCCTTCGCATGTGTTATCCAGCCCATATCTCAACATAACATCTTTCCATCCTCATCTCCCTCTGCATTACCCCACACACCATGTATTTTCATGCCTCTGACCTGGTTAGATGGCTCTCCCTGTCCCTCGCCTCCTCTATCTGCTGAAATACCAATCCTGCAAGACTTCAATAAAATGCCATGTCCTTATAAAACCTTCACTGATTTCCACCTCTCTCCCTCCCGTGTTAGTTGCTCCTCTCCCTATGTATCCATGCCCTTTGTTTGTGCCTACATGGAAATTTGAATTGTTGACTAGGTGTAGTGGTTCATGCCTGTAATCCCAGCACTTTGGGAGGGTAGGGCAAGAGGACTGGATTGAGCCCAGGAGTTTGAGATCAGCCTTGGCAACATGATGAGACTCCATCTCTACAAAAAATTTTAAAAAGGAAAATGAAAATAAATTAGCCAGATGTGGTAGCAGATGTCTGTAGTCCCTACTCGGGTTCAGAGGGATATAACCCTAAATAAGCTTAGTCATCATTAAGGAGCTAGGCACTGTGGACCCTCCCCATGGGGGTGACTACTTCATCTCTCGGTTTCCCTCTATTTCTGTGGTTACTTGATTGCTGTTTGATAGTCTGTGGGCTTGTGCATTTAAAGTTTGCTTTTTCAAGGTGTTTGTGAGCTCCATGGGGGCAGGAGCTCTGCAACCCTAGGTATCAAAGAACTTAGAACCTATTAGGTGCTGGCATATGTTATGATCAATGACTGAAATCTGAATTTTGTCAATCTGGTACTCACTTTCTCTGACTGAGCTTCTAAATTTAGACAGTGCAGTGACTCAAACATAGCAATTAAACCCTGACCAATATTATTTCATTTATTAAAAAGAATGCATAATTTCTACATTGCTTATAAGTCACCAACATTTAACTACTTCCAATGTGTTTTAGTAATATCTTTCTGAGTTGTAATGAAGACAACCAGGAGGCAGTAACTAAAACCTCTGTTTGAAAGATGAGGAAACTGAAGCTCAGAGAGTGGAGGTGACTCCCTTGGGTCACACAGCAAGTCACTGGCAGCAAAGAAACTAGGACCCAGTTCTATAATCCTTCCCTCCATCTCCTGCTTCCAAAGTCCAATGCTCTTCCACCCCCAGCCTTCCTCAACCTTCTGAAATGATGTGTTGTTCCCCATTCCCGGTCCCCCTAACTCTATTATTCAAAGGCCGTGACTTTGGCTGTCAGCTGAAAGATCTGCAAATAAATCCCGTTGCATTTCACTGAAGGAAGGGGCTGATTTTTGTGTTGATGTTTTCATTCGAAGCAATATCTCACTGATGATTCACATGTGGTGACTGCTTAAGAGTATTGAGAGGAATGGGGCCATGTATTCCAGATGGCAAAAGGTAGGCAGCAACTGTGCTCAGAATCAGTGAATTCAACTTTGCAAAATGCGATTCCCGATATAGGGGCTGGCCTTTTCTCTATGGAAATTCTCTGTAATTCACATCCTCAAGGACTTTCACCCAAGTCAGTTATTTGCAAACTGCCCATCCTGTGACTAACACCTGAGTCAAATGGTTGCAAACACCCTGATGCCTGCTAAATTGCATCTCTGGTGACAGAAGGATCCTGGATCCGAAACTACATAAGCCTGTGAGCTCCCTACTTGACCCAGTTCCCATCTCTGTGCCTCCTCCACAGCTCCTTCTGCTCTGCTCCCAGGAAACTTATCTTTACCTTCAGACTCTTGGTGCAGATGGGGACCTTGCTATGGCCCTGGCAAATGCCATGAGAAGAGTTAGGTTTTGCCCCAGAGAGAGGATCTCCTTAACTGAATCTTTTGTTCTCAGGGAAATAAAGATTGTGGTGAACAACATGCAATCGGATTTTATGAACTGCCAAGGTTTGAAGACAGTTTCTGTGTCTTTGTAAAATCCAAATGGCACATTCTACTATACGTCCCAGAACCAGATTACACCTCTCTTCCCATCTCTGAAATTCCCATCCAGTCTTTCCCTCACCAAACTTTATGACTGTAAAATCAGTTTTAAAAGAACCAAAGAGAAAAAACTGCAAACTTAGTAATGGATTACCATGTTCTACCTTATCAGTGCCTGTCTAGGTGATCCATGCAGATCCCCCCGGAGGTGCAGGCACGATGAGGAAGGTCACAATCTGCCACGAACTGGGCTCTGGGATTTGCCCTCTAACTCACAGGCTTAACTCCACAAAATGTGACAAGGCTGAGTCTGTCAAACCAATCTCTCATTTCTTGGGAGGCATTCTTCTCCATACTCACATGATTCAAGAGAAGTAACAGTTCATCTTTTTTACCTGCATAAATAATGGCTCCTCTGCTCCAGGAAGGGCAAGAAACATTTCAAAAAGAGCTCCAACTTTATCATGTGTCAGACATCCCCTTGTCAGGCATCCTCCAGGGTCTTCCCCTCTCACCATTTCTAAGGCAACTGGTGAGGGGAAAAGAGAACAGCTCAAGTACTCTCTAGCTCAGGAAAGGGGAGATCATTCAGCTTGTCAGTTTCTTCAGTCTACAATGCCTCAGAGAGAGGGAGA
Organism: Nomascus leucogenys; assembly: GCF_006542625.1. Taxonomy (NCBI): domain Eukaryota; kingdom Metazoa; phylum Chordata; class Mammalia; order Primates; family Hylobatidae; genus Nomascus; species Nomascus leucogenys. The sequence goes on along the minus strand of NC_044383.1, from coordinate 10,690,370 downwards.
GCTCAGCTAACATGCTGAGTTAAACACCCGATAGTAAACTCAATTATTTAAAGTGACAACAAGGCAGCGCTGACACACAGAGCCACCAGGCTGAGAACGTTTTATTTACAAGCTCATAGCCCCAAGCCAGAAGGTAAAAAAGCCAAGAGTGTACACAAACATTCCTTTGCCTTTCAACCTCTCCTGCTGTTCTTGGCCTGAACCATATGTGGCTGCCACAGCAAAGAATGCCCCTCCTGAAGCAGAGAGTGTCCAGGTATCCCATTTGAAGGGATGTCCCTCATTGTTCAGTGACTCATATCCTTGCCATGGCACATTACAAGAAGACACAATCAGCACAGGGGCAGCACCCAGGAAGAGACCAAAACCAACCACAATCTCTGTCCCAAGACCAGCAGTCTCACCCAACTTGTGGTGGCTTCCTTTGTGAAAAGCCAAATATCATCTATGAGGAGCTAAGCAGACAGTGCCAATTATGTTCCCTGTGTAGCAAACAAGCACCCCGTCCTGCTGTTCTTGACCTGAGCCATCTGTGGCTGCTGCAGCAAGGAGTGACCCTGCTGAAGCAGACAGTGTCAGCGTGGGGAGTCAGCAGTGCCTGCCTTCAAGGGGCAGCCTGGGGGAGGTCATCAAGCCCTGATTCTGCAGCTCAATCCCAGTGAGAATGGCCTTTGACACTGGAAAGACCAGATAGCAAAAGCATCTGAATATCTTTCCCACTTCCAGTGTGTTGAGGCCTCACTCTCAGTCTAGCCATGCTGGGGAGTCTCCAGGGGTCTCTTCTTCTTTCCCTCGGCCTAAATCAGGACTGCAGAGCATCCTCACCGGCCCCAAAGGTTCCTTCTCCAGCCCCCTGTCCCCTGAACAGACCCACTGCATGTTGCAAAGAGATGTAGACAGTGATTACAGATCGATCTTCATTTCACCTGGACTGAGAAAAATCACCCTGGGTTACTGCTGCTTCCCTCAGCCACTATATCCCTCCTTCCACTTCCCACCTCTAAACACCAGTGGCCTCATGATGTCCCTAAGCTGCCAGCCCCCAGAGCCAGGCCCAGCCCTGCATTTACATTTCACTGGATGGAAACAGAATTTGGTTGCTTGTGATTGTAGGAATGAGGTTCCTATTTCTTGCTGGCTAATAGCCCAAAGCCACTCTCAGCTCCTACAGGCCACCCACTCACAGGCCCTCTCACTCCAAGGCAGTTTACTTCTCCTTCCCAGGCTAGGAGTAAAGCCCCTCTCTGATGCTCCACCCACCTTCTTTAAAAGGGCTCACCTAATAAGGTCAGACCTACCCAGATAATCTCTACTTTGATTAGCTCAAAGTCAGCTGATTAGTAACCTAGACACGAGAGTGACATTCCATCATATTCGCTGGTCCAGCCTACCCTCTAGGGGATGGGAATATACAGGATATCTGCATGGGGGAGCTGGAATCATGGGGGTCATCAGAGAACTTTGCCTACCATGAGGTTACTATGTTCCACTTATAAAAGGGAACCATTTTGGTCCAAAACATGAAGCCAACGAGCTTTGCTGCAATTGAATTTTCACTATTCTTTCTTGCTATTACATAAGTCAGTCTTTACAGCAATAAATACTGAATTGCTATCTAATCCATTTACACTTCACAACTGGTCATTTCTCTTATTACATTTAAATAAGTTTATAAAACTCAAATTATCAATACAACGCTGGGAACCTTTACCTCTACTCCACAAAGGCAGTTTTGCTGTACTTGTGTATTTATGGTACTTATGTATCTGTTTCCTTGTATTTCTCTAGTTTTGTCATGTTCTCCAAAGCACTCATCATTCAAACTTGCCTCCAGTCACGTTTTGAGGCCTTAATGACAAGAAGAATGTTATAAACGCTTGAGGAAGTACAAACCCTTCAAACTCACATTTCTAGGCCTTAAACTGTCAAACTGAAGCTTTAAAAAGGAACAAAAGAAAACATTATCAGTTTACTTTTATGTCCCCTAAATGGGCTGGAAGTTCGTGTCAGTGCCTGCTGACCACCTGACAACTACTCAGGCACTGGCAAGGCTGGCTCTGAATACTCTGACGATTCACATGTGGTGACTACTTAAGAGTGTCACTTCCCTCAAGGATCTAGAACTAGAAATACCATTTGACCCAGCCATCCCATTACTGGGTATATACCCAAAGGATTATAAATCATGCTGCTATAAAGACACATGCACACGTATGTTTGTTGCAGCACTATTCACAATAGCAAAGACTTGGAACCAACCCAAATGTCCATCAATGATAGACTGGATTAAGACAATGTGGCACATATACACCATGGAATACTATGCAGCCATAAAAAAGGATGAGTTCATGTCCTTTGTAGGGACATGGATGAAACTGGAAACCATCATTCTCAGCAAACTGTCTCAAGGACAGAAAACCAAACACCGCATGTCCTCACTCATGGGTGGGAATTGAACAATGAGAACATATGGACGCAGGAAGGGAAACATCACACACCGGGGCCTGTTGTGGGGTTGGGGGGAAGGGAGGGGATAGCATCAGGAGATATACCTACTGTAAATGACGAGTTAATGGGTGCAGCACACCAACATGGCACATGTATACATATGTAACAAACCTGCATGTTGTGCATATGTACCCTAGAACTTAAAGTATAATAATAAAAAAAAGAGTGTCACTGTGCCCCTATGCATCCCTCTCCATGCACACCTGTTCCCACAGCAGATCACTCCTCCTGCATTCTTGAATGTGCACCTTCGGGTCCTGAAACAGGAAAGTTCTAGGAACTGGGGGAAGACCACAGAGAGTGGTTACCCAGGTAGCCCTTACTGTCTGTGGGGCACACAGAGCCTCTGAATCCTTCTAAACATGGTGTCCCCAGTACCAGTGAGAAGTACCCCTTGGGCTGGTGCTCCCCAGAGACTACAGAGGGAGTGTGCTAAGGCTTCAGGGCACCCCACCCTCCCTGGCAGTTATGCAACAGACTTCTGTGAGCAAAATCTGAACATAGTTCCTCTAGGGATCTGGCAATATATTAAATTTCCTTAGGCAAGATGCTTTTTTCTTCTTGCAGACTTCAGGTTTCCATCAGCGGTTCCTCTTCCAGGACTCAGGAAACTAGGATCCCACAGAATTGGCCATCCTTGGTCTCTCTATATCTTTTGGATGGAAGTGGACAGCACACATAAGACAAGGCAAGAACTGACTGATTCTACTGGTAAAGATACAGTAATCCACTTCTTGATTCAGAAGGTTTAGTACTCAGACACTGAAAGAGAGATTAGCCAAAGGCGCCCCAATCCCTGTTCCAAATAGGATGACACCATCCTCCAAATAGGATGACACCAAATGAAACACGTTGGATGACTGCAATGTGAGTTGTGGGATAATTTGTTGCTAAGGAGCCAATTCTATACTAAGGCTAAGTGGTTTAATATTCTGAAGTTGTATTCTGATGGAAGCATGGCAGAAAGCTTTATACCTTATCAGAACAGAGGCAGCCATTAGGAACTGACTCATTAAAGCCTCCCAGAGAAGAGAAGATGGTGAGTGAGAGATGGCCTTGTAGCAGCTCCTTACAAGCCTCTCAAATCCTTCTTGATCCTGGAGGATCAAAGGCATTCCACCAAGCCTCAGATTAACTAGGGTTCAGACCTTGTCTTGCATGGTCAGAAAGGTGGAAAGGTGCAAGGTTCCCAAGGTGCAATGGCAGAGCCATTCCCTTACATACTCTTGTACCAACTGTCATAGGTCAGGAACCTGGAAAACAAACTCTGACACAGCGGCTTGTGTACAGGAGGCTCCCTGGGGAGTGTATTCAAAATCCACCCCTGTGAGGGGTGAGGGAAGCAGGACTGAAGAGTCAATGAACTATGAAGCAGCTGCAATAAAAGGTTCCCACCAACTTCCCAGAGAGTTTAAGGCTAGGCTGGCCCTTCCGAGATGCCCCATTGAGGCAGTGTGCTCAGACCTTTATATGCCTATATTGACTAGTCACTGGATGAGGAGTTGTTCAAGGAGGGCCTGTGAACAACTGTCTTGAATTCCTGGAGAGCAGTGGCACTGAGAGCCATCAGCTGCCAACACCCCCGGCAGGTTGTATTTTGTCCTGGCACAGCCCCTTCCACCAACATTTTGGTCTGACTTTTTTTTTTTTAACTTGCACAAAGTTCGTTCTTTGTGATGTACAGTAGTATGGGTTTTGACAAATGCACAGAATCAGGTATTTGTCCACAACAGTACCATAAAGAACAGTTCCATCGCCTTAAAAAGTTCCCTTCTGTGGCCCCTACAGTCAGCTTCTCCCCTATATGCCACCACTTGGCAACCACGGATCAATTTTCCATCCTTTTGTTTTGGGTTTGCAGATTGTCATATAAACTAAATCATATTATACTTAGCCTTTTGGACCTGGTGTTGTGCACTTAGGAAAATGCATTTAATATTTGTATATCGATAGTTTCTTTTTAGGGTAAAGTACTGTTCTGTTGTTTGACTGGACCACAGTTTATCCATTCATACATTGAAGGACATGTGGATTTATTTCCAGGTTTTGACAATTATAAAAAAGCTGCTATAATACATCCCATACCAGTTTTTGTGTGAATGTAAGTTTTCAGTTCATTTGGTAAATACCTAAGGGTAGAATTGCTGGGTTGTGTATTCAGTGTATGTCTGACTTTATAAAAAACTGCCAAACTGTTTTACAGAGTGGTTGTATCACTTTTTATTCTCGCTAGCAATGAAATTGAATTCTAACAGCTATGTTTACTTGTCAGCATTTGATAATGTCAGAGGACTTTTTTGTTTGTTTGCTTGCTTGTAATTCTAATACATCTGAAGTGGTATCTGGCTGTTATTATTTGATTCATTACTAATAATTTTGAGCATCTTTTCATATGCTTATTTGCCATCCATATGCTTATTGGTAGATAACTTCCTTGATAAAGTATCTTTTTAGCTCTTTTGCTTATTTCTTGAAATTAGGTGTTTACTTTATTATTCAGTTTTTAGAGTTCCTTCTTTATATGCTCTGGATCTAAGCCCTTTATGAAATATGTGATTTGCAAATATTTTCTCCTAGTCTATGGCTTTTCTTTTCATTCTTTTAAGTGTGTCTTCAATAAAGCAAGTTTTTAATTAGATAAATTCCAATTTATCCTTTTATTCATGGATTATATTTTTGTTGTCATATCTAAAATGTCATTGCCAAACCCACTGTCATACAGATTTTCTCCTGTGTTCTTCTATATGTTTTATAGTTTTATATTTTACATTTAGGTCTACAATTAATATTGCTTTAGTTTTTGTAAATGAGGTATATGTTGAGGTTCATTTTTTGGCACGTGGACATCCAATTGGTTTATAAAAACTCTGCCTTTGAAAATTTTTCAAAAATCATCTTGTTTTTGTGGATCTGTTTCTGGGCTCTCCATTCTGTTCCACTGATCTATGTCAAACTGCATTGATCACTGTAGCTTCAAAATAAGTCTTAAAATTAATAGTGTGAGTCCTTAAACTTTGTTATTTTTCAGTTTGTTTTGGCTATTCTAATTCCTTTGCCTCTTCGTATACATTTTAGAATAAACTTGTAGCTATCTACAAAAACTTTCTACATTGAATCTGTAGATCAAATTGGGAAGAAGTGACATCTTAATAGTGGATTTTCCTATCCATAAACATGGACTATAGCCATTTATTTAGATATTCTTTGATTAATTTCCATCAACGTTTTATAATACTCAGAATACAGATCTTACACAAAGTTTATTAGATTTATACCTAAATGCTTCTTTAACTTTTAGTGCTATTGTAAACAGTATTATTTTCAAGTTTCAAATTCCAGTTGTTCATTGCTGGTACCCAGGAGCAGTGAATTTTTATATATTGACATCATTGCTGAGCTCACATCCTGAGCTACTGGGACATTCTTTAAAAACTAGTCAGCCGTATCATTTTTCCTGCTCTAACAGTACCCATTGACCTTAGAGTAAAATCCAAACTCCTTATCTGACTTACACAGACCTTCATAATCTGACCATTTACCTGCCTCTCTTTTCTGTCACCACCTCCCATCTTGCTTCCTTTCATTGACATTCAAGCCACAATGGCCCTCCTTCCCTTACTGTGTAGACATGCCCAGTTGCTTCCTGCCTCTAGGCCTTAGCCCTTGTCTGTTTCTTTGCCTAACATGCACCAACCCCTCCCCAAGACATGTCACACCTGAGTGCATTCCTCTTTATGTCTTTGCTAAAATTTCCCCTTCTCCAAATGGCATTCCTTGGCCATATTATTGAACCCCCACCTACAAGACACCCTGTGTCCCATCACCTTGTTTAATTAGATTCTAAACAGCAATTATAATTTAATTTTGGTTTATTTGCTGTGTGTCTCCCCTATTTAGAATATAAATGCCATGACAGCATGGACCGTCTCTCATGTTCATTTCAATATTCACATTCCCTAGAATAAGACTCAGTAAGTATATGCATTTTAGAAATCTGGAGGAGAAAGAAGAGAAAAAAGAAAAGTAAATACATGAAGTTATTAACAGTGATTGTCTATACGTGGTTGGGATTGTGGAATTTTATTATTTTTCTTTTCAGTGTATTTCTTATTTTTCTATAATAAACATGTACTGTTCTTCCAATGAGTTATTTTTAAGTAAAAATAAATGAATAAAAGGCCTTTGTTTTTAGGGACTTTTCAGCCAATAATAAGCAAAATGGTTGTTGCATTATATATGGAGATTATAAAGAATAAGTCAGGTTCATTACAAACTGGGTTTTTTAACACAAATGCAAATAATAATTCTTCTAGTATGACAACGTTTCTTCTGCCTTATATTTTCTTTGCTCTTTTAAGGACTATACACAGAGACATCATAACTACTTTTCTCTCAGGTGTCCAAATGGGAGAAACCAATTGCTGATGATATTTAGCTAAATGACTGTGTAAGAATCACCTGAGGAAAGTATATTCCCACTCATTGTGTGGCCAACTCTTCTTAGTACCAAGTGCAGTCTCTATCAAGCAAATCAAGCTGCAGGGCCAGCTTGGGAGGGGACAGGCTAAAGGAAACCCATGAAGCATTGAATCTGAGCTCAATTTCAATGAGAACCATTCCCGAACAGTGGAAAGACCAGAGACATCAGAACCATCTTTCCCGCTTCCATTAAGCCAAGGCATTTGGTCTTATCACCAGGACATGTAGCTTTTTGGCCATGTTGAAGAATCTCTGTGGAAAGAATTCAGCTGCTCCTACCTACAGGCAACAGTAACATCCACAATCACAAAGTAATAACTGATATTACACTGATTAATGACTTCATGCCTGGCACTAGCTCTTAGATATTTCATTCTCTTAAGAGACCCTATGAGGTAGGTAATACTATTATCATCCCATTTTATTAATGGAGGCAATAACAAATGGGAAAACATGGACATATGGAGGTTAAGAATTTGTCCAAGGCCATATAGCTAGCAGGGAAAAGGGCCAGGAATTGAACTCAGCAAATCTGATTCCATAGGCAGGCTATAAACCACAAGACTAGTGGTTAGCAAACTGTATGTGCATTCAAATCAGCTACAGAGCTTTCAAAAGTCTTCTTAGAACAGTTTTCTATTTATTTTTAAATTGAGTAGATAGGACAGAATTCCCATATGTCCCTCTCCCCTGCTCACATACACTGTTATTTTATTTTATTCAATCTGTCGTGTTTAGTTCTGTTCAATTCTTTAGTGAATACTTCATTTACACCGATTCACTGAAGTAACAACCTCAAAACTTCATTACCATCCATAGGCATAGCCTCGGATGATGTTGCCAGGGCTCTTTACCAATGTCTCCTGACTGTTTTTCCATTTCCTGGTTTCATTTTCAGGCCGGCCCCCTCCACATACTGGGCCAGTGTCAGCTACAAGCCCACATCCTTAAGATCTATGATCTAAAAAGGAGAGAGACAATGTCCTTTTCCAGCGTGCACAAATCCTACAAAAGGACTTTGGTCTTCCCTGGATCACCTGCCCTTGAATTGTACCAGTACCTGTGGAAAAAGGGACAAGGGCCCATGATCTTGTTCAGGTCAGGGTCACATGCACTGTCACTGATAACTCCTGCCACAATCACAATGGATAAGTGGTGAAGCTCATCCCAAAAGGAAAGGGATTCAGAGCAAACTGAAACAACACATGTTCACTATAGAAAGCAAGAGTGAAAAACATGAAGTTGTTGAAAAAGTTTAGCATTACAGTAATTTTATTCTGATCATTTAATACAAGAAAGCCAAATAGGAATTCAAGTTTTCACCTTTATTTTTGGCATTGATGAATAATGAAGAACCTTAGCTTCTTCATACTTCCACAGTTCACTGGAGTTAAAACAATCAGGTATTACATATTTCACTTGCTTTTTTAAAAGTTCTCCTAAAAAGCTGTGAGAATTCTACACCAGCATGGGTCACTGTTGCATAATGTCACTGAGGTCTGTTGTGTGTACTACTTTTCACCAGCAAAGGAAAAATGATGGATTTTTTGAGTAACTTTTGTATACATATTTAGGTACTACACTTTTACTAATAAAAGTAACTTTGACAAGAAAAAACATCTTGTATTACTGTGGTGCATTTGTTACAATTAATGGGACAATATTAATATATTAACTAAGTTCGGCAATTTATATTCAGTTTTCTCACTCTGTGTGTTGTACAGTCCTATAGGTTTTGACAAATACACATATCCACCATTATAATATCACATGCAGATTAATTTTTCCCCCAAAATCCCATGCTTCACTTATTCAACATTACCCTTCTCCTTTCCCCCTGACAGACCCTGGCAACCATTCTTTTAATTGTCTGTGTAGTTTTGCCTTATCCAGAATGTCACATAGTTGGAACCATATAGTATGTAGCCTTTTAAGGCTAACTTGTTTCAACTGGCAATGTACACTTAAGGTTTCTCCATGTCATTTTGTTACTTGATAGCTAATTTATTTTTATCACAGAATAATATTCCATTATATGAAAATAGCAGTTTCTTTAGTTACCTCCTGAAGGACATCTTAGTTGCTTCCAGCTTTTGCCAATTATGAATAAAGCTACTATAAAAATTCATGTGCAGGTTTTTGTGTACCCATAGATTTTCAGCTCAGCTGGATAAATAACTAGGAGTCCAACTGCTGAGTCATTATGTACCATTCAAAATTCCAACCAGCAGTGAATGAGAATTCCTGGTGCTGTGCATACCCACCAGCATCATTTGGTATTCTCAGGTTTTGTTTTTTTATTTTAGCCATTCTAATACATACTTGTTAAGTATGATGTTTGTACATGTTCTTTATTAACCTGAAGAAGTTTCCATCTATTTCTAGTTTGCTGAATTTTTCTTATGATGAATGGGTGTTGAATTTTGTCAAATCCTCTTTTCTGCATCTATTGATATGATTTTTATTCTTTTATTCTTTATGTGATAGGTTACACTAATTGGTTTTCAATATTGAATCAGAAACATACTAGAATACCTTACACACCTGGAGTAACTCCCACTTGCTGTTGATATATAATACTTTTTCTACTTGTTGGATTCTATTTGATATTTTGTTGAGGATTTTTGCATCTGTGTTCATGAGAGGTATTGGTCTGTATGTTTCCATTCTCCTAATGATTTTATTTTGCTTTAGTGTTAGGATAATGCTGGCCTCATATAATGAATTAGGAAGTGTTTCTGTGCTTCTATTTTCTGGATAAAACTGCATAAAATTTGTATTATTTTTGCCACAAATGTTTGGGAAAATTCACAAGTGAACTCATCTGGTGCTGGTGCTTTATTTTTTGGAAAGGTAATTATTAATTTTTTTTTTTTACTAGATATAGGCCTATTTAGATTATCTATTTCTCCTTTCTAAGTTTGGGTACATTGTGTCTTTCAAGAAATTGATCCATTTCATCTGTTATCAAATTCGGAGACAGCTGTTTGTATTATTCTTTTTTTATCTTTTTTTTTTTTTTTTCAGATGGAGTCTAACTCTGTTGCCCAGCTGGAGTGCAGTGGTGCGATCTTGGCTCACTGCAACCTCTGCCTCCTGGGTTCAAGCGATTCTCCTGCCTCAGCCTCCCGAGTAGCTGGAACTACAGGTGCATACCACCACACCTCGTTAGTTTTTTATTTTTAGTAGAGATGGGGTTTCACCATGTTGGCCAGGCTAGTCTCTAACTCCTTACCTCAGGTCACCCACCCAGCTCAGCCTCCCAAAGTGCTGATATTACAGGCATAAGCCACTGCACCTGACCTCCTTTTTTATCCTTTTAATGCCTGTGGAATAAATACTAATGGTCCCGCTTTCATTTCTAATATTAATAATTGGTGTCTTTTTTAGCCTGACCAGAGGCCTATCAACTTTATCTTTTCAAAGAACCAGCTTTTGATTTCATTGATTTTTTCTCTGTCAATTTCATTGATTTTTGCTGATTTTTATTATGTCTTCTCTTCTGCTTGTTTTAGGTATACAGGCATACCTTGTTTTACTGTGCTTCTCTGTACTGTGCCTCATAGATACTGCATTTTTTGCAAACTGAAGATTTCTGGCCACCTTGTATTAAGAAGGTCTATCAGTGCCATTTTTCCAACAGCATGTGCTTACTTATGTCTCTGCTGTCACATTTTGGTAATTCTTACAATATTTCAAACCTTTGCTTTATTATTATATATGTCATGGTGATCTGTGATCAGCAATCTTTGATGTTACTATTGCCATTGTTTTGGTCCACCATGAATCATGACTGTATAACATGGCGGACTTAATCAACAAATTGTGTTCTGAGTACTCCACTGACTGCCATTCCCTCATCTCTCTCCCTATTCTCAGGCCTCCCTATTCCCTGAGACACAAAAATATCAAAATGATAACAATTAATACCCCTACAATGGTCTCTAAGTGTTCAAATGAAAGGAAGAGTCACATACGTCATATTTTAAATCAAAAGCTAGAAATGATTAAGCTTAGTGAGTAAGGCATGTTGAAAACCCAGATAGGCCGACAACTAGGCCTCTTGCATGAAACAGTTACCAAGTTGGAATGCAAAGGAAAAGTTCTCAAAGGAAATTAAAAATGCTACTCCAGTGAACACACAGATAAGAATGCAAAATAGCTTTATTGCTGATATGAATAAAGTTTTAGTGGTCTGGATAGAAGATCAAACCAGCCACAACATTCCCTTAAGCCAAAAACTAATCCAGAGCAATGCCCTAACTCTTTTCAATTCTGTGAAAGCTAAGAAAGGTAAGGAAGCTGCATAAGAACAAATTGAAGGTGGCAGCAAGGCTAGGGGAGGGGCGCCTGCCATTGCTCAGGCTTGAGTAGGTAAACAAAGCAGCAGGGAAGCTTGAACTTGGTGGAGTCCACCACAGCTCAAGGAGGTCTGCCTGCCTCGGTAGGCTCCACCTCTGGGGGCAGGGCACAGACAAACAAAAGACAGCAATAACCTCTGCAGACTTAAATGTCCCTGTCTGACAGCTTTGAAGAGAGTGGTGGTTCTCCCAGCACACAGCTGGAGATCTGAGAATGGGCAGACTGCATCCTCAAGTGGGTCCCTGACCCCTGAGAAGCCTAACTGGAAGGCACTCCCCAGTAGGGGCGGACTGACACCTCACACGGCCGGGTACTCCTCTGAGACAAAACTTCCAGAGGAACAATCAGGCAGCAGCATTTGCGGTTCACCAATATCCACTGTTCTGCAGCCACCGCTGCTGATACCCAGGCAAACAGGGTCTGGAGTGGACCTCCAGTAAACTCCAACAGACTTGCAGCTGAGGGTCCTGACCGTTAGAAGGAAAACTAACAAACAGAAAGGACATCCACACCAAAAACCCATCTGTACGTCACCAACATCAAAGACCAAAGGTAGATAAAACCACAAAGATGGGAAAAAAACAGAGCAGAAAAACTGGAAACTCTAAAAATCAGAGCGCCTCTCCTCTTCCAAGGGAACGCAGCCCCTCACCAGCAATGGAACAAAGCTGGACGGAGAATGACTTTGACGAGTTGAGAGAGGAAGGCTTCAGAAGATCAAACTACTCCGAGCTAAAGGAGGAAGTTTGAACCAATGGCAAAGAAGTTAAAAACTTTGAAAAAAATTAGATGAATGGGTAACTAGAATAACCAATGCAGAGAAGTCCTTAAAGGAACTGATGGAGCTGAAAACCACAGCACGAGAACTATGTGATGAATGCACAAGCCTCAGTAACCGATGCGATTAATTGGAAGAAAGGGTATCAGCGATGGAAGATGAAATGAATGAAATGAAGTGAGAAGAGAAGTTTAGAGAAAAAAGAATAAAAAGAAATGAACAAAGCCTCCAAGAAATATGGGACTATGTGAACAGACCAAATCTACGTCTAATTGGTATACCTGAAAGTGACGGGGAGAATGGAACCAAGTTGGAAAACACTCTGCAGGATATTATCCAGGAGAACTTCCCCAATCTAGCAAGGCAGGCCAACATTCAAATTCAGGAAATACAGAAATGCCACCAAGATACTCCTCGAGAAGAGCAACTCCAAGACACATAATTGTCAGATTCACCAAAGTTGAAATGAAGGAAAAAATGTTAAGGGCAGCCAGAGAGAAAGGTCGGGTTACCCACAAAGGGAAGCCCATCAGACTAACAGCTGATCTCTTGGCAGAAACTCTACAAGCCAGAAGAGAGTGGGGGCCGATATTCAACATTCTTAAAGAAAAGAATTTTCAACCCAGAATTTCATATCCAGCCAAACTAAGCTTCATAAGTGAAGGAGAAATAAAATCCTTTACAGACAAGCAAATTCTGAGAGATTTTGTCACCACCAGGCCTGCCCTAAAAGAGCTCCTGAAGGAAGCACTAAACATGGAAAGGAACAACCAGTACCAGTCACTACAAAAACATGCCAAATTGTAAAGACCATCAAGGCTAAGAAGAAACTGCATCAACTAATGAGCAAAATAACCAGCTAACATCATAATGACAGGATCAAATTCACACATAACAACACTAACCTTAAACGTAAATGGGCTAAATGCTCCAATTAAAAGACACAGACTGGCAAATTGGATAGAGAGTCAAGACCCATCAGTGTGCTGTATTCAGGAAACCCATCTCACATGCAGAGACACACATAGGCTCAAAATAAAGGGATGGAGGAAGATCTACCAAGCAAATGGAAAACAAAAAAAGGCAGGGGTTGCAATCCTAGTCTTGGAAAAAACAGACTTTAAACCAACAAAGATCAAAAGAGACAAAGAAGGCCATTACATGTAAAGGGATCAATTCAACAAGAACTAACTATCCTAAGTACATGTGGACCCAGTACAGGAGCACCTAGATTCATAAAGCAAATCCTTAGTAAACTACAAAGAGACTTAGACTCCCACACAATAATAATGGGAGACTTTAACACCCCACTGTCAACATTAGACAGATCAATGAGACAGAAAATTAACAAGGATATCCAGGAATTGAACTCAGCTCTGCACCAAGCAGACCTAATAGACATCTACAGAACTCTCCACCCCAAATCAACAGAATATACATTCTTTTCAGCACCACACCACACCTGTTCCAAGATTGACCACATAGTTGGAAGTAAAGCACTCCTCAGCAAATGTAAAAGAACAGAAATTATAACAAACTGTCTCTCAGACCACAGTGCAATCAAACTAGAACTCAGGATTAAGAAACTCACTTAAAACCGCTCAACTACATGGTAACTGAACAACCTGCTCCTGAATGACTACTGGGTACATAACGAAATGAAGGCAGAAATAAAGATGTTCTTTGAAACCAATGAGAACAAAGAGACAACATACCAGAATCTCTGGGACACATTCAAAGCAGTGTATAGAGGGAAATTTATAGCACTAAATGCCCACAAGAGAAAGCAGGAAAGATCCAAAATTGACACCCTAACATCACAATTAAAAGAACTAGAGAAGGAAGAGCAAACACATTCAAAAGTTAGCAGAAGAAATAACTAAGATCAGAGCAGAACTGAAGGAAATAGAGACACAAAAAACCCTTCAAAAAATTAATGAATCCAGGAGCTGGTTTTTTGAAAAGATCAACAAAATTGATAGACCGCTAGCAAGACTAATAAAGAAAAGAGAGAAGAATCAAATAGACGCAATAAAAAATGACAAAGGGGATATCACCACCGATCCCACAGAAATACAATCTACCATCAGAGAATACTAAAAACACCTCTACGCAAATAAACTAGAAAATCTAGAAGAAATGGATAAATTCCTCGACACACACACTCTCCCAAGACTAAACCAGGAAGAAGTTGAATCTCTGAAAAGACCAATAACAGGCTCTGAAATTGAGGTAATAATTAATAGCTTACCAACCAAAAAAAGTCCAGGACCAGATGGATTTACAGCCAAATTCCACCAGAGGTACAATGAGGAGCTGGTACCATTCCTTCTGAAACTATTCCAATCAATAGAAAAAGAGGGAATCCTCCCTAACTCATTTTATGAGGCCAGCATCATCCTGATACCAAAGCCTGGCAGAGACACAACAAAAAAGAGAATTTTAGACCAATATCCTTGATGAACATTGATGCAAAAATGCTCAATAAAATACTGGCAAACCGAATCCAGCAACACATCAAAAAGCTTATCCACCATGATCAAGTGGGCTTCATCCCTGGGATGAAAGGCTGGTTCAACATACGCAAATCAATAAACATAATCCAGCATATAAACAGAACCAAAGACAAAAACCACATGATTATCTCAATAGATGCAGAAAAGGCCTTTGACAAAATTCAACAACCTTCATGCTAAAAACTCTCAATAAATTAGGTATTGATGGGACATATCTCAAAATAATAAGAGCAATCCATGACAAACCCACAGCCAATATCATACTGAATGGACAAAAACTGGAAGCATTCCCTTTGAAAACTGGCACAAAACAGGGATGCCCTCTCTCACCACTCCTATTCAACATAGTGTTGGAAGTTCTGGCCAGGGCAATCAGGCAGGAGAAGGAAATAAAGGGCATTCAATTAGGAAAAGAGGAAGTCAAAATGTCCCTGTTTACAGAGGACATGATTGTATATCTAGAAAACCCCATCGTCTCAGCCCAAAATCTCCTTAAGCTGATAGGCAACTTCAGCAAAGTCTCAGGATACAAAATCAATGTGCAAAAATCACAAGCATTCTTATACACCAATAACAGACAAACAGAGAGCCAAATCATGAGTGAACTCCCATTCACAATTGCTTCAAAGAGAATAAAATACCTAGGAATCCAACTTACAAGGGATGTGAAGGACCTCTTCAAGGAGAACTACAAACCACTGCTCAATGAAATAAAAGAGGATACAAACAAATGGAAGAACATTCCATGCTCATGGGTAGGAAGAATCAATACCATGAAAATGGCCATACTGCCCAAGGTAGTTTATAGATTCAATGCCATCCCCATCAAGCTACCAATGACTTTCTTCACAGAATTGGAAAAAACTACTTTAAAGTTCATATGGAAGCAAAAAAGAGCCTGCATTGCCAAGTCAATCCTAAGCCAAAAGAACAAAGCTGGAGGCATCACGCTACCTGACTTCAAACTATACTACAAGGCTACAGTAACCAAAACAGCATGGTACTGGTACCAAAACAGAGATATAGACCAACGGAACAGAACAGAGCCCTCAGAAATAATGCCGCATATCTACAACTATCTGATCTTTGACAAACCTGACAAAAACAAGAAATGGGGAAAGGATTCCCTACTTAATAAATGGTGCTGGGAAAACTGGCTAGCCATATGTAGAAAGCTGAAACTGGATCTCTTCCTTACACCTTATACAAAAACTAATTCAAGATGGATTAAAGACTTACATGTTAGACCTAAAACCATAAAATCCCTAAAGGAAAACCTAGGCAATACCATTCAGGACATAGGCATGGGGCAAGGACTTCATGTCTAAAACAGCAAAAGCAATGGCAACAAAAGCCAAAATTGACAAATGGGATCTCATTAAACTAAAGAGCTTCTGCACAGCAAAAGAAAGCACCATCAGAGTGAACAGGCAGCCTACAGAATGGGATAAAATTTTTGCAACGTACTCATCTGACAAAGGGCTAATATCCAGAATCTACAATGAACTCAAACAAATTTACAAGAAAAAAAAAACAACCCCATCAAAAGGTGGGCGAAGGACATGAACAGACACTTCTCAAAAGAAGACACATTTATGCAGCCAAAAAACACATGAAAAAATGCTCATCATCACTGGCCATCAGAGAAATGCAAATCAAAACCACAACGAGATACCATCTCATACCAGTTAGAATGGCCATCATTAAAAAGTCAGGAAACAACAGGTGCTGGAGAGGATGTGGAGAAATAGGAACACTTTTACACTGTTGGTGGGACTGTAAACTAGTTCAACCATTGTGGAAGTCAGTGTGGCGATTCCTCAGGGATCTAGAACTAGAAATACCATTTGACCCAGCCATCCCATTACTGGGTATATACCCAAAGGACTATAAATCATGCTGCTATAAAGACACATGCACACGTATGTTTATTGCGGCACTATTCACAATAGCAAAGACTTGGAACCAACCCAAATGTCCAACAATGATAGACTGGATTAAGAAAACGTGGCACATATACACCACGGAATACTATGCAGCCATAAAAAATGATGAATTCATGTCCTTTGTAGGGACATGGATAAAACTGGAAACCATCATTCTCAGCAAACTATCGCAAGGACAGAAAACCAAACACCGCATGTTCTCACTCATAGGTGGGAATTGAACAATGAGAACACATGGACATAGGAAGGGGAACATCACATACCGGGGACTGTTGTGGGGTGGGGGAAGGGGGGAGGGAAAGCATTAGGAGATATACCTAATGCTAAATGACGAGTTAATGGGTGCAGCACACCAACATGGCACATGTATACATATGTAACTAACCTGCATGTTGTGCATATGTACCCTAAAAGTATAATAATTTAAAAAAATAAAATAAAATAAAAAAAGAACAGATTGAAGCTAATAGGTCAGTTCATGAGGTTTAAAAAATAAACCATCTCCAAAACATAAAAGTGCAAGGTGAAATAGGAAGGTACAGCAAGTTATCTAGAAGCTCTAGCTAGGATAATTCACGAAGGTGGCCACATTTAACAATGGATTTTCCGTATAGATGAAAACAGACTTCTATAGGACAAAGATGCCCTCTAGGACTTGCACAGCTAGAGAGGTCAACGCCTGGCTTAAAAGCTGATTCTGACTCGAAAGGCAGGCTGACATTGTTGCTGGGGACTAATATAGCTGATGACTTCAAGTTTAAGCCAACGCTGATTTACCATTCTGAAAATCCTAGGGCTCTTAAGAATTATGCTAAATCTGCTCTGTCTTTGCTTTATAAATGGAACAACAAAACCAGAATGACAACACATTGGTTTACTGAATATTTTAAGCTCCCTGCTGTGACCTCCTGCTCAGAAAAAAGTTCCTTTCAATACATTAGTGCTAACTGATGCTTGGCCACCCAAGAGCTCAGATGGCGATGTACAAGGAGATTAATGTTTTCATGCCTACCAACACAACATCCATTCCACAGCCCATGGATCAAGGAGTAATTTCAACTTTCAAGTCTTATTGTATAAGAAATACATTTCATAAGGCTTTAGTAGCCATATATAGCAATTTCTCACAGTATCTCTTAGGTGTGCCTATATATTGCTCTTCTTTCTCTAGTTTCTTAAGGTGAAAGCTTACATAATAGATTTTAGATCATTCTTTTCCAACATGTACTCAATACTCTCCATTTCCCTCTAAGCACTGCTCTTGTTGAATTCTACAAATTCTGAATGAGTTGTATTTTCACTTTCATTTAGTTTGAAATATTTTTAAATTTCTCTTGAAACTTCAAGCCAAGTGTTATTTTAGAAATATGTCTGTTAATCTCCAAATATTTTAGGATTTTTCAAGTATTTTCCTGTTACAAATTTCTAATTAAATACCATTGTGATCTGGGAACACACTTTGTATAATTTCTATTCTTTTAAATTTGTTAAGGGGTGTTTTATGGCCCAGAATGTGCTCTATCTTGGTGAACATTCCAGGAGTGTTTCAGAAAAATCTGTATTCTGCTATTGTTGAAGTGTCCTATTAATATCAATTAGATCCAGTGGACAGATGGTACAATTCAGTTCAACTATATTCTTGCTGATTTTCTGCATGCTAAAACTGTCAATTACTGATCCAGGGTTGTTGAAGTCTCCAACAGTAATAGTGAATTTGTCTATTTCTCTTTGCAGGTCTATCAATTTTTGCTTCACATATTTGATGCTCTGTTGTTAGGTACATATACATTATGTATACATATACACTAAGGATTTTATTTTGCATTCATTTATTCCTTCACTGATGCTCTTCCTTTATATAGATCCAAGTTCATGACCTTGGTTCATTTTCCTTCCCTCTGGAGAACTTATTTTAATATTTCTTGCAACACAGGTTTATCACTGACAAATTTCCTCAGCTTTTGTTTAAGAAAATCTTTAAGTCTCCTTCACTTCTGAAAGGTAATTCTTGTGGATACATTCTAGGTTGGTGGGGTTTCTCTTTCAACATTGTAAATATTTCACTCCAGTCCCTTCTTGCTTGGTTTCTAATCAGAAATATAATTCTTATTCTTGTTCCTCTATAGTGTGTATTTTTTCCTCTGGCTCCTTTCAATGACTTTCTCTTTGACTTTGGTTTTCCCATCTTGAATATAATATGCCTAGGTACAGACTAAGCTTGTCCAACCTACGGCCTGCAGGCTGTATACAGCCCTGGAGGGCTCTGAATGCAACCCAACACAAATTTGTAAACTTTCTTAAAACAGCATGAGGTTTTTTTTTGCAATTTTTAAGCTCATCAGCCATTGTTAGCGTTACTGCATTTTATGTGTGGCCCAAGACAATTCTTCTTCTTCCACGATGGCCCGGGGACACCCCTGGTATAGACCTTTTAGTATTTATCTTGCTTGGTGTTCTCTGAGCTTCCTGCTCTAAGAACGGGTTTGGTGTCATTAATTTTGGATAATTCCCAACCATTATTATCTCACATATTTCTTCTACTCTCTTCTCTTTCTTCTCCTTCTGGTATTACCATTGTACATGTTATTACAAGTTTTGTAACTGTCCAACAGTTCTCGGATAGTCTACTTTTTCATCTCTATTTTCTTTGCTTTTCAGTTTTTATTAACAGTTCTTCAAGCTCATTTATTCTTTGGCCTGTCCAGTCTCCTGAAAAACCCATCAAAGGCATTCATTTGTCACATTGTTTTTTGACTTCTATCATTTCCTTTTAAATCTTCCTTAGAGTTTCCATATCTCTGCTTACATTACCCATTCACTCTTGCATGCTATCTGCTTTTTCCATTAGAGCCCTTAATATGTCAATCATAGCTACCTTAAATTCCCTACTTGAGAATTACAAAATCTGCATCATATGTAAGAATGGTTCTGATATTTCCTTTGTTTCTTGTTCTTTCTTGCCTTTTAGCATGCTTTGTAAATTTTTGTTGAAAGCCAGACATAATATATCTGGAAGAATGTATAGAAACTGAGGTAATCAGGCTACTTGATTCATGTCAATCTGACTAGAAGTTAGGCTGTGTTTAATGTTTGCTGTAGTTATCAGTGTCAGAGGCTTCAATCTACTATTCTTGCTTTGAGTTTCCACATTGTCATTGTCTTTGGGTTTCCCCAGAGACTCCTTTTAAATAAAACGTTAGTCTGATAATAATTGGTCACAGCTGGCACTAGGGAAAGGCAATCTCCTAATTAAAAAAACCCTGAAACTGGCGATCAACAGCTTGCCAATAAGATCTCAGGAGTTGGGCAAGTGGGTTCAAGCATGTGCACTAAGAGGCAAAATGGCAGAGTTTAACTGGTATATGACCTTCTAAGAACATTTGATGGGTAAGAGAAGAATGCTTCAAGTGAACATGCATACAACTCCAGTAAACACTACGCATACGGCCCCGCCCTAGTGCTGGCACGCCACTGAGCATGCAGACAGCTCACCCTGAGGGAAGAATTAGCAAGAAATAATGCAACCCCGGAAGCATGTCAACATGTAAGACCCAAAATCAAAGGTCCAACCACGCACTTGATCTCTCAAGGCGCTTGCTTGGCCCTCTTCCAAGTGTACTTTTACTTCCTTTTGTTCCACTTCTAAAGCTTTTAAATAAATTTTTCCTCCTGCTCTAAAACTTGCCTTGGTCTCTCACTGTTCCTTACGACCCTTGGTCGAATTCTTTCTTCTGACAAGAATTGAGGCTGCTGCAGCCCCCTGCAGATTCACTACCACTAACAACGGGAAGGCTAGAGGGGGCTGGAATCTTCTAATTGCCCTTTCCCTAGAACAGATAAGGCTCTGGTAAAGTACTTTCCCTTGAGAGAAGGCTTTTGTTAGGGAAAATGCTGAGGGCAGTTTTCAAAAAGGTTACTTTGCCCCCTCCTTCTGCACAAAGCAGGAGGGAGTTTTAATCCAATCCTTGTCCTAAGAATCTGCTGCAGCTCTGAAAAGTAAAACTCCCAAAAGTGTAAGGGTACCATATGAGTGGTCTCCCAGGAGTTTCTAACTCTCAAGCTAACTCACACTCAGCCTCCAGCAAGTCATCAATGACCATTTTAAGTGTTCCTACCATTTACTGCCTCATGAGGATTTCTGTTCCTAGCATGCTGATATCAGTTGTGATTTTCTGTATTTGCCTATCCAGTTTGGAGGTGGCCCTTTGCTTTGTGACCTCCATTATCTGATGGATATTTTAAAGGCTGTTAATGTTCCATTTGTTCAGCTTTTTTCTTCTGAGGACAGTTGTGATTGACTTCTAAGTGGTTTACGTGTCACAGATGAAACCAGAAGTGTTAAAAAATAAGAAAAGAGCATACAAAAACAAAAGCTTTCTAGGATATTCAATATTTTGAGGGTAAAAGGTCCTGGGACTACAGTGTTTGATTGCCACTATGCAAAGGCAGTCTGTTAGCAACAGTAGATACATATATGATTCTACTCTAAATTCTACAAGTTGTATATAATAAACTTCTCTTTAAAACAGTCAAGCCAAAAAAAATACATTGTGATATTGGTGGAAAGATTTCAAAGACATGCCTTATTCTTTACTTCAAGTGAAAAAATGAAAATAAAGCAAAAAATACCATTTGCCATTCATGACAAGAGTAATTTATTACATTAAAATTGCGGTCACCTAGGCACCAGCACAACACCCTGGCTTTGTAACCATCCGAAGGGTTCTTCCTGCCTGCTACACAAAGATCATGGCATTGTAGTAAAGAAAGAGTTTAATATACATGAAGCCAGCCACACCATGAGGAAGATAGATTTAGTACTCAAATCATTCTCATCCAAAGCTTATAGGTTAGGGATTTTTCAGAGGCAGTTTGGGGGAAGTGGTGGAGGTCGCTAGGCTTGCTGCTGATTAGTTGGGGCAGAGATGAAATCACAAGGGGTGAAGCTGTCCTCTTGTGCATTGAGTCACTTCTGGGTGGGGCTGTAGGAATGGTGGGTGTCAGACATGCAAAAAAACCTGAAAAGATATCTCAAAAGGCCAATCTACAATAGTGGTGTTATCTGCAGGAATAATTGGGGAAGTTGCATATCTTATAACCTTCTGAATAATGACTTATAATAGTTCATGTCTGCACCTTAGCAGGACCCAGGCTCCTCTCCTCCTGCCAGCCTGATGCAAAAGCAGCTGAGTTTGGGGGAAGGCCTATGATAATTTAAACTATAGCCTAAATGTCCCAAAAGCCCAAGAATAATCAAGGCAAGACTGGGGATGGGTTAGCTCAGATCTCTTTCACTGTCATAATTTTCTCACTAACTATTGCAAAGTTTTTCAGCTTTGAAAATAAGATTGAATTTGCCAGTTTCACCTCTTCCTACTCCTCTTATACTGTGATAGAGTTCCCAAACAACCTCTATTGCTATCTCTATCAATTCCATACAACAAACCTATACTCAATCTCTACTAGGCACAAAACAATTCCTATTTTCAACAACTGTACAGACGGTTGGGAAAACAAATGTGAGAATTATTTAGTAAAGCTCCAAACCAGAAGAGAATTAGAGTATCTAAAAACTCTAAGTGTAGCAGAGAGAAATTACTGACAAATTCTCTCACAGTGTGGAGGGCTGTGCTTGGCACTAAATGATGAACTGGATTTTTCCTGCTATCCAAAAGAAGGGGCATTCTAGGTAGAGGGAAAAGCATGTACAAAAGCTGGGGCGTCTAGGAGGCAGGCAGAAGTCAAGGATAAAGGGCTTTGTATGACTGTTAAGAAGTAATGGCGGCCAGGTGCGGTGGCTCACGCTTGTAACCCCAGCACTTTTGGGGGCCCAGGCGGGCGGATCACTTGAAGCCAGAAGTTTGAGACCAGCCTGGCCAACATGGCAAAACCCTGTCTCTCCTAAAAATACAAAAATTAGCTGGGCCTGGTGGTGCACGCCTGTAGTCCCAGCTACTCGGAAGGCTGAGGCAGGAGAATCGCTTGAACCCAAGAGGCGGAAGGTGCAGGAGCCGAGATCACGCCACTGTACTCCAGCCTGGGTGACAGAGTGAAACTCCATCTCAAAAGAAAAAAAAAAGTAATGGTGATGGTGATTCAGTCAGAAAGCATCAAGCACCAGGACGATTGATAAAAGATTAGAGGGCAGTGCAGAAAATGAAACGCAGGTGAGGAGATAATGACTATCGACCAGTAAAGAAACTCCTGGAATTGTTCCGATGAAAGCTAGTATTTCAAAACAGAGAGGCAGAGACGGAGAAAGACAGGGAAGTTTTTCTTTAAAAACCAAAAATAAAACAAGACTGGGTGATATATTGAATATACGAGATTGAATGAAAGGGGAGACGACAAAATGCTGTAGGCTTTCTGCCTTATTTAAGGAAGTCAAAATCCAGCTTATAGTATTGATCTTGCTCATGAAGTTTCAGATAGGTAATTCTAAAAAGCCTATTTTCCTTTAGACTGTCCAATTATGATGACATGTATCAAAGTTAACTTATGACTACAATGGGCGGGGCATAAAGAACAGAAAGTCTGGTATACACAACTTAGAATACATCTGGAGTACAAAAGGAAGAAAGAGGCGACATCTACTTCCTATCCCAAGGGGCATCTGTTAAACTCCCTCAGGCGACCGCTCCATCCAAACACCTGGGATCTTTCTCAGCCTTCTGATTTCTGTCACGAGGGCGTCCAGCACAGTCCTGGCAGCGCCGTAGGATCAGGGAGCATCAGCTGAGATGGCACCTGGGGAAGGCCCGTGTGGCCCGACGCCCACCACTAACGCCGTTCAACATCTACCCCAACTCCCCTCTAACGCGAGAATGTGTATGAGGGAGGCAGGGAGAGTTTGGAGTAAAATCAACCCGAGCGGACAGCGCTTCCGCCGCGCTCGCTGCCACAAATGCTGCAGACCCGACGGAGTGGAGGCAGAAAAGGCCCTGGCGTCCACTCGGGAAAGAACGAGGTCAGGAGTCGGTCGTGCACATCGCGTAGAGCGAAGAGACCACACCTACCTGACCACAGACGCTCCCCATCCGCCCAGCAACCGTGGTTCATGCTGCCTGCCTCCACCGCCAGCGTCGAAAAAACCGCCCTGGTGCCCGCGCGCAGTGCACCGCACCTGCGCATAGTCTCCAAAGGCTGTGCGAGGGGCTGCCAGTGCGCATGCTCCGCTCTTTCGCGCCGCCAGAGCACAGTTTGAACGCCTCTCGAGTCCGGTTGGTTTATGCGCATGCGTGTCTCTGGTGCAGGTTCTCACCAAAGCTATAAGGGGCGGGCATTTGAAATGATGTGAGCCGGGAGTCGCTCTGCCTGCCCGTTTCTGCGCTGCACTGGCCGACACTTAAGCACTGGAAGAGAGGTTCCAGGGCTGGGCTGGCCTGGCAGGAGGCGGCGCAGTGGACACGCGGTCCGAGGACTGGGGCCTCACCCGCCGCCCCACGCTTGCCGCTTCCTGGGATGCCGCAGGCGGGGCCCTAACTCACAGCTTCCTCACCCGGGCTGGTCTCCGCGCCTGCGACTTCGACTGGGAGGAGCTTCTGGCGCCACCTGCTCCAGGATGCGCCGGGCCGCCGGGGACCGGGTCGCTGCGCTCGGCGACTGCCGCGCTCCTCGGGGAACCGTGAGGGTCTGAGTCTGGGACCCAGGAGAGCAGTTGGTGTCGGGTCTCTGCGGGGGAGCGGGGCTGCGAGGTGGAGGCGAGGACCGGGGTGGCGGAGGCGCGGTGGGTCTGGCCGGGAAGTACCCGAGGCCCCGAGGCATGAGCAGGGGAAGGTGACCAGGACTTGGAATTTCATAAACATCGCCGTCAGGCGTGACAGGTCGTCAGGGCTGCTGTCAAAGTCAGTCCTCCCATCTACCCTCAAACAAGCCACCTCCTCTCCACCAAAACAGGCTGTGTAAAAAGTCCAGCTACAGATGACCGCCGTCGACTTAATTTCGAAAAAGACACACTTTGTCTTTTATTATGTTCTGCTCCTACTCCTATGCACACAGTAGGTGTCCAGTAATTTATCCGAGAATCAATTGCAGGAGACTGAGTAGAACATTGATGATTGAGGAAAAAATAGAAGAGGAAGCCCCAATGTGTGATGCCTCCATTTCCTTATGAATTCTGTGTTGAGCATTTGTCAGAATAAACCTCATGGCCTAACAAGTGGGTTTTGAGCCATGTTCAGAAACTATACTGTGTGATGTTTTCACCTGTTTTCTTCTCAGCCAGAATCTGGTGATTTAGAAGAGAAGATTGAACAACCAAGATGGAAACCCCTGCTTTCTTTACCTGATTGTGTGGCCCTGATGGAGGTGAAGAAATCGCTTCTATTGGCATTTTAAGTTCAGCAAGAAATATGGAAGTGTACTTAGGAGAGGAGTACTGTGGAACCAGTAGGGGCAAGAATGTACTGTCCTGGATGACAGGTGTGTGACTTGTACATGGGAAAGTGTTCTTCTGAATTGGTGTTTTTATTCTGTTTACCTTTTGCAATATTGATTGACTCTCTGACATTGATGTTTACATTAGAGGAGAGAAGATAAAAACCTACTATGGGATAGAAGGTTAGACCATGAAAGCATCTTCTAGGCAATCTAGTTCAGCTTCCTCATTTTTAGGAATGCAGAAATTTAGAGCTAATAAAGGGGAGGTGAGCCTGGAAAGGGTCATACTATTTAAAGTGTCCAGGAAAGAGTGCAGTCCTTATTGCTGCTTCTTGACTCTCTCCATAAACTCACAATGCTCTGTTTTCCAGAAATTAACTTGACAGTCAGTCTGGAACTTTGATCACATATTTTGTAAGGAACCTACAAGCCCAAGATTGTGCCACACCAGCCTATTTAGTCCATATTCAATGTGTTATAGTTTTATCTTTTCTCTAGTCCCTTATAGTAACATTCTATGCTAATCTCACCTTAATATAAATCAAAATATCAACTATTATATATATTGTGCATATTAGAAATAATAAATACACGACACAGGGTTAACCAGGTCACTTCAGAAGGGATCTCAACTGTTTGTCCCCTACAAGGCAAACTGAATCTCAGGATTTAAGTAATGGCCTGGAAACAATTTATTTTTTACGGCAGCTGTTTAAAATTATAATTTATATAAGTGAAAAGATAATTTTTATTCTATTTTATTTTCAGTAAACACGAAATTATTTTCTACAAAAATTACTTAATATTGGCATCCTCCACTCATGCCTGTAAAATAAAGGTAGGTCATCACTAAATTTTAACTAATTTGACAATTGCAAATGTATGTATAATATACTTATGTACTGTTGGTTTGTTCATACAGTTAGTCCAACTTAGTCCCTGTTTATCTTTATATGAAACTATGGTGCCAAGAAAACCACGTTTTGGCCCCATTATATTTAAAAAGACAAGAATTAGAGAAGTTGCAGAGAAAAGCACCTAAAAGCTATTTGGACTGGTACCTTTAATATGAAAAATATTGTTGAGGTGAACTTTAGTGATGTCATCAGTCTAAGAGTACTGAGCTACAAATAGCCCAAAGTATTAATGCCGTTCTGTTAGTTACTGCCTGAGTGACCTTGGGAAAATCTCTACATTTCTTTGGACCTACCTCATGGGTAAATTAGAGGACTAAAGAAAATAAAGCATTGTACTCTTTTTGTCTCCACATTATACAGGGTTGTGAGACTTACTTTAAGGAAAAAGTTGGCCAGGCATGGTGGCTTATGCCTGTAATCCTAGCACTTTGGGAGGCCGAGGCAGGGTGATCCCTTGAGCCCAGGAGTTTGAGACCAGCCTGGGTGGCATAAGGAGACCCTGTCTCAAAAAAGAAAAAAAAATGAAAAGAATAAGGAAAAAGTTAATGATTTTTATAGCAGGCAAGTAACAAACTTACAGATCAGATTGTTCCAAGACATTGTTTTAGGTAGTATATATTAATAGCTTCCAAAGTCATTTAAATAAAGTGATTTATTCAACAAATATTTGAGTGCCTACTGATACCAGATACAGACTGTAGTAGGCATTTCGGAAGCAGCAGTAATAGAATGGAGCAACTATCCCTGTGTTGCTTATATTCAAATGGGATGAGACAGGTAACAAGCACACTCTGAATAAAATTGTGTTTTGTTTGGTGGTGAGAAAGGCTATAAGGATTAAGAAGCAGAAAGGGGATAAGAGAGAGGATGAGAGGCGAGTGTTTAAATTTAACAGTGTTTTCTTAATTGTGAAGGATGGTCACGTCTTTGGTGCCATGGGTCTGAATTGACCTGTGTCTTTGGGTTACATATGGTTCCGTGTGTCTCTCTGAAGATGAGTATTTTTTGTAACTATTCTGTGGAAGTATATGTGAGTGCAAAGGGTCATTTCATTTAGGAAAATCCCAAGCCTACTAAAGCTTATTCTGAGGCAGCAGAATATGAAAGTTAAAAAAATAGTTACTGATGAATATTTTCAAATACTTACTCATTGGAAATTTTGGTACATAATCACAACCACCATGTGAAATCATTGATATTATCCTCCCTCATGTTAATTCTGATTTGCGTTTTGGCATTTGTCCAGGATCATACAGGCCATACAGAGCAGACTCATAACTGAACTCTGGTTTATCTCATTCTAAATCCTGTTTCCTTTCCACTTTGATACTGTTTTTGGTGCCACACATGAAATGTCTTTTGGTTCATAAACATGAATGAAGAGAGGCAGCATAAAGCATTGGAGAGGGCACTATTATAATAGCCAGGAGAGCTAGGTTCTAAGCCTGACTTTTACTAATTGGGTAATCCTTTGACAAGTTAGAAAATTACCTCTAACTTCATCTTTTTAAATGTGTAAACCAGTGGGTTACGTGAGACCATCTTGACCCTGCCTTATAATTCTAAATGGCTCATTTATATTTAGTAATTCAGTAAACACTTTGGATGGGCTTCTGAACACCCTTATTTTGTATTAAAGAATATTATAGTAAGCTGCTGTGCGTTAAAGTCTCAGATTGGCGTAGTCTATTCTGAGTTGCTTAAATAAATGAAACTTTAATTTTACCTTCTTTCATATATTTAGTATATTTTTTTAGTTTGAAAATGACATTGTCTTATATAAATTGTTCTTCTGAGTTTCATAATAAATGGAAACCTCCGACCATTACTGTATTAGGGAAAACTTGAAAATATATTTAAAGTTTATCTTTGTTTTCCTGAATACTTTACTCTTGCTGATAATACAAAGAAGTGACCTTAAATAGTGAATATTGTTTAATATTATTATTTATTTTCCTGAACTTTGTATTGTAATAGTTGCGCTCCTTTGGTGAAAGGCAGTGTGTGTTCTTCAGTAAAGTTGTGATACACATGAGAGCAGTTTCAGCAAATTATTCAACAAGCTCTCCTGCTCTAAAATCAAGAATAGACCTAGACAGGATCCAAACCATAATGGAGTCCATGGGGTCAAAGTTATCTCCTGGAGCTCAGCAATTGATTAATATGGTTAGGTTTCAGCAGTGGGTAAGTAGAAATGGATGACTTTCCAGATCCCATTAAAAATTAAAAGTAATGGCTTTTTATAAGTACATGTAGTGATGTAAATTTTTTCTTTGAAATTTTGTAATTGATTTAACTGTTATCCTTATTTACTTGTGTAAAAAATAACATTTCATAGACTTGCCCTCCTACAAAATATTTTGACTACAAATCTTCACACTTTTTCATGAATTCATTCACATATTCATTCAGCAAGTATTTATTAAGCAACTTCTTAGTGAACAAGGCACTAGTTTGAGTACATTTCATGATGCAGAGCTATCAGTTTATAATTTGTCTTTAAGGATTTACATTCTAGGACATACAAATGGGGAAGGATGAAGAAGATTAGGAAAGGCTCACTAAAGGAAGTGGTATTTTTATCTAGGCCTTTAAAGGACAGGATTAGGCAAGTAAATTTGGAAGAAGGCCAATTCAGACAAAAAATAGGGTGAATAAAATCTTCAATGCTGAAAGAATTGGATATAGCTGAGAAATGCGTAGTAGTTCATTTCTCTGAAGCAGAAGGGTAATAGGGGAAGTTAAGTAAAATAGATTTCAGCTAGGTCATAGTGAGAGCTTTGAATGCTACTTCACTTATTTTTTGAGATGGAATCTCGCTCTGTTGCTCAGGCTGGAGTGCAGTGGCGCGACCACGGCTCACTGAAACCTCTGCCTGCCAAGTTCAAGCGATTCTTCCACCTCAGCCTTCCTAGTAGTTGGGATTACAGGTGCCTGCCACCACACCTGGCTAATTTTTTTGTTTTTTTGTATTTTTAGTAGAGACGGGGTTTCACCACGTTGGCCAGGCTGGTCTCAAACTCCTGACTTCAAGTGATCCACCCGCATTGGCCTCCCAAAGTGCTGGGATTACAGGCATGAGCCACCACACCCTGAGTGCTGCTTTAAATTTGTAAGTATTTCCACTGTCATGTGTAAGGTAAATCAAAAGAAAGTGAGACTACAAGGAGAAGACCAGCTACACGTTATTCCCCTCATCCAGATGGGCGAGAATGAGGGTCTAAGATTCAACATAGTAACATGATGCTGGATGGTGAAATGCTAAAACAATGGAGCTGTTGGGACTTTACAACTAACTTAATATTGGTGTTGTGGGAGAAAAATAGAATCAAATGTGAAATTGAGGCTTTAAGGATGGCAAAACAAATAATCTAAATTCAACCCAAGGAAGGGGGATGCTTGGGGGGAAGAAAAGTTTAGTTTTGGGAATGTTGAGTTTTAGCTGTGAATAAAACATTCCATGGGAGGATGTTGCAAACATCTGAAAACAGAGGATTAGGAGAAATGGAATGAACCTTAAGTGGCTGGAAGGGAAGTTTAGAGGTGTACCCACAGTAGCTGATGGAGTGTGGTGAAGAGAGGGACTGAAGCAAGGAAGAAAGATCCTTGGAGAATAGATTAGCTGCGTTTGTACAGATACAGGGAGAGGAAAAAGGAACCAGAAATGTAGAAGGTAGCAGCGTGATAGAGTAGCAATAGAAAGGATTTGATGTCAGGTAAAATTACCTCAAACTCTTGTCCTGTCTCCTCTTAGTTCTGCATCCTTTGGGCAAGTTGATTCATTTTTTTTTTTTAACACAAATTCTTCATGTACAAAATCTATATCTAAGTGGTAACACTGTAACAATCACAGGATTGATGTAAAAATTTAAAATAAATAATGCAAGTAAAGAACTCCTTGTAGATGTGTGGCCTACAGATATTAATGTAGTACCACTATTACCATGTGGGCTGAGTTAAGAGAACAAGGAGAGCTGAAGATTATGGAAACGACAGAAGGAAGAGTTCCAAAAAAGATGGAAATGTGTACTTTCCTTCCTCCCACACCATGATCTCCCCTGGATACCTCAGGAGGTTCCTAACTGGTCCTCCAGCTCTGCTAAAATCCATTCTCCACAGTGCACTCAGAATGGCCTCAAAGTTCTCATCCTGTGTAAGACTTTCTCACTGCTTCCCATCATACTTAGAATTAATCTTGATTCCTGACCCTGATCTCTAAGGTGTAGGCCCTGCTTGCCTTCTCAGCCTCATCTCCTGCCATGTTTCCTTGGGCAACTTGCTCAAGACATTCTGATGTATGCATTCTATAAATATCCAAATGTGTTTCTACCTCAGGACCTTTACACTTATAACTGTTTTCTTTCCCTAAATCTTGGCATAACTGACTTTGTCCTGTCAGATTTTGGCTTAAATGTTACAGCCTCAATGAGATCTTCCCTAACCACCCAGTTTTAAGTAGGCTTTCCCTCCAAATCTATATCACGTTTTCTTCAGAGCCCTCTTGACTATTTTTACTGTTGTTTATGTATTGGTCTGTTTATCTCATTAAAATAAACTTTATGCAATAGACACCTAGTCTTTCTTGTTTATGGTATGGAATATATGTACGATAAATGTGCCCTTTGGATTATCAATTAAGGACTCCCTGGAGATCTTGGGGGGGTCAGTTTGAATAGTGATGAGGTGGAAATCAGATTTTCAGGGATTTGATAGTAAATGGGTTTTTGGAATATGGAGGTACCCAGGGTAACATGGGTTTATTTCAAGAAAGAGATAAGGAACTTCAAGAATCCCTTGAAATGTTTATAAAATGCAGATTCTTGGCCCTCACCAGTGCCCTGAATCCTAGGGAGTGGGATCCAGGAATCAGTATTTTAAACAAGCATCTCCAGATGAGTCTTATGCATAGTGTATTATGAATGTAAACTCTATCTGTCTAGAGTTTTCTATGCATATAGAAGCATGTTCCTTCCAGTCAGTAGATTGTGTTGTAACCAATTCCCACCCCCTGTGTCTCCCAGCACACACTCTAAATCATTGCATCTGGAGACATTTGGGGAACACCCTGGAGAAGGAAGAATGTTAATTCTTCCTTTAAACATGCTAATAAAAGACTTACTTCCTAGTAAGAAAGTTCTTATTTATGGAGTTAACAAACCAGACATCTATATATTGTCTCCCTAGAAAATGTCATATAAGCTTTGTAACTATCTGAGCATAGAATGGGGATGTTTCATGGCTAAAACAACTCCTGTGTAATGGTGTAACCATACACATTGTCTAGGCAGGGTCTGTCCTGGAGAAAGGAAGCACCTGGGGACCTGTGTTGGAAGTCTCAGCCCCTCAGCTTTACCTCTGAATTGAGATTACTTGCTTTCTTGAAAGTTTTACTAAAGTTTGGTACTCTGAGTCATGTAAGTCTGAAATGGTCATCTGTGTGATATCTTGATAAATATAAAGGTTCTTATTTCCTTGTGTTTGAAGTTTAGATTGCTGGCTTTGTTTTTGCTTCACAATTTAGAATATTGAGTAGGAATTCCATATCAAAGTGTGTAGTATACTGTTGTCATTTAATGTTATCTGAATGAAAGAATGGTGTACCCCATTTTCTCAAAATATATTCCATTATGATTTACACGGTTTACTTTTTCCCCTTCCAAATAAAAATAACTTTTTCTTGTTTTTTCAAAATGATATATGAATTTTTTATAAGTAAAACTAATTTCATAAATCACATAAGATATTCAGAGATAAAACACTTGATTTTTCAGAAATGTCACTTATATGAAATTATGTGTATGCAATATATGAAATTATGTATACACACATATATAGTTCTTTACATATTCATATATATTGACACAATTCTGCATAAATATTTTTAATGTTCCTTTATGCTGCTCTATAGTCATTTTCCTCTAATATGAGATGGGCCACATTCTAAGTGAGAAGTATATCCCTATGTCATTTTTAATAACTATATACTATGTCACTTTATGAATATTTTGTACTTATTTAATCACTGCTAGATTAGTGAGTATTTAGGCTTCTCAAATTTTTTGGTATTGTGATTAGCACTGCTAAGCAGAAACTTCTAAGAAAATTGTCAATTCTTGTGACATAGTTGAGAGTACTGCATTTTATTACTGCTAATTAAAGAAGTCTTTTTAGTGGAAACATTGAAATATGCCAATGCCACTTTACTAACCATTCTATATTTATTTTAATATATTTTTAGAAAAAACTACAGTTAAATGATTAAAAGCCCCAGCTGTGGGGTTAAGTGGCCTGAGTACATGTTGCAGTTCTGCCACTTACTGGCTGTGTTACTTTGGCCAGGCCACCTTTAGCCTTGGTCTCCTCAATTTAATTTAATATAAAGTGATAGTAATATTACCCTACTTCATAAGGATGTTTTGTGGATTAGATGAAATAGTGCACAGTGCCTGACTCATACTCCAAAAGTTAGCTGTTAATTACTCTAAAAGGTAGCTGTCAAGATTACCAATATTAACATTTACTTATTTATCTTGTTTAGAATTGTATTCCTATTGAAGAGCAGCTTCATTTGGTGTTGGGCAATACTGGATACAAGCATATGATTGGACTACAATGCCCATCTGCCTTAGGAGCCTTAGACAAGTCATCCTCCACGCCTTTCCCTTTTAGAACTGGATTGCCATCTGGAAACGTGACTGAAAACTTACAAGCGTACATTGATAAAAGTACACAGGCATCTAGTGGAGAGAATTCTACAAAGCTTGATGAGTGTAAAATTGTGCCACAAAACCATTCCCTTCTTGAAAATGATCTTAAAAATGCAACATCCCCTTTCTTACCAAAGAAAGCAAATGACAGCTCAAATATATCTAACTCTGAGTTGCTGCCTTTTCTCCAGAATTTATGTAGTCAAGTTAACTATCTCTTTGTGGGACATAAGGCGGAGTGACAGGAAAACATCACCTGATGAAGGCATTCTTGGTGTTGGGTAAGTATTTTAACACGGATATAGTTTTGATTTGGTAGGTGGGAGAATTAGATGAAGAGAAAGAGAAGCAGATTTGTGTCAGTGAGTACTGCCTAAAATCTGTTTCAACAGAAAATTCTAGCAGCTTTTTTTTTTTTTTTACAGCTTACTATTAATATACTTGTAGGGAATAACTATTCTACAGAGAATAGATTGTTTTGAAAGAAGTGCCTGTGCCTGTAACTGGAGGTGTTGCACACTTGTCAGGCATTTTGTGAGTTACAAGCATAGCTAATGGTTGAAGTTGAAAGTGATCCATATGAATGGAGAGCAGCTGTGGGAACCATAATATGTATATATTTTTTCCTGATTGTAGCAAATGAGCCATCATAACAGATTTTCTTTGTAAATCACATTTGACCTAGGCTAATTTTGAAGTCATCAAAAAATGTATTAACATTGTAATTATTTATAGCATATAGGCCCTTATACCCTGGTCTCATAATTCCAAGTTTGTGAGAGTCCTGATTGGATTGAGGAATGGCTGAGTATTTAGTATGTTCCCCATTCTTTACATAGATGGAGCATGCTGAAATATTGTACTAGGCTAGAATTAAGGACTCAGTCAGAGACCTGGCTTAACTATTTTGCCTTACTGGTTAAATCTTTTTTTTTTTTTCAATGTGTAAAGTTAGATATTTGTATTGGTTGAGATTTGTTTAAGGTTTCCAACATTGTTAAAATTTTAGGAATTTAATTTATTTAAATGAAGGTGGTTCTTAGGATACAGAAAGATAATATTAGTGTTCAATAATTGGCGGTCTACATCAATGATAATTGTTATATGAGATGGCATAGTCTTCAATTGTTGATAATCTGTATCAATGATAACTAGTTGTTATGTGTAATGGCAAAAAAAAATCAAAAGACTATACAGTATACAGGGATTCAAAAACTGCTTGGGACACTTCTGGGTCCAGCTGAGATAGAATATTGCCATTCCTCTCAGATCCTCATTTTACAAATAAAAATCCTTGGACATAGTACAACGAAGAAACATACAAGGACTGTGAAAAGTAGAAAGAAGTCAGACTGCTTAGGGACTGTAGGATTTGAGGAGCAATGCAATGTTGAGTTTTTTTGCCTTCCATATATCTTGGATGGGGTGCCAAAGAAGTCTGCAACCTGGGACAACCAATGGGGACAAAAATTAAGAGCTTCAAGAAAAGCCTATTCCATCTAACCAAAGGACCAGGAAAAGGGAGTCCTAACAAAACAAAACCTTTCAATAATACTTGTCCTACTCCAGTCAAACACCAATGGAAATACTGCCCTCCTGCCTGCCCTGTTGAATGAGGCAGTTGTACTCTGGTTTCTCTACTGGGGTGGTATCAGCAAGCTAAATGGTGAGCTGTTCTTCCATCTCTCAGTCAGAAGAAGTGGGCAGCATTCCAATTCTGCTACTGGGTGGTATCAACAGAGTCGAGTAGAAGCTAAACTTCCAGCCCCTGCTCAGCTGAAACCAGCAGTACTTCAGTTCTACCAGGGTGATGTCACCACTGTCCCGCAAAATCAGATGATACTTTAATTTTCTAGCTGGGGTGGTATAAGGAGAGGAAGGGAGAGTTTGGAGCTGAAAAAATATCTGGAGAAATAATGGTTGAAATTTCCCCAAAGCTGAAATGGGGAAAGGCATGAACTCACAGATTCAAGAAGCTGAGTAAGTCCTACACAGGATAAATTCAAATAAGTCTATGCCAAGTCATATCATAATTTTTTGAAAACAAAAAATAAAAAATAAATTCTAAAAGAAAGCTGGAGAGAAACTACATATTCTTATAGAGAAATACCAAATTTGTCGACAGCTGATTTCTCATCTGAAATTATGGTGGCCAATAAGAAGAGGCACATTTTTCAAGTGCTGTAAAAGAACTGTGAGTCACAAATTGTATATCCAGCAAAAATATCCATTAGGAACAAACAGCAAATAAAGACATTCTCAAATAAATGAAAACAGATTATTTTGCACTGGCAGGCCTACCCTTAAAGAATGGATAAAGGTTATCCAAGTTATCCAAGGAAATGATGACAAAAGAATGCTTAGAACTTCAGAAAGGAAGAAAGATTGGGGTGGAGCCAAGATGGCCGAATAGGAACAGCTCCGGTCTACAGCTCCCAGCCTGAGCGACACAGAAGACGGGTGATTTCTGCATTTCCGTTTGAGGTACTGGGTTCATCTCACTAGGGAGTGCCAAACGGTGGGTGCGGGACAGTCGGTGCAGCACACCGTGCGCGAGCCGAAGCAGGGCAAGGCATTGCCTCACTTGGGAAGTGCAAGGGGTCAGGGAGTTCCCTTTCCTAGTCAAAGAAAGGGGTAACAGATGGCACCTGGAAAATCGGGTCAGTCCCACCCTAATACTGCGCTTTTCCAACGGGCCTGGAAAACAGCACACCAGGAGATTGTGTCCTGCGCCTGGCTTGGAGGGTCCTATGCCCACGGAGTCTCGCTGATTGATAGCACAGCAGTCTGAGATCAAACTGCAAGGCAGCAGCGAGGCTGGGGGAGGGGCGCCCGCCATTGCCCAGGCTTGATTGGGTAAACAAAGCAGCCAGGAAGCTCGAACTGGGTGGAGCCCACCACAGCTCAAGGAGGCCTGCCTGGCTCTGTAGGCTCCACCTCTGGGGGCAGGGCACAGACAGACGAAAATTCAGCAGGAACCTCTAAAGACTTAAATGTCCCTGTCTGACTGACAGCCTTGAAGAGAGTAGTGGTTCTCCCAGCACGCAGCTGGAGATCTGAGAACTGACAGACTGCCTCCTAAAGTGGGCCCCTGACCCCCGAGCAGCCTAACTGGGAGGCACCCCCCAGCAGGGACAGACTGACACCTCACTTGGCCAGGTACTCCTCTGAGACAAAACTTCCAGAAGAACTATCAGACAGCTGAATTTGTGGTCTCAAGAAAAACCGCTGTTCTGCAGCCACTGCTGCTGACACCCAGCCAAACAGGGTCTGAAGTGGACCTCTAGCAAACTCCAACAGACCTGCAGCTGAGGGTCCTGTCTGGTACAAGGAAAACTAACAAACAGAAAGGACATGCACACCAAATCTGTACATCACCATCATCAAAGACCAAAAGTAGATAAAACCACAAAGATGGGGAAAAAACAGAGCAGAAAAACTGGAAACTCTAAAAAGCAGAGCACCTCTCCTCCTCCAAAGGAATGCAGTCCCTCACCAGCAATGGAACAAAGCTGGATGGAGAATGACTTTGACGAGTTGAGAGAAGAAGGCTTCAGACGATCAAACTACTCCGAGCTATGGGAGGAAATTCAAAACAATAGCAAAGAAGTTAAAAACTTTGAAAAAAAATTAGACGAATGGATAACTAGAATAACCAATGGAGAGAAGGGCTTAAAGGAGCTGATGGAGCAGAAAGCCAAGTATCGAGAACTACGCGAAGATTGCAGAAGCCTCGGTAGCCGATGCGATCAACTGGAAGAAAGGGTATCAATGATGGAAGATGAAATGAATGAAATGAAGCGAGAAGGGAAGTTTAGAGAAAAAAGAATAAAAAGAAATGAACAAAGCCTCCAAGAAATTTGGGACTATGTGAAAAGACCAAACCTACGTCTGATTGGTGTACCTGAAAGTGACGAGGAGAATGGAACCAAGCTGGAAAACACTCTGCAAGATATTATCCAGGAGAACTTCCCCAATCTAGCAAGGCAGGCCAACATTCAGATTCAGGAAATACAGAGAACGCCACAAAGATACTCCTCAAGAAGAGCAACTCCAAGACACATAATTGTCAGATTCACCAAAGTTGAAATGAAGGAAAAAATGTTAAGGGCAGCCAGAGAGAAAGGTCGGGTTACCCACAAAGGGAAGCCCATCAGACTCACAGCTGATCTCTCAGCAGAAACTCTACAAGCCAGAAGAGAGTGGGGGCCGATATTCAACATTCTTAAAGAAAAGAATTTTCAACCCAGAATTTCATATCCAGCCAAACTAAGCTTCATAAGTGAAGGAAAAATAAAATCCTTTACAGACAAGCAAATGCTGAGATATTTTGTCACCACCAGGCCTGCCCTAAAAGAGCTCCTGAAGGAAGCACTAAACATGGAAAGGAACAACCAGTACCAGCCACTGCAAAAACATGCCAAATTGTAAAGACCATCAAGGCTAGGAAGAAACTGCATCAACTAACGAGCAAAATAACCAGCTAACATCATAATGACAGGATCAAATTAACACATAACAATATTAACTTTAAATGTAAATGGGCTAAATGCTCCAATTAAAAGACACAGACTGGCAAATTGGATAAAGAGTCAAGACCCATCAGTGTGCTGTATTCAGGAAACCCATCTCACATGCAGAGACACACATAGGCTCAAAATAAAGGGATGGAGGAAGATCTACCAAGCAAATGGAAAACAAAAAAAAGGCAGGAGTTGCAATCCTAGTCTCTGATAAAACAGACTTTAAACCAACAAAGATCAAAAGAGACAAAGAAGGCCATTACATAATGGTAAAGGATCAATTCAACAAGAAGAGCTAACTATCCTAAATATATATGCACCCAATACAGGAGCACCCAGATTCATAAAGCAAGTCCTGAGTGACCTACAAAGAGACTTAGACTCCCACACAATAATAATGGGAGACTTTAACACCCCACTGTCAACATTAGACAGATCAACGAGACAGAAAGTTAACAAGGATATCCAGGAATTGAACTCAGCTCTGCACCAAATGGACCTAATAGACATCTACAGAAGTCTCCACCCCAAATCAACAGAGTATACATTCTTTTCAGCACCACACCACACCTATTCCAAGATTGACCACATAGTTGGAAGTAAAGCACTCCTCAGCAAATGTAAAAGAACAGAAATTATAACAAACTGTCTCTCAGACCACAGTGCAATCAAACTAGAACTCAGGATTAAGAAACTCACTCAAAACCACTCAACTACATGGAAACTGAACAACCTGCTCCTGAATGACTACTAGGTACGTAACGAAATGAAGGCAGAAATAAAGATGTTCTTTGAAACCAACGAGAACAAAGACACAACATACCAGAATCTCTGGGACACATTCAAAGCAGTGTGTAGATGGAAATTTATAGCACTAAATGCCCACAAGAGAAAGCAGGAAAGATCCAAAATTGACACCGTAACATCACAATTAAAAGAACTAGAAAAGAGCAAACACATTCAAAACCTAGCAGAAGGCTAAAAATAACTAAAATCAGAGCAGAACTGAAGGAAATAGAGACAGAAAAAACCCTTCAAAAAAGTAATGAATCCAGGAGCTGGTTTTTTGAAAAGATCAACAAAATTGATAGACTGCTAGCAAGACTAATAAAGAAGAAAAGAGAGAAGAATCAAATAGATGCAATAAAAACTGAAAAAGGGGATATCACCACCGACCCCACAGAAATACAATCTACCATCAGAGAATACTACAAACACCTCTATGCAAATAAACTAGAAAATCTAGAAGAAATGGATAAATTCCTTGACAAATACACCCTCCCAAGACTAAACCAGGAAGAAGTTGAATCTCTGAATAGACAAATGACAGGCTCTGAAATTGTGGCAATAATCAATAGCTTACCAACCAGAAAGAGTCCAGGACCTGATGGATTCACAGCTGAATTCTACCAGAGGTACAAGAAGGAACTGGTACCATTCCTTCTGAAACTATTCCAATCAATAGAAAAAGAGGGAATCCTCCCTAACACATTTTATGAGGCCGGCATCGTCCTGATTCCAAAGCCTGGCAGAGACATAACCAAAAAAGAGAATTTCAGACCAATATCCTTGATGAACATTGATGCAGAAATCCTCAATAAAATACTGGCAAACCGAATCCAGCAGCACATCAAAAAGCTTATACACCATGATCAAGTGGGCTTCATCCCTGGGATGCAAGGCTGGTTCCACATACGCAAATCAATAAATGTAATCCAGCATATAAAGAGAACCAAAGACAAAAACCACATGATTATCTCAATAGATGCAGAAAAGGCCTTTGACAAAATTCAACAACACTTCATGCTAAAAATCCTCAATAAATTAGGTATTGATGGGACATATCTCAAAATAATAAGAGCTATCTATGACAAACCCACAGCCAATATCATACTGAATGGGCAAAAACTGGAAGCATTCCCTTTGAAAACTGGCACAAGACAGGGATGCCCTCTCTCACCACTCCTATTCAACATAGTGCTGGAAGTTCTGGCCAGGGCAATCAGGCAGGAGAAGGAAATAAAGGGTATTCCATTAGGAAGAGGAAGTCAAATTGTCCCTGTTTGCAGATGACATGATTGTATATCTAGAAAACCCCATCGTCTCAGCCCAAAATCTCCTTAAGCTGATAAGCAACTTCAGCAAAGTCTCAGGATACAAAATCAATGTACAAAAATCACAAGCATTCTTGTACACCAATAACAGACAAACAGAGAGCCAAATCATGAGTGAACTCCCATTCACAATTGCTTCAAAGCGAATAAAATACCTAGGAATCCAACTTACAAGGGATGTGAAGGACTTCTTCAAGGAGAACTACAAACCACTGCTCAATGAAATAAAAGAGGATACAAACAAATGGAAGAACATTCCATGCTCATGGGTTGGAAGAATCAATATCGTTGAAAATGGCCATACTGCCCAAGGTAATTTATAGATTCAATGCCATCCGCATCAAGCTACCAATGACTTTCTTCACAGAATTGGAAAAAACTACTTTAAAGTTCATATGGAACTAAAAAAGAGCCGCATCGCCAAGTCATTCCTAAGCCAAAAGAACAAGCTGGAGGCATCACGCTACCTGACTTCAAACTATACTACAAGGCTACAGTAACCAAAACAGCATGGTACTGGTACCACAACAGAGACATAGATCAATGGAACAGAACAGAGCCCTCAGAAATAATGCCGCATATCTACAACTATCTGATCTTTGACAAACCTGACAAAAACAAGAAATGGGGAAAGGATTCCCTATTTAATAAATGGTGCTGGGAAAAATGGCTAGCCATATGTAGAAAGCTGAAACTGGATCCCTTCCTTACACCTTATACAAAAATTAATTCAAGATGGATTAAAGACTTACATGTTAGACCTAGAACCATTAAAACCCTAGAAGAAAACCTAGGCAATACCATTCAGGACATAGGCGTGGGCTAGGACTTCATGTCTAAAACACCAAAAGCAATGGCAACAAAAGCCAAAATTGACAAATGGGATCTAATTAAACTAAAGAGCTTCTGCACAGCAAAAGAAACTACCATCAGAGTGAACAGGCAACCTACAGAATGGGAGAAAATTTTTGCAGCCTACTCATCTGACAAAGGGCTAATATCCAGAATCTACAATGAACTCAAACAAATTTACAAGAAAAAAACAACCCCATCAAAAAGTGGGCGAAGGACATGAACAGACACTTCTCAAAAGAAGACATTTATGCAGCCAAAAAACACATGAAAAAATGCTCATCATCACTGGCCATCAGAGAAATGCAAATCAAAACCACAGTGATATACCATCTCACTGTCAGGAAACAACAGGTGCTGGAGAGGATGTGGAGAAATAGGAACACTTTTACACTGTTGGTGGGACTGTAAACTAGTTCAACCATTGTGGAAGTCAGTGGGGCGATTCCTCAGGGATCTAGAACTAGAAATACCATTTGACTCAGCCATCCCATTACTAGGTATATACCCAAAGGACTATAAATCATGCTGCTATAAAGACACATGCACACGTATGTTTATTGCGGCACTATTCACAATAGCAAAGACTTGGAACCAACCCAAATGTCCAACAACGATAGACTGGATTAAGAAAATGTGGCACATATACACCATGGAATACTATGCAGCCATAAAAGAGGATGAATTCATGTCCTTTGTAGGGACATGGATGAAACTGGAAAACATCATTCTCAGTAAACTATCACAAGGACAAAAAACCAAACACTGCATGTTCTCACTCATAGGTGGGAATTGAACAATGAGAACTCATGGACACAGGAAGGGGAACATCACACTCCGGGGACTGTTGTGGGGTGGGGGAAGGGGGGAGGGACAGCATTAGGAGATATACCTAATGCTAAATGACGAGTTAATGGGTGCAGCAAAACAACATGGCACATGGATACATATGTAACAAACCTGCACATTGTGCACATGTACCCTAAAACCTAAAGTATAATAATAATAATAAAAAAAAGAAAGATCAATGGGATGGATAAAAATAGAGGTAAATATAACAGGTTATCCTTCTCATAAATCTCTTAAATCATATTTGATGGTCGAAGTAAAAATTATAACACCATATGATGTGGTACTTAATATATGTAGAGGAAGTATCTAAGATAATTATATTTTAATAATTACTATAAATATAAATGGCTAGATTCACCAATTAAAAGAGATGTATAGAATGGATTATAAAACAACCCAACCATATGCAGTTGACAAAACACACTTTTCAAATATAATGACATAGGTAGCTCAAAAGTAGGAAGATATGCCATGAAAACATTAATTTTTAAAAAAGCAGAAGTCATAGATTAGTATCAGGTGAAGCAGGCTTCAGAGCAAATAAATTCACTAGATAAAAAGAGGGACATTACATAATAATAAAAAGACAATGACATAGTGATCCTAAATGAGTATGCACTAAACAGAGGTTCAAACTACATGAAGCAAAAAACTGATAGATACGAAAGGAGCAATGGACATAACCATAATTATAGCTGAACACCTAACACCCCATGCTCAGTTATTGATAGAACTATTAGACAAAATTATAGGAAAGATATAGAACTGAATAGCACACTATCAGTCATCAGGATCTAGTTGACATTTGTAAAACACTCCATTTCAGCCATTTCGAAAGTTAATGTAATCTACCATTTCAGCGGACTAGAAGAAAATTCATATGACTATATAAATTAACACAGAAAAGTATTTTTAAAATTCTAACACCAATCTATGACGAAAGAAACTCAAAAAACTAGAAATTGAGAGGAGCTGCCACAACTTCATAAAGGATGTCTACAAGAAACCTATAGCTAACATAATACTTAATGGTGAAAAACTGAATGCGTCCCTCCTAAGTGAAAAACAAGGCAAGGATGTCCTTTCCCACCACTGGGGTTTTTTTTGTTTTGTTTTGTTTTGTTTTTTTTGAGACAGAGTCTCGCTCTGTCACCCAGGCTGGAGTGCAGTGGCACGATCTCGGCTCACTGCAAACTCCACCTCCTGGGTTCATGCCATTCTCCTGCCTCAGTCTCCTGAGTAGCTGGGACTACAGGTGCCCACCACCATGCCCGGTTAATTTTTTTGTATTTTTAGTAGAGACGGGGTTTCACCATGTTAGGCAGGATGGTCTCGATCTCCTGACCTCGTGATCCACACACCTCAGCCTCCCAAAGTGCTGGAATTACAGGCATGAGCCACCGCACCCGGCCATCACCACTCTTACTCAACATAGTACTGGAAGTTATAGCCACTGCAGTAAGACAACAAAAATTAAATACAGATTGCAATGAAAGAAAACTGTCCTTATTTACAGATGACAAGATGGTCTATGTAGAACATCCCAAGGAATATTTTTTTAAAAAAGGTTTAGAACTGATAAATGAGTTCAGCAAAAGTCACAGGATGAAAGATCAAAATCAGTTGCTTATCTATATTCAGTTGGCCCTCCATATCCATGGCTTTTGCATCATGGATTAAACCCACTGTGGATCAGAAATAGAGAAAAAATAATTGTGTCTGTGCTGAACATGGTAGACTTTTTTCCTGTCCTTATTGTCTAAGTAATACGGTATAACAAGTATTTACATAGAATTTACTTTTATTAAGTATTGCCATTTTATGTAAGGGACTTTAGCATCTGCAGATTTTGGTATCCACAAGGGTGGGTTTGGGGAGGGAGGTCCTGGAACCAGTCTCCCACAGATACTGAGGCTTAACTGTACAAATGATGACATGTGGAAACCAAAACTAAAAACAATTTATTTTTATAACTCACCTGTCAACAATGAATTATTAAATGTTGACTTCCTAGTAGAAAATTGTAACAATAAAAGTAAGCTTTTCAACTTAAAAGAGACTCACTCACTATACTATTTATAGTTGCTCCAAAGAAAACTAAATACTTAGATATGAATCTAACAAAACATGCACAGGATATATATGCTGAAAATTGTAAAATGCTGATGAAAGAAATCATAGAAGAAGTAATTGAGGGACATACCCTGTTTATGGATTGGTGACTCAACATAGTAAAATTGTTAGTTCTCCCTATTGTTATGCAGGCTTAATGTAATTTGTATCGAAATCCCACCAAGACTTTTTGTAGACAAAAACAAGACTTTTTAAAATTATATGAGAAGGCAAAAGTAGTAGAATGGCTAAAACAACTTGTTTTTCTTTTTTCTTTTTTTTTTTTTTTTTTGAGATGGTGTCTTGCTCTGTCACCCAGACTGGAGTGCATTGGTGCAATCTCGGCTTCCTGCAACCTCCACCTCCTGGGTTCAAGCAATTCTCACGCCTTAGCCTCCCGAGTAGCTGGGACTATAGGCGCCCGCCACAACACCTGACTATTTTTTGCATTTTTTGTAGAGATGGGGTTTCACCATGTTGGCCAGGCTGGTCTTGAATTCCTGGCCTCAAGTAATCCGCCTGCCTTGGCCTCCCAAAGTACTGGGATTACACGCTCAGCCTAAAACAACTTTCAAATAAAGAATTAAATGATTGGGAATCACTCTTCCCAGTGTAGAGTATCCAATACTGTGTAGTATTGTGTGGGGATAGAAGTATAAATCAATGGAACATAATAGAGGGCCAGAAATAGACCCTCACAAATATGCTCAATTGATTTTTGATAAAGGCGCAAAACTGGCTAGGGGTGGTGGCTCACACCTATAATCCCAGCACTTTGGGAGGCCGAGGCGGGCAGATCACTTGAGCCAAGGAGTTCAAAACTAGTCTGGGCAACATGGCAAAGCCCTGTCTCTACAAAAAAATACGAAAATTAGCCAGGCATGGCGGCGCATGCCTGTAGTCCCAGCTACTTGGGAAGCTGAGGTGGGAGGATCACTTGAACCCAGGAAGTCAAGGCTGTGGTGAGCTGAGATCGTACCACTGCTCTTCAGCCTCAGCAACAGAGTGAGAGTCTGTCACAAAAAAAAGGGGGGGGGGGTGTGCAGAAAGGATAGCACTTTCCAAAAATGGTGCTAGTGCAATTAGATATACAAATTCTTTCACCTAAACTTCACATCCAACACAAAAATTAACTCCAAATGGGTCATAGATTTAAATGATCTTTTGGATGGAAACTGGAGAAAATCTTTAGCAACTAAGAATTGCAGAAAAGTACTTAAACATGACACCAAAAGTACAATCCATAAAATAAAATTTATAAATTTGACTTCATTAAAGATAAAAAATTTTGCCCTTTGACTCAGTTAAGAGGATGAAAATACAAGCTACAGGTGGGAGAATATATGATTTGCAAACCAAATAATCTGACAGATGACTCATACCTAGGGTATATTAAGAACTCTCAAAACTCAACAGTAAAAAAAATAAAATAAAATCCATTTAGAACATGGGCGAGACAGGAGATATTTCACCAAAGAGAATATGCAGACAGCATATGAACATGAAAAGATATTCAACATTACTATCCATTAGGAAATTCAAAAGAAGACCATGATGAGATATCGCAACACACCTATCTGAACAGCTAAAATAAAAGCTGAGGTGGCAGGACAAGTGGCAGTGTGCAGGCAGTCCAGCAGCCCAGCTTCATGAAGGCTTATGGTGCACCTCAGCCCTCAGGCACCAGAGGAATCTCAGCCCAGCTGAAGGGGCGGTGAAGGAAGAGCCCAAGAGGAGGCCCATGAGGTTGTCAGATAAACCTGCTCCTGCAAAGGTGAAAACAAAACCGAAAGAGGCAGCAAGGAAGAATCATCCTCAGACAAAAAAGTGCAAATAAAAGGGAAAAGGGGAGCAAAGGGAAAGCAGATTCAAAGTGGATAAACAAGAAACTAAAGATTTAAAGAT
Source organism: Nomascus leucogenys (assembly GCF_006542625.1). NCBI lineage: Eukaryota > Metazoa > Chordata > Mammalia > Primates > Hylobatidae > Nomascus > Nomascus leucogenys. The sequence continues at coordinate 10,645,420 of NC_044383.1, read as the reverse complement.
TTACCTGCAGAAAACAGAGAGACCAAAAATGAGAAGAGTCCAGCATCTGATGAAGCAGGAAAGAAAGAAGCCACGTCTGATTCAAGTCAGGTACCATGTCTTATCAGTGGTCCCTGTCTCCCTTCTTGTGTAATCTAGAGGAATATTTTTATCAACTAGTTTGTAACTATACTTTTTTTAGTAGCTCTAGGAAACATTGAAAAGGAGGGAATACCACCTCATCCCACTTTTTAAAGTGTAAATGCTCTTTTTTTTTTTTTTGAGACAGAGTCTCACTGTGTTGGCCCAGGCTGGAGTGCAGTGGGGCAATCTCAGCTCCCTGCAACTTCTGCCTCTCAGGTTCAAGGGATTCTTGTGCCTCAGCCTCCCGAGTAGCTGGGATTACAGACACCTGCCACCACGCCCGGCTAATTTTTGTATTTTTAGTGGAGATGAGGTTTTGTCATGTTGGCCAGGCTGGTCTTGAACTCCTGAGCTCAAGTGATCTCCCCGCCTCAGCCTCCCAAAGTGCTGGGATTACAACTGTTAACCACTGTGCCCAGCCTAAATGCGCTTTTTAAGAGGAGAAATCACTTTCTGGTTGTATTTTTGGTACAACCAGAAAATAGTGGGATATTGAATTATGGGAGGATTTGACTTTTTTGAGTGTTAGCTTAACATTCCATGAGGGTGTAGGTTATATCTTATAATACAAGGCATAATTGGCAATTTGAGTCACAGTCGTGTATTTAATATGTCTTGATCATTTTAACTTCTATTCCTATGTTTATTAGCAGAATTGTTTACTAAAAACTACTCCTTGATCTTGCCTCTCCCTGTCAGAATAATGTGTACTCTGTAGTGTCTTTGGTCATGTAGTAGTCCAGTTTTCTTAATAACTTTCTTAATGTGTTGTGAAAGACTGAAAATCTGACTATGTTATATATATAATATTAAATTAGAATTGTTGGGACTTTATAACAGCTTACAACATTTAACAATATAGGTGCTTAATATCCTCAAGGAAATTTTGTCTGTAAATCTTAAGCTAAAAAGTCACTGAAATAAGTTCAAAAAAGAATCATGATGCATGGCTTTTTAGATTTTCAGTACATACATTTGAGATGTGCAGAAATTGAAATGTCTGTGTAGTGATCCTCAACACAACCAATACAATCTCCATTATGAAAGAAAAAAATCTGAGAATGCCCAATGCTAGCAAAGATGCAGAGAAACTAGATCTTTCATACATTGCTAGTGAGAATGTAAAATGTACAGCCACTCTGGAAAAACAGTGCCAATTTCTCAAAAAACTAAACATACACTTACGATACAAGCCAGCAATCATACTCCTTAGCATGTATCCCACAGAAATTGAAACTTATGGATGTATCACCCTTTAACACACAGCTAATATAGGGCATTTTAGTTATTTCCAGTTTTGGGCTTTACATTAAAGCTGCTATGAACAATTACATACATAAGATTTCTGTGTGAATGTAAGTACATTGAATACACTCATAAAAAAATGTGAACTATTGATACATGCAACAACTTGGATGAATCTCCAGTGAACTATGACAAGTGGAAAACAAATCAAAAGATTACATACTATAGTATTCAACATATATGACATTCTCAAAATAAAATTATAGAAATGGAGAACATCATGGCTGCCATGGAATAAGGATGATAGGGAAAAGAGGGGTGACTATGATGGTAAAGGTTTAGCACAAGGATAATCTTTGTGGCTAAGGAATAGTTCTCTGTCTTGATTGTAATGGTAGTTACATGAATCTACACATGTGAAGTAGAACTATATGCATACATTGTACCAATGTCAATTCCTAGTTTTAATATTGTACCATATCTATGTAAGATGTAACCATTGAGATCATTGGTGAAGGGTACTGGATAACTCTCCACAGTATCTTTGCAACATTTTTTGAATCTATAATTTTGTATTTCAATTTTTTTAATTTAATAATTTTTAACCTGCTTGGCAATTTCTAGAATTGTGGTTCTCAAATGTTTTCATCTCAGGATGTCTAATCTCAAAAATGAAGAACTCAATATCTGTTTATATAGACTATATTAAAATTTGTATTTATTTTTAAATAGTAATTATTTGCATATAAATATAAACAATAGTTTTTATTTTACAAAATCTTATTTTCAAAAAATCAGTGAAAAGAATGACATTGTATTAAATTTACACAAATCTGTATTAACTTGCTCATGTCTGCTTCTGCATTATAGTACATATAGTCCAATATAGCATAAAAGCACAATATAACTACTCAAAACAAACTGAATTGATCTCTTAAAAAGCAAATATTTATACCCTAAACCTAGTACCTTAGGAAATTCTAGAAAACACAAAAATATACTATCACACATTTGATTAATCATTATATCAATAACAGGTTGTTTAGCCTCTGGAAAATACCACTGTGCATTCATGAGAGAATGAGGATGAAAAAGGCATATATTATCTCCTTGTTACTATAAAAACACTTTGTCCTCCTGGAACCTTTAAAAGGATCCTGTAGTGTTCTATGAACTGTACTCTAAGAGTCACTGCCCTAAAGTGCAATATGAGTTTTGTTTTAGAAACTGGTGTGCTTTTTTTCTTAATCTTTAATTTGCCCATTCCAGTTAAATTCTTCCTCAGTTTCATATTAGGTTAGCAAAGAACTTTCTAGTACTTTAGTAAGGTTTGTATGAAAGAAAGAAGACAAAACTGTTTAAATTGTAGGGTTGCTTGGGGGAAGTACTTGGAAAATATACAGGTTGACCTTAAAATAAATTCGGCAAGTTCAGTTTTGATTTGGAGCTCCATATCAAAAAGACCCTTCCTAAGGACTTGGTCTTTAAGGAATCATCTTCACTTTTATATTTCCATTTCAATTGTATATTTAGTAAATGTTTAAAGAAATAAGTATGTGTTCATGACTGCGGTCATCTGCTGTGGATGTATATTAGAACCTGGAAATACACTGTAAGAAGACAGCACAGTTTATAGAGACAAATTTCAGCAATATATGTTGGTTGCTTGTTGTATAGTTCAGTTGTTTTGTTAAAATATTAAGGAAAACTGATATATTTTTAAAATGTATTTCCAGAATGGAAGAGCAGCCTGTTTGCTCCTACTTGGAATAGATTCTTTCTAAAAATATGGAACTGATGGAAAAGAAACTTATAGACTACATTGATCAGCAAATATATAAACTCCAGGAGCACATTGATGATAAGATTGCTTTGTTAATGGATTTGCTGCAAAATCCCAACTCCCCGCCCAGTGGTCTGCCTCTAAGACATTATGACTCTGGAGAAAGACTTTCAAATGGAGAAAGATAAGCTCTCAACATAAAGAGTGTACTGTAGATATTTATTACATATTTATTACAAAGCCAAAACCCAAAAATATTTATAAAAAGCAAGAATTTAATGTCCTTTTAAGGATCATCATCTTACTTACTGAAGTGACCTCAGTGTTCATTATTACTACACTTGTACTGTATACTAAGAGTTAACATGATACAGTATTATTTTTGCTAGTAATATTTTTCACTCATAAGTGTATATATACTTCTGTGTTACATGTTTTAAATGTTTAAGGATTTCTAATATAATTCATTAGTTTATATAGTATATGTTTGATTGAAGTACTGTTTTAATTTATATGAAGACCTTATTTTATAGTTTCAGGGATATAAAAGGAATGCTTAGAGTATTTGATTTTTTTTTTCTAATTGACTGACCTTAGAAAACTGGGTACTTAACCTGGAACCTTTATTTTAGATCACCAACTTAAATTTTATATTGTTTATTTCAGATAAAAAATTAGATGTGATGTTTGGCATGTGTAAAATCAGTTCACGTTGGGGCCATTAATTGTACATTCTGTCACATTGTAACAGTAGATAAGAAAGTGAATATCAGAACTGGTCTATTCCTTGTTAGGATTATTACTTTGGATTTAGTATATGATGTAAAATGGGAGAATTCATCTCATTTTATCTCAATAAACCCAGAAAGTGTAAGGAAGTCTGTTTTGTTTGTTGTTGGGTTTTGTAAAAATTTTTTTGAGCTGATATAGATTCTTCTTTCGAAACCCTTTCCTGATACATTTAAAGTGTGAAATGCCGAGGCTCCCCACTGAAGGATTAAGGTATATGAATCAAGGAGATTGCAGTTCTCTCTGGCAGACTTCATTTTCAGAGATTGTAACTGTTGTGTGTGTGTTGAAGAGTGATACATTCACATCCAAAAAATAAATGCATCCACCCTGGAAACTACTTGTCTGAAATAAATAGAAATATTGTCTTTTTATCTAATATTTGTTACGATTTTTGGTTTTTTAGATTCAGGGGGTACATATGCAGGTTTGTTACATGGGTATATTACATGATACTGAGACTGGCTTCTAGTGATTCCATCACCCAAGTAGTGAACATAGGACCTGATAGGTAGTTTTTTCAACCCTCCCCCCTCTCCCATCCTCCCCCTTTTGGAATCCCGAGTGTTTACTGTTCGCATCTTTGTGAACATGTTTGTTTTTATGTAAAAGGATGTCTTACACTCATTTAATATTTTGGTGAATTTACTTCTTTTACATGAGAACTAACATATAATGTTTGTTCATTTATGACTCTCACTCGGACCTCAGTGACATGAGAACGTGTATGTTATTTTTACCAGACTCATCCTAATTTTTCTTTTTTTTTTTTTGAGACTGAGTCTCGCTCTGTTGTCCAGGCTGGAATGCAGTGGTGTGATCTTGGCTCACTGCAACCTCCGCCTCCCGGGTTGAAGTGATTCTCCTGCCTCAGCCTCCCGAGTAGCTGGGACTACAGGTGCGTGCCACTACAGCCGCCTAATTTTTTGTATTTTTAGTACAGATGGGGTTTCACTGTGTTAGCCAGGATGGCATCCTAATTTTTTTATAATATATGTAGCCATGAGGAAGCATTTCCTTCAGCATTTGGGAGAAATGTGTCTCAGTTAAGGATGAATGAACTCTTTAGTGTCTGATAATTGCAGTCTGTTTTTTGATTCACAAAATGCTCCAATATAATTATAACTAGAACACATAAGCTATATTTTATAAAATAATTAAAATAGTCATGGTCGTAGTACTAAAAATAATTCCAGTGAGTTTTAATTCCTGATCTTCAATTTCTTGATTTTTACAGGCCAATGAAGACCTAAATTATATTTTATTTATATTAGAAATTCATAGGTGTTGATTTTCTTGTGTTTATATAAGTACTATACATATTTATATGTGTGTAATTGCTTTGCTAAAATTATTAGTCCTAAGAAAACTCTGCCTGAATTTGCTCAACTAGGCAAAGTAGAGCACAGCACTTAAAAATCTCTATTCAGTCTTTTTTTCTTATAACTTTTCTCTGTATGTGCCACACCCAATAAGCCAAGTCCGGATGCTGGGAAGTTAGGGCTGACAAATGCACCTTCAAAAGTGTCAAGGTAACCACTGCAGTTTGAAATGGCTGAAAAGGATGTGTGGGTGATCAAGAAATTAAATCAAGATACAGTGTATGATTTTAATTTCTGCACTGCCTCCCCCTTGAGTGTGATTCCATCTTCCTCTTCCCCGCAAGTGGCATACTGAGGCTTTCACCACTGGATTTTCAGTCTACTTGATGCAGGGCAGGGATTGAGTTTGCATGCCGCTGCTATACAACTCATCTTAAAGTATGGCTGATAAGATCTGTCCCAACTGTAAAGACTATAATTTGAGGCTCTTCATCACTGAGCTCCTGCCTGGCTTTCCAGTCTCATTGCCACTACCACATGGCCTGTTGTTTCACTCGCCCTTTTTCCCCATGTCTCCTTGGGCTCTTGGCTCCAGCAGAGGTGACTCCTTCTCCCCTAATTCTCTACTCTCATCACACTAAAGCTCAACTCAGATGCAACCTTCATGAGATAACCGTTGGTCCCTCCCTTCCCCAGTAAGTGCATGAGCAAGCAGCTGGACAGATGAAACATGGAGAAACAATACCTAGAGCTCTTTTTGGAGATGTAAAACAGTTTAAATTGACTGAAGCGTAAGATGCACATTGGGCAGCACCTGGAGCAAGGCTTGAAAAGGTTGCCTGGGTCCAGCTTGGGAAAATCTTGATGGCTGCACTCTAGAGATTTGCTGGCACCAAGAAGTAAGTGGTTTAAGCAGAAGAGTGACATGGTCAGCTTTGGGCCTTGGAAAGAAAACCAGAGTGGAACACTCCCCAGTACCAGCCCAGAGCCCTACTGGGGTTTCATGCTGCGTGGCTAGACCCAGATGAGCAATAACAATCACTGCAGTTCAGCTCTCAGGAAGCCTCCTCTCTAGGAGAAGGAGGAGAGTACTACATCAAGGGATCACCTCATGGGACAAAAGAATCTGAACAGCAGCCCTTGAGCCCCAGATTTTTCCTCTGACATAGTCTACCTAAATGAGAAAGAACCAGAAAAACAATTCTGGTAATATGACAAAGCAAGGTTCTTTAACACTCCCAGAAGATCACACTAGCCCACCAGCAATGGATCCAAACCAAGAAGAAATCTGAATTGCCAGAAAAAGAATTCAGAAGGTTGATTATTAAATGACTCAAAGGGGCACCAGAGAAAGGTGAAAACCAACTTAAAGAAATTTAAAAAAAATAATAATATGGGATATGGACCAAAAAGAATCCCCAAAGAAATAGCATAAATTGAAACAATCATAACTTCTGCAAATGAAAGACACACTTAGAGAAATGCAAAATACACTGTAAAGTTTCAACAATAAAATCGAACAAGAAAGAACTTCAGAGCTTGAAGACAAGGCTTTCAAATTACCCAGTTTGACAAAAAAACAGAGAAAAATGAATTCTTTTAAAAAATGAACAAAACTTCCAAGAAGTTTGGGATTATGTTAAATGACCAAACCTAAGAATAATTCGTGCTCCCAAGGAAGAAGAGAAATCTAAAAGTTTGGAAAACTTATTTGAGGGAATAATCAAGAAAAATTTCATTGGCCTTGCTAGGGATCTAGACATGCAAATACAAAAAGCTCAAAGAACACCCAGGAAAGTCATCACAAAAAGACTATCACCTAGGCATATAGTCATCACGTTATCGAAAGTCAAGAAGGAAAGAAGCTTAAGAGCTATGAGGCAAAAGCATCAGGTAACCTATAAAAGAAAATGCATTAACAGCAGATTTCTCCACAGAAACCCTGCAAGGGATTGGGGTTCTACCTTTAGCCTTCTTAAACAAGACAACTATCAGCAAAGAATTTTCTATCCAGCAAAACTAAGCTTCATAAATGAGGGAAAGATAAGGTCTTTTTCAGACAAACAAATGCTGAGAGAATTTGCCACTGCCAAGCCAGCACTACAAAAACTGCTAAAAGGAGTTCTAAATCTTGAAACAAAACCTCGAAATGCACCAAAATAGAACCTCCTTAAAGCATAAAATCTCACAGGGCCTATAAAGCAATTACACAGTGAAAAAAAGGTATTCAGGTAACAACTAGCAATGATGAATAGACTATTACCTCACATCTCAATACTAACGTTGAATGTAAATGGCCTAAATGTTCCATGTAAAAGATACAGAATGGCAGAATGGATGAGAATTCATCAACCAAGTATCTTCTGTCTTCAGGAGACTCACCTAACACATAAGGACTCACATAACCTTGAGGTAAAGGGGTGGAAAAAGATGTTCCATGCAAGTGGACACCAAAAGCAAGCCAGAGTAGCTATTCTTACATCAGACAAAACAGACTTTAAAGCAACAACAGTTATAAAAGACAAAGAGGGACATTATATAATAAAAGGATTAATCCAACAGGTAAATATCACAATCCTAAATATATATGTGCCTAACACTGGAGGTCCCAAACTTATAAAACGATTACTAGTAGACCTAAAAAATGAGATAGACAGCAACACAATAATAGTAGAGGATTTCAATACCCTACTGACAGCACTAAACAGGTCATCAAGACAGAAAGTCAACAAAGAAACAATGGACTTAAACTATACCCTAGAACAAATGGACTTAACAGCTATTTACAGAACATTCTACCCAACAACTTCAGAATATACATTCTGTTCATCAGCACATGGAACATTCTCCAAGATAGACCATATAATAGGCCACAAAACAAGCCTCAATAAATTTAAGTAAATCGAAATTATGTCAAGTACTCTTTCAGACCACAGTGGAATAAAGTTGGAAATCAACTCCAAAAGGAATCCACAAAACCATGCAAATACATAGAAATTAAATAATCTGCTCCTGAACAATCTTTGGGTCAACAGTGAAATCAGGATGGAAATTTAAAAATGCTTTGATCTGAATGATAATGGTGACACAACCTGTCAACACTTCTGGGGTTGCAAAAGCAGTGCTAAGAGGAAAGTTCATAGCATTAAATGCCTACATCAAAAAATCTGAAAGAGCACAAATAGACAATCTAAGGTCACACCTCAAGAACTAGAGAAACAAGAACAAATCAAACCCAAATCCAGCAGAAGAAAACAAATAACAAAGATCAGAGCAGAATTAAATGAAATTGAAACAAACAAAAAACAATAAAAAAGATAAGTGAAACAAAAAGTTGGTTCTTTGAAAACATAAACAAAATTGATAGACCATTAGCTAGATTGCCAAGAAAAGAAGAGAGAAGACCCAAGTAGGCTCAAATAGAAACAAAACGGGATATTACAACAAATACCACAGAAATACAAAAGAGCATTCAAGGCTACTATAAACACCTTCATGTGCACGAACTAGAAAACCTAGTGGAGATGGATAAATTCCTAGAAATATACAACCCTCCTAGATTAAACCAGGAAGAAATAGAAACTCTGAGCAGACCAATAGCAAGTGGTGAGATTGAAATTTTAATTTAAAAATTGCCAACAGAAAAAGGTCCAGGAACAGATGGATTCAGAGCTGAATTCTATCAGGCATTCAATGAAGAATTGGTACCAATCTTATTGAAACTATTGCAAAAGGTAGAGAGAGAGGGAATCCTCCCTAAATCATTCTATGAAGCCAGTATCACCCTAATACCAAAACCAGGAAAGGACATAACAGTAAAAGAAAACTACAGACCAATATCCCTGATGAACATAGATGCAAAAGTATTCAACAAAATACTAGCGAACCAAATCCAATAGCATATCAAACATAATCTACCATGATCAGATGAGTTTCATACCAAGGATGCAGGGATAGTTTAACATAAAAAGTCAATAAATGTGATACACCACATAAACAGAATTAAAAACAAAATGTAAAATCAAGGTAAATGGCCTAAATGCACCACTTAAAAGATACAGAATGGCAGAATGGATAACCACTCACCAAGTCGTCTGTTGCACATCACGTGATCATCTCAATAGATGGAGAAAAAGCATTTGACAAAATCCAGCATCCCTTTATGATTAAAATCCTCAGCAAAATTGGCATAAAAGGGAAACACCTTAAGGTAATAAAAGCCATCTATGACAAACCCACAGCCAACATTATACTGAATGGGGAAAAGTTGAAAGTATTCCCTTTGAGAACTGGAACAAGACAAGGATGCCTACTTTCACCACTTTCATTCAACATACTACTGGAAGTCCTAGCCAGAGCAAGCAGACAAGAGAAATAAATCAAGGGCATACTAATCAGTAAAGAGGAAGTCAAACTGTTGTTGTTTGCTGATGATATGATTGCATACCTAGAAAACCCTAAAGATTCATCGAAAAAGCTCCTATATCTGATAAATGAATTAATAAAGTTTCGGGATACAAAATCAATGTACACAAATTAGTAACACTGCTATACACCAACAGTGGCCAAGCCAAAAATGAAATCAAGAACTCAACACCTTTTACAGTAGCTGGAAGTATATATGTATATACACACATACACACACACACACACACACACACACACACACACACACACACACATACACACATACTTAGGAATATACATGACCAAGAAAGTGAAAGACCTCTACAAAGAAAACTACAAAACACTGCTGAAAGAAATAATAAACAACATAAACAAATGGAAACCCACTCCATGCTCATAGACGGGTAGAATCAATATTGTGAAAATGACCATACTGCCAAAAGCAGTCTACAAATTTAACGCAATTCTTATCAAAATACCACCACCATTCTTCACAGAATTAGCAAAGACAATCCTAAAATTAATAAGGAACCAAAAAAAGAGCCCACATAGCCAAAGCAAGACTAAGCAAAAAGAACAAATCTGGAGGCATCACATTACCCAACTTCAAACTTCTATAAAGCCATAGTCACCAAAATGTGGTACTGGTATAAAATGATACTGGTATAAAAATAGGCACATAAAACAATGGAACAGAATAGAGAACCCAGAAATAAAGCCAAATACTTATAGCCAACTCATCGTCAACAAAGCAAACAAAAATTTCAAGTAGGGAAAGGACACCCTATTCAACAAATGATGCTGGGTTCATTGGCAAGCCACATGTAGAAGACTGAGACTGAATTCTTATCTCTCACTCTATACAAAAATCAACTAATCAACTCAAGATGGATCAAAAACTTTAAGATTTGAAACCATAAAAATTCTAGAAGATAATATCGGAAAAACCCTTCTAGACATTGGCTTAGGCAAAGACTTCAAGACCAAGAACCCAAAAGCAAATGTAACAAAAACAAAGATAAATGGAATGGGACTTAAACTAAAAAGTTGCTGCACAGCAAAAGAAATTATCAGCAGAGTAAACACGCAACCCACAGCGTGGGAAAAAGTATTTGCAAACTATGCATCCATCAAAGCACTAATATCCAGAATCTACAAGGAACTGAAACAAAAGAAAAAAAAAACATAATCCCATCAAAAAGTGGGCTAAGGACATGAACAGACAATTCTCAAAAGAAGATACACAAATGGCCAACAAACATATGAAAAAATGCTTAACATCACTAATTATCAGGGAAATGCAAATCAAAATCACAATGTGATAACACCTTACTTCTACAAGAATGACCATAATGAAAAAATTGAAAAATAATAGATGTTGGCGTGGATGTGGTGAAAAGGGGAATGCTTCTACCCTGCTGGTGGGATGGAAAACAGTATAGAGATTCCTTAAATAATGAAAAGCAGATCCACCATTTGATCCAGCAATCCCACTACTAGGTATCTACCCAGAGGAAAAGAACTCATTATATGAAAAAGACACTTGCACATGCATGTTTACAGTACCCAATTCACAACTGCAAAAACATGGAACCAGCCCAAATGCCCTTCAGTCAACAAGTGGATAAAGAAAATGTGATTTATTCATACTGCTCACCCATAAAAAGGAACGAAATAATGGCATTGGCAGCAACGTGGATGGAGTTGGAGACCATAATTCTTAGCGAAGTAACGCAGGAATGGAAAACCAAACATCTTATATTCTCACTTATAAGTGGGAGCTAAGCCATGAGGGCACCAAGGCATAAGAATGATACAATGGAGTTTTGGGACCCAGGGAGAAGGGTGGGAGGGAGATGAGGGATAAAAGACTACACATTGGGTACAGTGTATACTGCTTGGGTGATGGCTGCACCAAAATCTCAGAAATCACCACTAAAGAACTTACCCATGTAACCAAACACCACCTGTTCCCCAAAAACCTATTGAAAAAAAATTAAAATACTTTGTTAATAAAAAGATAAACCATGTGATGAAAAACGTTGAGAAATTATTTAAAAAAAACGTTAAAGGAAAAAAAACAGACTGGAGCTCTCCTCATGAACCCACTTGAAGAAGTTATTGGTCATAATGGAATGTAGGTGCTGTGAATGCAGAACCCTGTACATGCAGCCTCTGACCAACTGCCTGACAGCCTTAAATTTCAGAAACGAGGCCAGAGATGCCCAGCACGCACTCCCCAGACAGTCTTCTTTGTCAGAATCACCTGGGGGACTTGTTAAACATGAAGGTTCCACAGTCCTAACCCAGATCTAAGGAATCAGAGCAGAATGAGGTGTGGTCACTGAAGAACCATTGCAGGAGATTCCAGGGCTATTACTAAACAGGCTGAACATGGAGTCCCTGTTTTCAGCTCTGTGATGGTTAATATTGAGTGTCAACTTGATTGGATTAAAGGATGCAAAATATGGTTCCCGGGCATGTCTGTGAGGATGTTTCCAAAAGAGATTAACATTTGAGTCAGTGGACTGGGGGAAGCAGACCTACCCTCAATCTTGGTGTGCACCATGTAATCAGCTGCCATAGCATCCAGAATAAAAGCAGGCAGAGGAACCTGGAAGGACTAGACTGGCTGAGTCTTCCAGCCTACATCTTTTTCCTGTGTGGGATGCTTTCTGCCTTCCAACATCATACTCCAAGTTCTTCAGCTTTTGAACTCTTGGACCTTCGATACAGACTGAAGTCTGAAGTCTGCACTATTGGCTTCCCTACATTTGAGGTTTTGGGACTCGGACTGGCTTCCTGGCTCCTCACCTTGTAGATCGCCTATTGTGGGACTTCAAATTGTGATTGTGTGAGTCAGTTCTCCTAATGAACTCCCCTTTATGTATTCATCTATCCTATTAGTTCTGTCCTGTTAGAGAACCCTGACCAACACAGGCTCTAACACAGTACCCCTCAACCTGTGCCTCTGCCTCCCCTGGGAGATGCTTAGAAAGGCAAGTTCATGGGCTCTCCCCACCAAACCAATGAATAGGATCTCTATGGTTAGGCCCAGAATCTGTGATTTAACAAGCTCTCTAGATGATTCTTATGCACACATAAGTTAGAGAAACGCTGCTTCAATAAATGGATAAGTCTCAGAAGAAGTAGACTGAAGATTCCAAAAACTCAGAGTAGGTGTCTGCGCAACCTGTGCGTTCAGGAGATGCTCCTGAAAGTTGCTGTTTAAATGAGAACTGTGGGATCCAGAAGAGAAGTAGTAAAGCTCTTTGACCTGTTGAGGAGTCAGAAATCTTGAAACCTGATGAAACCAAGTGATGATTCCAATTGAACAGTCATTTGCAGACTTCTTCTAGCAGAGACCCATTGGTAAAGATTCCCTCAAAATCTCGTCCTCACTTTCACACCTTCTTCCTGGATCCAGCCTGTGGGCAGAACACACCTGTGGCTGGAGAAGAGCCACAGCAGAAGAGTTAATTACTCACATTGGCATCCCAATTTTCCAAACTGTGACACATGTGTCCTTGTAGAAACCTCTGAGACACTAACAGCTGCCACCGCCATCATTGTCAAACCTCACACCATTCATTATCCCTTCACTTCAGAAAAGAAGCAGCAGGCTCAGGGAGGTGAAATGCTTTATTAGTCTTGGTATCAACAGATGGTGAGGATGGGCTTGAAATCCAGGACCCCTTTCCTTCTCCCTATTTCCATCTCTCCTGTTCCCCATGCCCATGTGGGTTTTGGTGTAGAACCTTCTTATTTAGAATTGATTCTCTTTCACATTTGCAATCTATGGAAACGTGAAGCAACTCTTCCTCCATGGCTGCCTCTCAAGGTAAAGCAAATGTTAGCATCTTCCCAGTTGTCCCTTCCTTTTCCCATGTCCCTACTTCCTCATACTGAAAGACAGTCCCATGCCTTCATCAAGCAAGGAAGCCTAGGATTTTAGTTTTCTGCCCATTCTGACATCATCTCTCCAAATACCCTCAGAAGATACATGCTCAAGATGGCTTACAGGAAAAAAACAGTAGGTAAAGAAACCTGAATTCTCCTTCCACCTTAGTCACTTACTTGTTAGGTAACTTTGGAGAAATTATTTGACCTTACTTGACCTCAGTTTTCTCTTCTGTAACCACTGGTCTATGTTTAAAAGCACATCCTCCCCAGCCAGGTTGCATGCGTTTCTTCCTAAAATCCCAATCAACATCTTCCAAGGATGTTCCATAACAGGCAGAAAAAAAAAATCTAAGCTTATACTAGAGCTCGAAGCCCTGCATGTTCATATCCTTGGCCAATTTTTTCCAAGTCCTCTCCTGCCATCTTCGCTTTTATGCATCTCTAGTCAAATGGCCTTTTTCTTGTTCCTTGACCACACCAAACTTATTCCATGCTCAGGACATCAATTCATTGTCTCTTCTCATTTGGGCGTGACTTTTCTGGTTATTGGTATTAAGGGCGATTTTTCATTGAATCATGGACATTTTGACTCTATGCTAGGAGACTCTAGGTCCTATTTAAATATTTTATTTTATTAGTTAGTCACTGACTAGTTCAGCATGCAGATCCTGGCTTACTTTTGTGGGATTAGATTCCAATGACAATTTAATTTTCAGAGGTTTTGTGGTGGTATTTTGGTCTACTTCATTTATCTGGTGTCACTGGGGCTTCTGGGTCCCTGAAAGTGCTGCCTGAGGGACAGAAGGAGGGTCCCCAAGCTGGAGCCACCTGGAGTCCAGGGGGGTCTCTAGCACATGAGAACAGAGTGCTTCCTGGGCTAGGTCACTGAATGTGGTCAGATCCCCTGTAGGGTCTGAGGAGGGGAGTCTCAGGACTAGCAAGGAAGATGAGCACTTCCCCTGCAGGCTTATTGCCAATGGGGTTCGCAATCCACCCAACGTGCCACTGCTGCTGGGAAGCCTGGGTTGTCAGCAGGACTCACATTAAATCTGGGAATGGAATAAGCTAGATTGAGCATTGGAAAACACCAGGCCTGTCCAACTCCCCTGTTCTGCTACTGTGGAGCTTACCCAGGCCTGGGGTCCCTAGTAGTTTGCTTTCTTCTTTCCAATTTCAGAGTTCTCCTTTGTTTGATTCGTGTTATTTCCAGGAATAATAGTTATGCTTAGCAGGGAGAAACATGTCTACACAATCTTCCTTGAACCTGGTGTCTCTTCATTTAATTTTACTACACTGGCTTGATATAAGTACCTTAAAATCATACAAACCTGACTAGAACAGATATCCTGTTCAACTTTCATTTTTGTACATTTTTAACTATAAAGCATTAAAATCTTCCCATGTCAATGGAAGTGTGCTTGAATCCTAGTAAACGGCTCCATATCATTTCATTGTGCAACTAAAATCTAAAGTCTAACCAGTCTTCTATAATTGAACTTTTAAATGTAAGATTAGTTTACCCTTCCCACATTTCTTTTTCTTTTATTTGTTAAATTGAAATCTCAAACTTCATTTTGATTAGCAGTCAAACTCCAAAAATTAATGGAAGGGAAATAAGACCTGAAAAGGTAAAAGACTTAGAATTAAGTGATTCAAAATAGTATTTATATTTCACAAGAGCAAAAGTATACCCATGGAATAGAATTCAGAACTCCATGAAAGAGATTTGGTGTCCAGAGAGCTGATGTCACACAGCCTGTGGCATGAATGTCAGAGTAGGCCCATTCTACCAGCTCTGGCTGAGCCTGAACTTCCAAAAGTGAGCTGAGCTGTTCAACCTTGGATCTTAATTACTCCTAGCAGGGATAATTAGGTCCCTCTTTCTCAGATTACAGGTTTGAGAAGTTCCAAATATTCCATGCCCTAAAGTTTTTTTTCCCTTAATTTTATTGTTACAATTGGCCTTCATCTAGCTCTGGATGGTTGAACTGTAGTAAGTATGCTTAGCTATCAGATTGGTTATTCTTCTCTCCTGGCTCACTGCTCCCCAATTTCAAAGTGTTAGATTAAGCAAATTACTTATTCCAAACAAATTGGGTTTCCTGGGAGAATTTAGTATTTACTAGGAAAAATGGCAGAGGTAGGCCTATGGTCTACTAGGAAGACAGAATGAGGGACAAGGGCTCCTGGATAAGCTGGCTCATGGTCTCTGCAGACCACGTCCCATTTCTGAGCCCTGGCAAGGGTTTGGCTGGAAGTGTCAGGAATCTCCTTAAACCCTGAGATAACCCAGTTGTCAGTGGGAAAATTGAAAACTGTTTTTCCCAAAATACTTATCACTTACAAAATAGATTTTCATATTCTCAGTATTGTTGGACAATACTTTTTAAACTAATTCTCTTAGTTTCATAAAATAATTTTAAACCTAATGTACAGTGAGGGGTGACTTCTGACCCTCTGAGTGAACATATTTCAGGTCCCAGGTGATGGGGAGTGAAGCCATCAGCTCCAAGGCAGGCCTGTGGTCATTTCCAGCTGCACATCATGCCTGTGAGAGGGAAACATTCTTCCCACTGTCTGCCATTATGATTTCCTTTCCTCTGGAGTTTGCATTTAAGTCCATTTTTATCCATAAATAAACCTTTTTGTCTACCCCTGGACCAGCTTAGGATCCTAGGCCTCTCTGGAAAGATTTGCTTGCAGTTTACATGCATAAAGATTTGTGTTTGGGGTTCACTCTTCCTCTACTAAAGGAAGGTTGCTTAGTGGCTGTGTGGGGAGGAAGGCCACGTTCTGCTTCCCTGCACTTTCTCCCTAGGCGTGGCAAAGATGTTTGATCTCAGGACGAAGATCATGATTGGCATTGGAAGCAGCTTACTGGTTGCCGCGATGGTGCTCCTAAGTGTTGTGTTCTGTCTTTACTTCAAAGTAGCTAAGGCACTAAAGTGAGTCACATGGGGGAAAATGAATCACACCTCCTCAAATGGGATACCTGAACTCCCTATCTGAGCAAGGTCATTCCTTGCTGCTGTGGCCATACCCCTGAGTGTGTGAGGTCAAGAAGAACAAGCAGCTTTGAAAAGGCAGAAATAGGCCGGGCGCGGGGGCTCACGCCTGTAATCCCAGCACTTTGGGAGGCCGAGGCGGGCGGATCACGAGGTCAGGAGATCGAGACCATCCCGGCTAACACGGTGAAACCCCGTCTCTACTAAAAATACAAAAAATTAGCCAGACATGGTGGCGGGCGCCTGTAGTCCCAGCTACTCAGGAGGCTGAGGCAGGAGAACGACGTGAACCCGGGAGGCGGAGCTTGTAGTGAGCTGAGATTGCGCCACTGCACTCCAGCCTGGGTGACAGAGCGAGACTCCGTCTCAAAAAAAAAAAAAAGAAAAAAAGAAAAGGCAGAAATCGCATCCCAGTGTAAAATCTTTTTCCCTTCTGCCTGGGGTTTGTAGAATGTTCTCAGATTAAGGCTGTGAGTGTCAGTGGTGCTTGGCTGTCACTGGACCTCAATGAGTTTACCATCAGGTGTTTAATTCAGCACCTTGGCCAAGCCTCCCTTTGTTCAGCACCTTGGCCAGTGCCCCCCTCTGTTCAGCACCTTGGCCAGTACCTCCCTGGGCACTGTAGGCTGAAGACTCTAGGGGAGACTGCATGAATGAGCTTCTGCCTTGTGCTCATGTGGAGGATGGGCTGGATTGATCTCCTCTTTCCTGAACTGGGAGCTCTGAGAGTGTTCCTTCATTTATTTCTGGTGGCCTTGAGGACAAAGAGGTGGATCTTTAGGACTCTGGGACAGCTGACATGTGTGAATATCCTGGGAGACAGCAGAAAAGAATGTAGGTTGAACAAAAGACAATTACAGTTTGGGGAGAAGACTCTTCAAGTACAAGAGAGGTTGGTTGTCAGACACAGTCCATTCTAAGGAGTTCACAGAGACATATCCCGGAGCCTGGAGCACAGCTGAATGCAGCACCTTCCCATCTTTCCTGCATCTCAGGAGGCTGCAGTGACCAGCTGGGTGATTGCTTGCAATTCACTTACCCTTACTTTTGTAACCTGAGTTTATATTTATAGCAATCATAGGAGAGGAAGTGATTCAAGAGGAATTTGAGACAGGGGAGAGAGCTTTAATGTGGGGCTGGTGTTCATGTTTGATTGGCTTCAGCACTAAACTTCCCAGATACCCCCAACAATTCTAACAAGTGGACTGAGAAGAAAAATTCTAAGCCTGAGCTTTGTGTGTGTCTTTTCTTAAGAGCTGCAAAGGACCCTGATGCTGTGGCTGTAAAAAATCACAATCCAGACAACGTGTGTTGGGCCAAGAACAGCCAGGCCAAAGCCACCACCATGGAGTCTTGTCCATCTCTCCAGTGCTGTGAAGTATGTAGAATGCATGCCAGTTTTGATTCCCTGCCACCTTGCTGTTGTGATGTAAATGAAGGCCTCTGACTTGGGAAAGCTGGGCACAAAAATCTTCATGAGCAATATTTATTTCTTAATAGAACGTTTTATTATTCAAGTCAAGTTCTAGAGTGTTTACATGCTATTATATAATGTACACTGTTATTTTCTGTACTTTTGAATAAATGTGCAATATTGGAAATAATCCTCTGCCTCCAGTATTTTTGTTAGTTATAAACATTGCTTATTTAAATATGTGTATTACCTACTTTGGGATCTGGGGTCACTAGCTGGTAATATTACATTGTGGTAAAAGAAAGTTAGAAAATGAAAGTGTCCAGCACATCTCCCACCCTACAAGGAAAATGCACATTGATATTAGGACATTTCCAATGTCAGTCCCAGCTGATCTCACCCAGCTGGAGTAGCTCGGTCGGCTCTCCTGAGAGCTGTGGTCGCTGACACCTAGTTCCTCCACTATGGATAATGGTTCATTCATCTAAGACAGTGAGAGGAGCCAGGCAGGACCTCCCTTGCATTAAAGTCGTCTGATATGTGTAAAAGAAGTCCTGAGCTCAGTGGCCTCAAGGGGCACATTTGGAAAACCAGATTTCTCCTGCTGCCACCCCCAGATCGTCAGAGCAGATGCCTCCTTTGTGGATCACGGTAACACTGGTGTGCGTTGATCCAGCTATCAGCATCTTCAACTATAATAGGGACTTCCACCAAAGCCCAGACTTTCTGAACCACAGTGAGAAAGCAAAGAAACTTTATCTGAGGATAGCAGGAAAACATGAGGAATGTGAGCCTCCTTTAATTATCATTCCCAGAGAGGAACTGAAATGAAACAGCAGTCATGTCTCACTGCCCCCTTGAGCTAAATAATTACCTCCTGAAGCCACTTGCTATATGGGCTCTGGACTGATGCCAAGAAGCCATAAAAATCCATACGCTGGACACTAAAACTCATACCCCATAATCCAACCCTGTAGAACCAATCACTAACCAATGTCATCTCTGTAAACCAGTGAGAATTCCTGTATTAGCCACTCCTGATCACCTTTGCCTTTTTTTTTCTGAGACACAGTCTTGCTCTGTCCCCCAGGCTGGAGTGCAGTGGCGTGACCTTGGCTCACAGCAACCTCCACCTTCTGGGTTCAAGCTATTCTCCTGCCTCAGCCTCCTGAGTAGCTGGGGTTATAGGCATGCACCACCATGCCCGGCTAAATTCTGTATTTTTAGTAGAGACAGGGTTTCACCATGTTGGCCAGGCTGGTCTCAGACTCCTGACCTCAAATGATCCACCCACCTCAGCCTCCCAAAGTGCTGAGATTACAGGCATGAACCACTGTGGCTGCCCCCTTTGCCTTTAAGAACCTACTAGTAACAGGCCAAGCAAAGCACTTCCCAAAGCAACCTGGAAGTGTGTCCCGGCCGCGGTCCTCAACCTTGGGCCAAATAACCTCTCTATGTTAATTTTGCTTCAGTTTCTTTCCTTAGGTCAAGGACAGCAACAGGTAGCAGGAAGCACCCCCTCGCTTCTTCTGCTCCCAGTTGCCTTCTGTTCCAGCTCCTTTCCCTGAGCCTCCTGGAACTGCTTTCAAGCACGAGAAAGGCATAACCGCCATGTACGCTCCTCTCATGAACTAAAACCTTGCTTGTGAACATCACGTGTAGACAATATAAAGAATTATTCTAGCCTGGGTAACATAGTGAGGCCCCGTCTCTACGAAAAATAAAAATAAAAAAATTAGCTGGATGTGGTGTCCCACACCTGCAGTCCCAGCTCCGCGGGCATTGAGGTGGATAATCTGAGTCCTGGGGTGGAGGCTTCAGTGAGCTGTGGTCGCACCACTGCACTCCAGTCTGAGTAACAGAGTAAGACTCTGTCTCCAAAAAAAATAAAAAATAAAAAATAATAATTATTAACTAGTAACAGTTGGTTACCTACTAAAGGGGTAAACAGGAAAACAGGAATAGCAAATGAAAGAAACAGCTGTGGCTTCCAGGTGATGGGTGAACAAGGGTGGAACAAAGCATCTGGGGGGCTGCCTGTTGGCTGAACTCCAGGGACCTGGGCAGAGTGTGTGGGAGTCTTGGGAATCTTCAGGATTCCCCCAACCTTGGTCCTGGAAAAACAGGCCAGAGGTGGGCAGGCCCAGCATCTCTGGAGGGGCCGCCCTTGGAGCCGAGCAACTCCCTGGAGGCTGCCCTGAGACCCTCGTCCTGGAAGTGATCTCTCACTCTCGAGTTTCTGGGCACTATTTCCATCCTTTGACACCGATTTACTCTTGTCACCAGCAAGCTCTGAGCTGACAGAGCACCCATGAGTCCCCTCTTACCCCACCCAGTGGGCAGCCCAGTGCCTGGACGCAGAAGGCTTGTGCCAGGGCCTCCCTATATGGGCAACTATGCCTGGTGCAGGCATCGCAGGGGCCGTGAGGGAGGCGGGTGGGACAAGGGTCTTCAGGATGCCCCCATTAGCAGGAGGGCAAAACACCACACATGGGCTTTGGAGCCCTATGGATCGGTTCCCATCCCAATTCGGCCTTCACTAGGGGAAGTCCTTTGACCCATCTAAGCCTCTGTGTCCTTGATGTGAAGTGGGGACTAGCACAGGTGACAGGGAAGAGGCAGCAAGATGAGGCCGGGTGACCTCACAGCACCCCATGATCCACAGAAAGTTGCCAAGGGCCTGAAGATGGCTTCCCTCCTGACTGAACCCAGAAGCCTGGATCATTTATCAGGCACCCCACCCCTCAACAGAGTGTGGTCATGAAACTCTCGCACTCAGTGGGGATGGGCCAGGGATGTTTGAGATCCTGGCCATGGGAGAGAGAGAGGGGTTCAGAGGGAGAGCCCAGGGTGGGGGTGGGCATTCATGGACGCAGCTGTGAGTGAGCAGCGCTTAGTAATCAGAAGGGTCCCCTCTCAAATGCCTGCACCCTGCTCACTCACCCCAGGACACCCAGTCCCACCTCATCCACAGCCAGCCCGAGCAGACAGGAATGCGGCAGAGCTGGGCAGGGGCCTTGGAGAGTGTCTAAGCTCCTCCTGAGCACCACATCCCAGCATCTCAGGTGCTGCCTTTCTCCTGCAGCAATAGGTGTGGGCCCAACAAGGAATGGATCCCCTGGGTCACAGCATGCCTCCCCAGGGAGGCATCCTGGGCTGCAGCACAGTCAGAACAATAAAGAGGAGTTGGCGGTAGCCAGAGGGTTTCACCCCAGGAGACACAGCCTACACCAGCGTCAGACCTCCACAAAGCTGCACAGAGTTTCTACAAAAAGTAGCCAGTCCTGGCATTGTCCACTCAAAATATTCCACCTGAACTTAGAGTGAAACTCAGACTCCTCATTTGCCCTACAGGTCCTTTCCACATCTCTCCTTTACCTGCTCCTCTCTATCCTCCCCTCCCAGCTCGCTCCTCCCACTCATGTCCAGCCAAGCTGTTCTTTCATCTCTACTATTGTAGGTGTGCCCATCCGGTCCCTGCCTCAGGGCCTTTGCACTTGCCCTCTTTTGCCTAAAATGCAACCCCCAAGCTCAGATCACATATGAATGCCTCCCTCTTACCTTTCTGTCTTTGCTCAGATTTCATCTCTCAAGACACCTTCCCTCCCACCCTCATATTTCCTCCCCACCCCAAGGCAGCCACTGTCTATTAATAAAACAGGTCACCCTGTTTTATTGCAGTCAGAGCTCCTCTCACTATTTGAATTCTTCATTTATTTTTGTTTAATTCTCCACTTAGAATACAAGTTCCATGAGGGCAGGACTGTGTCTCTCATGTTCAATTCCGTATTGCTCAGGGCCTAGAACGTTACATAATATTTGCTAAATAAATGAATAAATGAATGAAAATGAAAAGAGGGCAGCTCCCACCCTCCCTAGTACACACACATTTGCCCTTCCTAGTCTCATCATGGACACCAGGATTTCCTTCTCTTGGCCGCAAAACACAGTGCCCAAGGGACTAAGCTAACTGCTCCAGCCTCTCCAGACATAACCTGTTAGAAATCCTTGCAGGGGAACCTGGATCTGCTCTCCCTTTTCCTCACAATGCTCTGCCCCCTCTTTCCACCCCTCAGTCGTCTGGCAGGGCATCTGAGTGACTGTAAGGTAAACACACCTGACATCAATAATTGAAGCATACCCTGAGAATGACTCTGTGTGGCAGATGCTACTGAATGTATGTTCAGAGGTGGTGAATCTAGGAGTGGTCAGCCCTGAGATTCATTTCTTGTCTGTGGGGAACATCTGAGACCCCATCCCATCCCAAGGAATTGCAGGCCAACCAGTAGACCAAGGCCCTGAGTTTTGGGTTAAGTAAAGATTGCCAGGTAGAGACTGTTAGGGGAAGGGTGCTAAGTGAAAATGCCATATAAACTGCATGCTCTTTGCCAGCAGCTGCGATTTTCCTTCCCAGCCCATCTCCACTGGGCCATGCAATTATTCTGTCCAGCCCATGCTGAACTCTGTCGCCTGTATGTAGCCCCTAATAAAATCCCATGTCTCATTTTCTGGCTCTGAGTCTCCTCTTTGGCCTCTTGAACCTAGTGTCATCTCCATTGGAGTTGATAGGCGTCCGGCAGGACAGTGACCCAGCTGGACCCAGAGTTTGCCCACGTGCCACACCCCCACCTTGCTCTACTGATCCTCTAGCCTCCCACAGGCTTCCCTTCCCCCAGAGCCCCTAAGGCCTCAGATGTCACTGAGGCCTCAAATGTCAAAGGCCTCAAATGCCAGTTCATGATTTGCAGGAACAGTGCAAAGGTACAGCTTCCTGTCATCTCCACAGCAAATTTCTCATTGCCTCCTGGGTGCCAGCTGCTAGAGATCCCCACAAAGATCTTCCACTGGGGGGCAACCCTTCCAGAAAGGAGATGGGGAGAGAGAACCCTCACTGTGGGGACTGCTGATAAAAAACCAGTCACTGAGCAGTGGTTTGTAGTTCTCCTTGAAGAGGTCCTTCACATCCCTTGTAAGTTGGATTCCTAGGTATTTTATTCTCTTTGAAGCAATTGTGAATGGGAGTTGACTCATGATTTGGCTCTCTGTTTGTCTGTTATTGGTGTATAAGAATGCTTGTGATTTTTGTACATTGATTTTGTATCCTGAGACTTTGCTGAAGTTGCTTATCAGCTTATGGAGATTTTGGGCTGAGACGATGGGGTTTTCTAGATATACAATCATGTCATCTGCAAACAGGGACAATTTGACTTCCTCTTTTCCTAATTGAATGCCCTTTATTTCCTTCTCCTGCCTGATTGCCCTGGCCAGAACTTCCAACACTATGTTGAATAGGAGTAGTGAGAGAGGGCATCCCTGTCTTGTGCCAGTTTTCAAAGGGAATGCTTCCAGTTTTTGTCCATTCAGTATGATATTGGCTGTGGGTTTGTCATAGATAGCTCTTATTCAGATACGTCCCAGTGATACCTAATTTATTGACAGATTTTAGCATGAAGTGTTGTTGAATTTTGTCAAAGGCCTTTTCTGCATCTATTTTGATAATCATGTGGTTTTTGTCTTTGGTTCTCTTTGTATGCTGGATTACATTTATTGATTTGCGTATGTTGAACCAGCCTTGCATCCCAGGGATGAAGCCCACTTGATCATGGTGTATAAGCTTTTTGATGTGCTGCTGGATTCGGTTTGCCAGTATTTTGTTGAGGATTTTTGCATCAATGTTCATCAAGGATATTGGTCTAAAATTCTCTTTTTTGGTTGGGTCTCTGCCAGGCTTTGGTATCAAGATGATGCTGGCCTCATAAAATGAGTTAGGGAGGATTCCCTCTTTTTCTATTGATCGGAATAGTTTCAGAAGGAATGGTACCAGTTCCTCCTTGTACCTCTGGTAGAATTCGGCTGTGAATCCATCTGGTCCAGGACTTTTTTTGGTTGGTAAGCTATTGATTATTGCCTCAATTTCAGAGCCTGTTATTGGTCTATTCAGAGATTCAACTTCTTCCTGGTTTAGTCTTGGGAGGATGTATGTGTCGAGGAATTTATCCATTTCTTCTAGATTTTCTAGTTTATCTGCATAGAGGTGTTTATAGTATTCTCTGATGATAGTTTGTATTTCTGTGGGATCAGTGGTGATATCCCCTTTATCATTTTTTCTTGCATCTATTTGAGTCTTCTCTCTTTTCTTCTTTATTAGTCTTGCTAGTGGTCTATCAATTTTGTTGATCTTTTCAAAAAGCCAGCTCCTGCATTCATTAATTTTTTGAAGGGTTTTTTGTGTCTCTATTTCCTTCAGTTCTGCTCTGATTTTAGTTATTTCTTGCCTTCTGCTAGCTTTTGAATGTGTTTGCTTTTGCTTTTCTAGTTCTTTTAATTGTGATGTTAGGGTGTCAATTTTAGATCTTTCCTGCTTTCTCTTGTGGGCATTTAGTGCTATAAATTTCCCTTTACACACTGCTTTGAATGTGTCCTAGAGATTCTGGTATGTTGTGTCTTTGTTCTCGTTGGTTTCAAAGAACATCTTTATTTCTGCCTTCATTTCATTATGTACCCAATAGTCATTCAGGAGCAGGTTGTTCAGTTTCCATGTAGTTGAGCGGTTTTGAGTGAGTTTCTTAAGCCTCAGTTCTAGTTTGATTGCAGTGTGGTCTGAGAGACAGTTTGTTATAATTTCTGTTCTTTTACATTTGCTGAGGAGTGCTTTAAATAAAAGAGGATACAAACAAACGGAAGAACATTCCATGCTCATGGTTAGGAAGAATCAATATCGTGAAAATGGCCATACTGCCCAAGGTAATTTATAGATTCAATGCCATCCCCATCAAGCTACCTGCCATCCCCATCACGCTATTCTGTGAATAAAGCTGTGACTTTCTTCACAGAATTGGAAAAAACTACTTTAAAGATAATATGGAACCAAAAAAGAGCCTGCATTGCCAAGTCAATCCTAAGCCAAAAGAACAAAGCTGGAGGCATCACGCTACCTGACTTCAAACTACACTACAAGGCTACAGTAACCAAAACAGCATGGTACTGGTACCAAAACAGAGATATAGACCAATGGAACAGAACAGAGCCCTCAGAAACAATGCCGCATATCTACAACTACCTGATCTTTGACAAACCTGACAAAAACAAGAAATGGAGAAAGGATTCCCTATTTAATAAATGGTGCTGGGAAAACTGGCTAGTCATATGTAGAAAGCTGAAACTGGATCTCTTCCTTACACCTTATACAAAAATTAATTCAAGATGGATTAAAGACTTACATGTTAGACCTAAAACCATAAAATCCCTAAAAGAAAACCTAGGCAATACCATTCAGGACATAAGCGTGGGCAAGGACTTCATGTCTAAAACACCAAAAAAATGGCAACAAAAGCCAAAATTGACAAATGGGATCTAATTAAACTAAAGAGCTTCTGCACAGCAAAAGAAACTACCATCAGAGTGAACAGGCAACCTACAGAATGGGAGAAAATTTTTGCAACCTACTTATCTGACAAGCAGATAATATCCAGAATCTACAATGAACTCAAACAAATTTACAAGAAAAAAACAAACAACCCCATCAAAAAGTGGGCAAAGGATATGAACAGACAATTCTCAAAAGAAGACATTTATGCAGCCAAAAAACACATGAAAAAATGCTCATCATCACTGGCCATCAGAGACATGCAAATCAAAACCACAATGAGATACCATCTCACACCAGTTAGAATGGCCATCATTAAAAAGTCAGGAAACAACAGGTGCTGGAGAGGATGTGGAGAAATAGGAACACTTTTACACTGTTGGTGGGACTGTAAACTAGTTCAACCATTGTGGAAGTCAGTGTGGTGATTCCTCAGGGATCTAGAACTAGAAATACCATTTGACCCAGCCATCCCATTACTGAGTATATACCCAAAGGATTATAAATCATGCTGCTATAAAGACACATGCACATATATGTTTATTGCGGCACTATTCACAATAGCAAAGACTTGGAACCAACCCAAATGTCCAACAACGATAGACTGGATTAAGAAAATGTGGCACATATACACCATGGAATACTATGCAGCCATAAAAAATGATGAGTTCATGTCCTTTGTAGGGACATGGATGAAACTGGAAACATCATTCTCAGCAAACTATCGCAAGGAGAAAAAACCAAACACCGCATGTTCTCAGTCATAGGTGGGAACTGAACAATGAGAACACATGGACACAGGAAGGGGAACATCACACACCGGGGGTTGTTGTGGGGTGGGGGGAGGGGGGAGGGATAGCATTAGGAGATATACCTAATGCTAAATGATGAGTTAACGGGTGCAGCACACCAATATGGCACATGTATACATATGTAACAAACCTGCACGTTGTGCACATGTACCCTAAAACTTAAAGTATAATAATAATACAATTAAAAAAAAAACCAGTCACACAGCTGCTCTATTCTCACACAAATCTACCCCTTGTATGGATGGAACTGACATTTCCCTGGAGGTGTCCAGACAGCTGATGAAACAGAGAGCCTATTAAAGCTGTCGGTCCTTAAGGCTGCCCAGCCCCTGGCGAAGATAGCGCTTGTAAGGAGGCTCATGCCTCTGGCCCTTTTAATTGTCTCGTGATTGGCAGAGTTGATGTTGATGCAGGCTGAAGGTAAAACACATTTTTTTTTTTAGTCAAAATACTGTCATTCAAAAGGTCCCTGCCAGAGATTTTAGAACTTTTTGAGTCCTCTGCTGGCCCCAGTGTGGAAAAAAATTACTCTTAAATATTAGTGAGAGATTAAGTTAGTATCAGGTTCATTCATGTTGATACTGCAATACATATAAAATATAAAAAGCACATGGAATTTAACCAGGTAATTTTACTTCTAAACACTTAGCTTTAGGAAACAACTACAATAGTGTCCAAAGATGTATGTACAAGCATGTTCATTATACTATATTAATAAATGTAAGAAACAACAAAAATCTCCATTTATTATGAATCTTATGGTAAATACATACAAAGAACACTGCGTGGATTTTAGTTTTTAAAGGACACTGATCCAAGAGGATGAAACAGAGAAAGATGGCAGAATAGATGCCTCCACCAATCATCCTCCCCACAGAAACACCAAATTGAACAACTATGTACACCAAAAAAGCACCTTAATAAAAACCAAAAATGAGGCGAGTGATCACAGTACCTGCTTTTAACTTCATATCACTGAAAGAGGCACTGAAGAGGATGGGAAAGACAGTCTTGAATTGCCAACACCACTCCCTCCCCTAACCCCTGGCAGGGGCTACATGGTATGGAGAAAAAAATCTGTGCACTTGGTGGGAGGGAGAGTGCAGTGATTGTGGGACTTTGCATTGAAACTCAGTGCTTCTCTATCACAGCAGGAAGCAACACCAGGCAGAGTTCAGCCGGTGCCCATGGAGGGAGCATTTAGACCAGTCACAGCCAGAGGGGAATCACCCCTCCCAGTGATTGGAACCTGAGTTCTGGCAAGCTTGGACACT
The DNA here is from genome assembly GCF_006542625.1 of Nomascus leucogenys. Lineage (NCBI taxonomy): Eukaryota > Metazoa > Chordata > Mammalia > Primates > Hylobatidae > Nomascus > Nomascus leucogenys. The sequence goes on along the minus strand of NC_044383.1, from coordinate 10,617,977 downwards.
GCAGGCTAAAGTGCTCTGGGTCCTAAATAAACTTGAAATGGTGTCTAAACCACAATGACTGCAATTCCTGGGCAAGTCCTGGTGCTGTGCTGGGCTTGCAGCCAGTGGACTTGGGGGGCATGTGACCCAGTGAGGTACCAGCTGGGGTGATCAGCTTGCACCATGCCTCCCCCAACCCCAGGCAGCACAGCTCACAGCTCTGGGAGAGACCCTTTCCCTTTGTTTGAGGAGAGGAGAGGGAAGAGTATAGAGGACTTTGTCTTGCATGTTGGATACTAGCTCAGCCACAATAGGATAGGGTACAGGGAGAGTCCTGAGGCACACAATCCAGGCCCTAACTCCAAGATGACATTTCTAGACACAATCTGGGCCACAAGGGAGTCTGCTGCTTTGACAGGTAGGACCTAGTCCCGGAAGAATTCATCACTTACTGACTAAAGAGCCCGTGGCAGTACTTGCCATGGGCCTTGGGTGAAACTCAAGAGACATGCTGGCTTCAGGTGTGACCCAGCACATTCCCAGCTGTGGTGGCTATGGGGTTGGATTCCTTCTGCTTGAGAAAAGGAGAAAGAAGAGTAGGGGGACTTTGTCTTGCAGCTTAGGTACGAGCTTGGCCACAGTGGGGTAGAGCATTAAGTGGGATCTTGGGGTCCCCAGTTCTAGGGCTTGCCTCTTGGATGGCATTTCTGTGCCTGCCCTGGGTCAGAGGGGAGCCTGCTGCTCTGCAGAGAGTCCCAGGCCTGGCAGCAGTAACCACAAGATGACTTAGGAGCCCTTGGGCCTTGAATGAACATTGGCAGTAGCCTGCCTGACTACCATGGACCTGGGGCAGTGGTGGCCATAGAGAGACTCCTCTGCTTATGAAAAGAATATTTGTTTTGTGGCTTGGGTGCCACATCAGCTGTAGTAGAATAGAATACCAAGTAAATTCCTAAGATTTCTGACTCTAGGCCCTGGCTCCCAGACAGCATCTCTGAACCTGCTGAGGACTTGGGGGAAGTTGTTGCTCTGAAAAGAAGGATGCCATCCTGGCTGGCTTTACCACCTGCTGGTTGTAGAGCCCTAGGGTCTTGAGCAAACATGGGCAGTAGCCAGGCAGTGGCTACTGTGGGCCTTGAGTGAGCTCCAATACTATGCTGGCTTTAGTTCTGACTGAGCACAGTCCCATTGCTGGTGGCCACAGGGGTGCTTGTGTCACTTCATCCCAACTCCAGACAGCTCAGCAGAGAGAGAGACTCCATTTGTTTGGGTAGAAGTAGGGAAAGAGACTAAGAGTCTCTGCCTGGTAATCCATTTCATTCTTCTGGATCTTGTCAAAGACCACCAAGGCAGTACCTCTATGAGTCTGCAAGAGCCATAGCCTTAATGGGCCTGGGATATCTTCTAATGCAGATACGGATGCAGTGACCAAAAACTTAGATCACAATAGGCACTTGCCTTCGAGCACCTAGAAAGCCTTCCCAAGAAGGACAGACACAAACAAGACCAGACTATGAAGACTACAATCAATACCTAACTGTTCAATACTCAGACACAAACAAACATCCACAAGCATCAAGACCATCCAGGAAAACATGACCTCAGCAAATGAACTAAGTAAGGCACAAGGAATCAATCATGGAGAGACAGAGATATGTGACTTTCAGACAGAGAATCCAAAATAGCTGTTTTGAGGAAATACAATGAAATTCAAGATAACACAGAGAAGGAATTCAGAATCCTATTGATAAATTTAGCAAAGAGATTGAAATAATTTAAAAGAATCAAGAAATTCTGTAGTTGAAAAATTCAATTGACATACTGAAGAATGCATCAGAGTCTCTTAACAACAGAATTGATCAAGCAAAATAAAGAATTAGTGAGCTTAAAGACAGGCTATTTGAAAATACAAAGAGAGAGGAGACAAAAGCAAAAAGAATGAAGCATGCCTACAAAATCTTGAAAATAGCTTCAAAAGGGAAAATCCAAGAGTTATTGGCCTTAAAGAAGAGGTAGACAGACAGGGATAGAAAGTGTATTCAAAGGGATAATAAAAAAGAACTTCCAAAACCTAGAGAAAGATATCAATATTCAAGCAGAAGAAGGTTACAGAACACCAAGCATATTTAACACAAATAAGACTACCTCAAGGAATTTAATAATCAAATTCCCAAAGGTCAAGGATAAAGAAAGGATCCTAAAAGCAGCAAAAGAAAAGAAACAACATACAATGGACTTCCAGTATATCTGGCAGCAAACTTCTCCATAAAAATATTATAGGCCAGGAGACAGTGTATTTAAAATGCTGAAGGAAAAAAAACTTTTATCCCAGAATAGTATATCGAGCAAAAATATCCTTCAAACATGAAGGAGAAATACTTTCCTAGACAAGAAAAAAAGCTGAGAAATTTAAACATGAAACCTGTCCTATAAGAAACGCTAAAGGGAGTTCTTCAGTCTGAAAGAACATTAATGAGCAATAAAAAGTCATGTGAAAGTACAAAACTCACTGGCAATACTGAATACATAGAAAAACACAGAATATTACAACACTGTAACTGTGACAGATAAACTACTCATATCTAGAGCAGAAAGGCTAAAATATGAACTGATCAAAAATAATAATTACAACAAGTTTTCAAGACAGGCAGTACAATAAGATAAAAATAGAAACAACAAAAAATTAAAAAGCAGGGAACAATGTTAAAGTGTAGAGTTTTATTAGTTTTCTCTTTGCTTCTTTGTTTATACAATCAGTGTTGACATCAGTTTAAAATAATGAGATATTATATTATTTGAAAGCCTCATGGTAACCTCAAATCAAAGAACATACAACAGATACACAAATAATACAAAGCAAAAAATTAAAATGTACCACCTGAGAAAATCACCTTCATTAAAATGAAGACATTAGTAAGAAAAGAAGGAGAAGACCACGAAACAACCCAAAAACAAATAAAATGGCAGGAGTAAGTCCTTACTTATCAATAATTAACATTGAATGTAAATGGACTAAACTGTCCAATCAAAAAAACATAGAGTGGCTGATGGATTAAAAAATAAAAACAAAAACAAGACCAAATGATCTGTGGCCTACATGAAACATACTTCACCTATAAAGTAGACTGAAAATAAAGGGATGGAAAAAGATATTCCATGCAAATGGAAACAAAAAAAGGGCAGAATATATTGATGCAAAAAACATATTTCAAGACAAAAACTATAAAAAGAGACAAAGATGTTCATTATATAATTATACATGGATACATTCAGCAAGAGGCTATAACTACTGTAAATGCACCTCACACTGGACCACTGAGCTATACAAAGAAAATATTATTAAAGAGAGAGATAGATCCCAATACAATAATAACTAGAGACTTCAACATCCCAGTTTCAGCACTGAACAGATCATCCAGACAAAAAAAAAAATCAATGAACATTGGACTTAATCTGCACTATAGACCAAATGGACATAATAGATATTTATAGAACATTTCATCCAGTGGCTTCAGAATATACATTCTTCTCCTCAACACATAGATAATTCTCAAGGATAGACCTTATGTTATACTACAAAGCAAGTCTTTAAAAATTCAAAAAACTTGAAATAATATCAAAGTAACTTCTCTGACCACAATGGAATAAAACTATAGGTCAATAACAAGGGAATTTTTGGAAACTATAGAAACACATGGAAATTAAACAATATGCTTCTAAATGACCAGTGGGTCAATGAAGAGATTAAGAAGGAAAGTGAAAATTTTCTTCAAACAAATAATGAAAACACAACATACTAAAGCCTATGGAATATAGTAAAAGCAGTACTAAGAGGAAAGCGTATACCTTTAAGCCTAAATCAAAAAAGTAGAAAAACTTCAAATAGACAACCTAACCATGCATGTTAAAGAATTAGACAAGCAAGAGTAAACCAAACCTAAAATTAGAAGAAAAGAAATAATTAAGATAAGAGCAGAAATTAATGAACTTGAAATGAGGAAAACAAAAAAATCAACAAAATGAAAAGCTGGTTTTTCAAAAAGATAAACAAAATCAGCAAACCTTTAGCCAGATTAACTGAAAAAAGAGAAGACCAAATAAATAAAATTAGATATGAAAAAGGAAATATTACAACTGGCACTGCAAAAATTCAAAGGATTATTAGAGGCTACTGTGAGCAAATATACACCAATAAATTGGAAAGCCTAGAAGAAATGGATAAATTCCTAGACACATACAACCTACCAAGATTAAACTTGAAAGAAATCCAAAACCTGAAAATGTCTGAACAGATTGGTAAAAGTAATGAGATCAAAGCTGTACTAAAAAGACTCCTAGCAAAACAAATTCCAGGACATGATGGTTTCACTGCTGAATTTTACCAAACATTTAAAGAAGAACTAATACCAATCTTACTCAAACTATTTCAAAAGATAAAGGACGAAGGAATACTTCCAAACTCTTTCTATGAGGCCAGTAATACCCTGAACCAAAACCAGACAAAGACACATAAAAAAAGAAGAAAGAGAGAGAGAGAGAGAGAGAGAGAAAGAAAGAAAGAAAGAGAGAGAGAAAGAAAGGAAGGAAGGAAAGAGAATGAACAAACTACAGGCCAGTATCACTGATGAATATTGATGGAAAAATCCTCAACAAAATACTAGCAAACTGACTTCAACAACACATTAAAAAGATTATTCATCATGACCAAGTGGGATTTATCCCAGGAATATAAGGATGGCTTCACGCACTTAAATCAATGTGTTACATCATATCAACAAAATAAAAGACAAAAATCATATAATCATTTCAATTGATGCTGAAAAAGCATTTGATAAAATTCAACATTCCTTCATGATAAAAACACTTTAAAAAACTGAGTATAGAAGGAAAATACCTTGACACAATAAAAGCTATATATGACAGACCCACAGCTAGTATCATACTGAATGGGGGAAAAACAGAATGCCTTTCCTCTAAGATCTGGAACACAACAAGGGTGCCTACTATCACCACTGTTATTCAACAATAATTGAAGTACTATTGAAGAGGTACTAGAAGAGGTACTATAAGTCCTAACTAGAGTAATCAGACAAGAGAAAGAAATAAAGGGCATTCAAGTTGGAGAGGAAGAAGTGAAATTATCCTTGTTTGCAGATGATACGATCTTGTATTTGGAAAAAACCTAAAGACACCACCAAAAAGCTATTAGAACTGAAAAACAAATTCAGTAAAGTTTTAGGATACAGTATCAACATACAAAAATCAGTGGCATTTCTATATGCCAACAATAAACAGTCTGAAAAAGAAATCAAGAAAGTAATCTGATTTATAATAGCTACAAATAAAATACCTAGGACTTAGACATGGGCTGCAGGAGCCAGAGCTTCCTGATCCCCAGCCTGGGAGCAGAGAGGGATGCTCAAGCTCAGGCCAACCATGCCCTGCCCTGGAGTGACTTCACCCACCAGAGTCGGCTGCCACTTTTCCAGAAAGTTCAAGAATAACTCATCCCTTACTTAGCATATAATTAGGCATAGGCAATAATACAGCTTCCCAGCAGTCCGCAAGTGCCCCTCTGCCTATCGGATAGCCCTGCTCTATGAAGCAGCCATTTCACTGTACATTGTTGCTCACATAAATGTGCTGTCTTTCACTGTTGGCTCACTCTTGAATTCTTTCAACTGAAGCCAAGAACCCTCCCAAGCTGAGCCCCAATTTGAGGTTTCACCTGTATCAGGTTGATGAGGAGACTTCCACTCCAGTTTTCTTTCCGAGGCCCAGAGCTGATCATGCCACTCTATTTAGTTTTTCAGTGATTCCCTGGTACCAGGAGAAGCAGCTTGCAAAGTCTTCCCATGGTATTGTTGCAAAACTGGTTATGCACCACATAAGGATGCTTCAGTCAATGGTGGACTGCATATGTGATGGTGGTCTGTTGTGCTAAACCCCTATGTACTCCAGTGGAATGGTACCAGGTTCAAGAGGCCTAAGAGACCCAGAGCCAGCAGATGAGACATGGGGTTTTTTAAAATGGAGAAATATTATGTTAACACAGAAGAATCCTTATTTTTAAAGGTCAGGAATCTGAATTCTGACATTGCATGGGACAGAGGGAATGGCAAATGCACTCAAGTGATAACTGTATGTTGACTACCTTGAGTCATTTTCTCCACATTACCTAAATATCAGATATTGAATGTATTGAGCTTGATAGATGCTTTGTTTTTAAGGGTAAGTCACAATTAAATAGAAACTGTTTAATAATTTATCTTAGGTGAAAATGATCCTGGTATACAAGAAGTCCTGTGATGCCTAGCTTTGTATCATTATTTATATGGACAATGAAGAATTATAATTCTGGTTTATAACCAACTATTTTTATGTCAAAACAAAACAAAAAGAAATGAGTCAAGAGAAGACATGGAGGAAACTTAAATGCATATTGCTAAGTAAAAAAGGCCAATCTGAGAAGGCTACAGACCATGATTCCAACTATATGGAATTCAGGAAAGAGGAAAACCATGGAGATGGTAAAGAGAGCAGTGGCTGCCAGAGGGATGAATAAGTGGAGCATAGAGGATTTTTAGGGCAGTGAAACTAGTGTATATGATACGATAATGGTGGATACATGTCATTATACATTTGTCCAAACCCATAGACTGTACAACACCAAGAGTGAATCCTAATATGAACTATAGACTTCGGGTGATAATGATGTCAACATAGGCTCGTCAATTGTAACAAATGTACCACTCTAGTGAGGATGTTGATAGTAGAGGAGGTTATGCACATGTAAGGATATGGAATATATGAGAAATCTCTGTAACTTCTCTCAATTTTGCTGTGAACCTAAAATGGCTTTTTAAGTGTTAAATCAAGAAATTAAACATATGAACTTCTATAAACACATCACTACAAAGACTTGCATGATGCATCTAAGTTTGAAAACAGTTGAACATTTGTGAATGTCAATATGGAAACATCCTAGTAAAATATTGTTTTCCAATTTCAAAGAAGAACACTAATTTCCCTGTTAATCAAATGTTTTGACAACTATGAAAAATACTGACCCTTAATAAATGACCCTGCATGGCTCCTTAACTCTAACACTTTTTTTTCTGTAGAGACAGGGCCTCACTATGTTTACCCAGGCTGGACTCAAACTTCCCACCTCAAGTGATCCTTCTGCCTCAGCCTCCCAAAGTGTTAAGATTATAAGTGTGAGCCACCATGCCCAGCCAGACTATAATACTTTAATTTCACAAGTTTTCTACCTCACGCTGGGAAGCCAAACTAAATCAGCCACTGGAAATAGAAATACTTTTAGGGGCCGGGCGCAGTGGTTCACGCCTGTAATCCCAGCACTTTTGGGGGCTGAGGTGGGTGGATCATTTGAGGTCAGGAGTTCAAGACCAGATTGACCAAAAGGGTGAGACCCTGTCTCTACTAAAAATACAAAAATTAGCTAGGCATGGTGGTCTGCACCTGTAATCCCAGCTACTTGGGAGGCTGACGTAGGAGAATTGCTTGAACCAGGAGGCAGAGGTTGAAGTGAGATGAGATCGCACCACTGCACTCCAGCCTGGGCGACAGAGTGAAACTCTGTCTCAAAATAAATAAATAAACAAACAAACAAACAAATAAATAAAAAAATACTTTCAGGGATATTTTGCCTTTGATTTTTAACATAAACACTAAGCTAATTCAAATAACAGTTCCGCTATGTTATGCTGGCACTGTTCCAAATAACAAATGCACAGTATGTAGAGAAATCACACATTTACCAAATTTCAAATTGCCAAATATTACTCTTTAAAATGATTGTGATCTTGCTTCCCAATTACTTCATCATCAGATACATGCAGAAGGAACTCAGAATTGGCCTTTGAACTTTCTGCCCCTAACTTCGTTCATCATCCTTGCTTGGAATACAGTAATTGCTACTACATCATAGTGAGGCATTTTGTGAATCAATGAACAGACCACAACTACCAGAAGATGCAGGACTACTAACTAATGCAGGACTATTAACTAACAGATTCAAACTTGAGACAGACTTCTCAATGAGAACAGAGATACTATCTAATATATGTTATGAATGTCCCATAAATAATGGCCCTTCAAGGACTATCAAAAGGGATATGCAAATCCTGACATTACTATGGTCACAGTTTGTTCCATATACTGTCACCTTTGTAGTATGATAAAAATGAACAAACAGCATATAAATTAGCCCTCCTTTTGTTACCAACAAGGCTGGTCCTCCAAAAGATGGGGTCTTTCCCTGATGGGTGTCACAAAGCCGATACATGAAACTAAAAAAGAGTGACAAACAGTGCAGGTTTTATTCAATCGCCACTGAATTGAGAAGCAGGAGCATGGCTCACAAATCAACTTTTCAACTAATGAGGAGTGAGGGGGTTAAAATACAATTTTTCTAATAAAGGTGTTTCACATTAAAGCAAAGGGAGGAATATTCATGGATTTTTCAGAAATGGGCAGTGAACTTCCTAAAACCAGAGAGCTGCCTTCCTTTTTGTCCTTTCATGGCTTCTTCTGGTCACTGTCATGGCAATTGTCAACTGTCATGGCGCTGGCAGGAGTGTCATTTAGCACAGAAATAAGACTACAAAAAGGCTGAGATCTTTTTAAAGTCGTTTGGTCAGCTATCGTGGTTGTAATCAGTCTCCTCTGGACTGGTTACAAAGGGAACTTTTCATCACAGGCATCCTGTTTCTTAAAGATAAGCAGAGTTAGGGCAGGGTAAAAATTCAGCTATGTCACGCAGGAATTACATCAGGTAACATTTTTAAAGAAGAAATTTGCCAAAATATTAAATGAGTATGAGATACTCTTTTTCTGAAAAATAAGACATTTGAAGTAAAGATTAGTTGAAAATAAAACAGTTCTACTAACTAAAGACAAGTAGTTCCCAGAGCAGGTGCATTTATTTTTATAGGCAAATATATCACCCTTCAATGCATATACAATAGTTATAAGATCTGAAAACTAAGTCTATCAGAGAGAATTGCAATCCCTTGACTCATATGTGTTCATCCTTCCATGGAGAGCCTCATTATTTCATACAATAAACATGCCAGAAAAGGATTCTGGGGAGAAAACCTGTATCAGCTCAAAAGGAGAGGTTTTCTTATACTGTCTGGGGTTACTGAGGTCAAACAAGATGACTGCATCTGTTTTACAGGAAAAATCAAATCCAAAGTACTAATCATAACAAGGATTAGGCTAGTTCTGATGTTTACTTTCCTACCTACAGCTACTCTGTAATAAAACAAATAATATTAACAGCCCCAGAGTGAACTAATTTTACACATGCCAAATATCACATCTTATTCATTATCTCACACAAGCAATACAAAATGTAAATTGGTAATCTGAATTAAAGGCTCCAAGTCTTAAGTATCCAATTTTCCAAGATAATTAGAAAAAGAAAAAAAAATCAAATGCTCTAAGCATTATTTTTCATACTTCTAAGACTATGAGATCTTTGTATAAATAAAAATTCTACTTAAACACATATACAATACAAACTAATGAACTGTATTAGAAATCTTCAAGCATTTCAAACTCTTAACACAAGTATACATACATTTCTGTAAGACTGAAAAATATCATGAGCAAAAATAATTTGACTGTATCATATTAACTCAGTGTACAGTACTGGATTTAAAATAACAAGTGTAGTAAAAACGAAAACTGAGGTCACTTTGTGTAAGACAATGATCCCTCAAAGGACATTAAATACTTGCTTTTTATAAATATTTTTGGGTTTTGGCTTTGTAATAAATATGTAATAAATATCTGCAGTACACTGTTTATGTTGAGAGCTTATCTTTCTCCATTTGAAAGTCTTTCTCCAGAGTCATAATGTCTTAGAGGTATCCCAGTGGGCAGGGAGTTAGGATTTTGCAGCAAATCCATTAACAAAGCAATCTTATCATCAATGTGCTCCTGGAGTTTATGTATTCGCTGATCAATGTAATCCATAAGTTTCTTTTCCATCAGTTCCATATTTTTAGAAAGAATCTTTTCCAAGTAGGAGCAAACAGGTTGCTCTTCCATTCTAAAAATACATTTTTAAAAATATGTAAATTTTCCCTAATAACAAAAAAACCAAGCTTATAAAACAAGCAGCCAACATATATTGCTGAGATTTGTCTCCACAACTGTGCTCTGTCTTCTTACGATGCATTTCTAGGTTCTAATACACATCTACAATAGGCAACCACAGCCCTAAATGCCCAACACATTATTAATTCTTTTTTAGTATACAATTGAACAGAAATGTAAAAGTGAAAAGGAACCCTCAAAGAGCAAGTCTTTAGAAAGGGTCTTTTTGATTTTGAGGTCCAAATCAAAACTGATCTGGCCCAATTTTCTTCTAAAGTCAACATGTATATTTTCAAATACTTCCCCAAGCAACTCTATAAAGTTTTTCTACCTTCATACAAACAACCTTACTAAACTAGTGGAAGGTTTTTTTTAACCTGATATAAAAACACTTCAGAATTTAACTAGAATGGGCAAACTAACAAAATAAATAAAACGCACACCAATTTCTAACGTTCACAATGAACATTAGAACAGTAAGTCTCAGAGCAGGCACGGTGGCTCACGCCTGTAATCCCAGCACTTTGGGAGGCTGAGGTGAGTGGATCACTTGAGGTCAGGAGTTCGAGACCAGCCTGGCTAACATGGCGAAACTCTTGTCTCTTACTAAAAGTACAAAAATTAGCTGGGTATGGTGGTGAGCGCCTGTAGTCCCAGCTACCTGGGAGGAACGCTTGAACCCGGGAGACAGAGGCTGCAGTGAGCTGAGATTGCGCAACTGCACTCCAGCCTGGGTGATGAAACAAGACTCAGTCTCAAAACAAGAACAGTAACTCTCAGAATGTGGTCCACAGAACCTTGGGGTCTCCACGATTCTTTTGGGAATTCACTGAGGTCACAAGTATGTTTATACTGTTATTCGACTTTTTCATCCTCATACTCATGACTTTTCCAGAGACTACAAAATCTATGTTATTGCCCTGATGACTAAAAGAACCTGTAGTTGTGTACTCTTCTTTCCTAAAATTTCAAAGTAGTAGAGATTTAGTGTATAAATATATGCTTTTTCAGAGATTAATCCACTCTATTCTCAGTATTCCTACTGTGCTCTTACTAGCTATATTTCCACTATACCTGCTATAATTCAATATATATGATAATGCAGCCAAAAGCTATTATGTATAGATTCATGTACATTTAAAATAATACTATTCTCAGTAAAATTCTAAAAGAAAATCTGGCTTTTTTTCCTAAAGACTGTTATTTATGTTAATACATGGGTTTATTGTTATTTTTAAACAAATATTTTTATGTAGTCTACATAAGTTTATTGGAGTCCTCAATTATTTTTAAGAGTGTAAAGACCAAAAGTCTGAGAGCTACTACTCTAGAATACACCAAAGAGAGTTTTTAAGAAACTCTTTATTTTGAAGTAATTATGGATTCACAGGAAGTTGCAAAGATACTAGTTTCTCAGTACCCTTTATCCAATCCTCCCAATGGTCACATCTTATCTACCTATAATCCACTATCAAAACCAGGAAATTGATATTAGTATGATGTGTGTGTATAGTTCTATGCCATTTTATCACATGTACACATATTTATTTAAACACCACCATAATCAAGAGGCAGAACCATTTTTTAACTACAATGATCTCCTTCCTGCTACCCGTCTATTGTCATACCTACTCCCCTAAAGTCTTCTTTCCCTAATACCTGGTAACCATCAATTATGTTGTTCATCTCTACAGTTTTATTATTTTGAAAATATTATATAAGTGAGATCATACAGTATGTGACCTTTTGAGATTCTCTTTTGTCACTCAGCAAAACGCCTTTGAGAGATGTCCAAGTTGTTTTTTTTACTGCTCATCAGCACTGCATGATATGGATGTACCACAGTTTAACCATTCACCTATTGCTAAGACATTTTAGTTGGGACTTTTGGGATATTACAAAGAAAGCTTCTATTAATAACTGTGTACAAGTTTCCGTGTGGACCTGAGCTTTCATTTCTCTGGGATGTCCAGTAGTATAATTGCTGGGTTGTATGGTAACTGTTTATTTAGTTTTTAAGATATTGCCAAAATATTTTTTAGAGTGACTGTACCATTTTATATTCCCACCAACAATGTATGAGAGATCCAGTTCCCAAACATCTTTGTCAGCATTTGGTATTGTTACCATTTTTAAATTGTAGCCATCCAAATATGTAGTGATATCTTGTGGTTTTAATATGCATTTCCCTAATAGTCATTAAGTCAATGTTGATCAAGTTTCCGTGTGCTTATTTGCTATTTGTATATCCTGTCTGTTGAAATAACTATTCTTTTGCCCATGGTTTAAATTGGATTGTTAGGTTTTATTTTTATTTTCTTTTAACATAGAGTTTTGAGAGTTCTTTATGTACTTCAGATACAGGTCATTTGCTGGATTTGTAATTTGCAAAGAATTTCTCCCAGTCTGTATTTTAATTCCCCTAACAGGGTCTTTCATAGACAAAAGTTTTACATTTTGATGGGGCCCAATATATCAGTTTTTTATTTTATGGATTATGCTTTTGATGTCATATCTGAGAACTCATTTCCTAGTCCTAGGTCCCTAGAGTTTCTCCCATAGAAAAGCTTTATAGTTTTATATTTTACATTTTAGTCTATAAGTAATTTTGTGTTAATTTTTGCATAAAGTATAAGGTTTAAGTCACAATTCATTTTTTGCCTGTGGATATCCAACTGCTCCAGCACAGGTTAAAAAGACAATTCTACCTCTATTGAATTATTTTTGCATTGTCAAACGTCAGTTGGTGTATTTGTGTAGACTTATTTCTGTGCTATCCATCTATAAGTCTATACCTCTGACAATAACAGTCTTGAATACTGTGGCTATGTCTTGAATCAAGTAGTGATTTCTCTTATACTTTTTCAAAATTTTTTATAGTTCCTTTATCTTTCTATTTTAAAAAATTCTCCATTTCTAAATTTTAGAATCATCTCATTCATATTTATAAAAAATCATGCTCAATTTTTCATAGAAATTGCATTAAATTTATATATCAACTAGGAGAGAACTGACATTTTTACTATGCTGTGTCTTCAAATCCATGAATATGGTATGTCTCTCCAGTTTTTAGGGCTTTTCTTCTCCTCCGTCAGTATTTTATAATTTTCATCTCACATATCCTGTATATATTTTGTTAGGTTTATAAATTGTTTCATATACTTTATAAGTATTTTTATAGATTTATGTATTTTACATATATTTACATGCATTTTTGTGTATTTTAATTTTGGGGGGGCAATCTAGTTTGGTGTCAGGCTAATACTGACTTCACAGAATGAGTTGGAACATCTTCCCTCCTCTTCTAGTTTTTAAAAGCATGTAAAATTGATGTTCTTTAAATGTTCAGTGGAAACCTTCAGTGTAGCCATCTGGGCCTGGATATTTCTTTTTCATGAGCTTTCCAATCATTAATCAAATATTTTTAATGGTTATAGGACTATTTCATTACTTATTCCATGTTGGCTGAGTTTGGTTGGTAGTTTGTGGTTTTGGGGAAATTAAACCATTTCTCCTAAGTTGGAAAATTTATGAGCATAAATTTGTTTGTAATATTCCCTCCCTTGTTATCTTTTAATGGCCTTAGGATCAGTAGTGACATCTCATTACATTCCAGATACTGATGATTGCATCTTCTCTCTTTTTATCTTTTGATAGTCTTGTTAGAAGTGTATCAATTTTATTGAAATTTTCAAAGAACTGGCTTTTGGCTTCATTGATTTTGTTTGCTTGTTTTCAGTTACACTGATTTCTGTTATTATTCCCTTCTTTCTGCTTGCTTTAAGTTCAGTTTGCTTGGTTTTAAAATTGTAAATTCAATTTCTTTAATGGTTATAGGACTATTCAGATTATTTTATTTTGGTTGAGTTGTAGTTTTACGCTACTGATTTGAGAACAATCCTCTTTTCTAATGTAATCATTTAGTGCTATAAATATCCTTATCAACACTTCTTTAACTGCATCCCACAAATTTTGATGTGTTGTATTTTCATTCATTTCTGTGTAATATGTTTAATTTCTGTCAAGACTTTTTCTTGAACAATAAATTTAAGAATGCTGTGTAATTCCCAAAAATCTGGAAATTTTGTTGTCTTTTATTGGTTTCTAGTTAGATTCATTTATGGTCAGAAAACACACATTGTATTATTTCAATCCTCTTGAATTTGGTCAGATTTGCTTTGTGACTCAAGATATAATCTATCTTTGCAAATCTTCCATAGATGCTTGAAAAAAGTGTATATTCTGCTATTGTTGGTAGAGTTCTCTATAAATGTCAACTCAATCCTGTTGGTTGTTGGTGGTGTTTAGTTACAAAATAATCCAACTAACTCATTTTCAAATAAAATCTCTTAGGCTAAAGAATACTAAACAGTGTGGCAACATGTTTAAGCCAAAATCACACCTAGAATCCTGAATTCTAGTCTAGAACACCATTTTGACACACTATTATCTACTTAAGCAATTAGGAACATATTAAATACTTAGCTATCTCTTAATAAAATATGTACTGCCAAAATAAGGGATGAAGAGACTGGGGATAATAGCCTGTAAACTACAAATGATTATTATCCTAATATAGTTTTTTAATAATTCAGGAATTTGCCTAGACCAAACATAATCTTCAAGGAAAATGTCACAATGACACGCTTAACATACCCAGGCACAAAATAGTACAAATATATAAAAACAACATAAAGATTATGATTCCCACAGCTCCTTTCCATTCATGCAAATCACTTTCTATTCCAACTGTGAACTAATACTTGTGACCCTTCCACAAAATGCCTGGGAAGTGCGCAAAACCTTCAGTTATATGGACTTCTTTCAAAGTAATCCATTCTACTCTGTAGTTATCCCCTTTAAGTGTATTAATGGTAAAATGTAAAAGTTGCTAAAATTTTCTCTGGAAACAAATTTTAGGCAGTACTCATTGAGACAAATCTGTTTCCTTTCATCTGATTCTTCCACCTACCAAATTGAAACTCATATGTCTTAAAATAATACTTACCCAACACCAAGAATGCGTTCACCATGCTTGGTGATGTTTTCCTGACACTCGGTCTTATTTCCCACATGGAGATGATTAACTTGACTACATAAATTCTGGAGAAAAGGCAGCAACTCAGAGTTAGGTATATTTGAGTTGTCACTTGCTTTCTTTGGTAAGAAAGAGGCCACTGCATTTTTAAGATCATTTTCAAGAAAGGCATGGTTTTGAGGCATAATTTTACACTCATCAAGCTTGGTAGAATTCTCTCCACCAGGCAGTTGTGTACTTTTATCAATGTAAGTTTGTAAGTTTTCAGTCACGTTCCCAGATGTCAATCCAGTTCTAAAAGGAAAAGGTGTGGAGGATGACTTGTCTAAGGTTCCTAAGGTAGATGAGGATTGTAGTCCAATCATATGCTTGTATCCAGTATTGCCCAACACCGACTGAAGCTGCTCTCCAATGGGAATACAATTCTAAACAAGGTAAACAAGTAAATGTTAATATTAATAACACCGACAGCTAACTTTTGGAGTAATTACTATGAGTCAGGCACTGTGCATTGTTTCATCCGATCCTCAAAACATCCTTATAAAGTAGGCCACTAATACTATCCCAATATTAAGCTGAGGAGACCAAGGCTAAACGTACCTAGCCAAGGTAACCAGCCAGTAAGTGGCAGAATTGGGACATGAACGCAGGCCACTTAACTCCACAGTCATGACTTTCAATCATTTCATTGTAGTTCTTCCCAAAAGAAATTAAATAAATACTAGCATGAATAGTCAAACTGCACTGACACTAATGTTTCCACTACAAATGTCTCTTTATGATAATAAAATGTACTACTCTCAACTGAGTCACAAGAACCGGTAAGTTTCTTAAAATTCAATTATATCATTCCCAACTGTCAAAATGTGGTAAGTTACTCACTTTTACCTAGCCATAACTTTTGCAATGAATTTTTCCTGGAAACTACACAGATAGTTACACTATTTAAAGTTAGATGCTCTATGGGTACATTTGTGACATTTTCAATGACTGAAATTAGCTACTTCTGGCTGTGTTTGCTCTAAGAATTTCCAGGATAATGAGAGTTGTTTTGCAGTCTCAATTCAACTGGTTATGCAGTATTATTTCCTGAGAAGATTCTGGCTTACCTTGAAGGGATGATTACAATATCTCCCTTTTATGCTCTTTAATTTTTCCATTAGATAAAAGAAAATATCTCTAGCCTAAGTCTTAAGGCATATGGCTCCACTCTAAATTCAAAACATAAAAGTCTACTATAGATTCTTATCAGGGGATATCATCCCACACTTATTGCTGTTCAACAGCTGGTGAAACAGACTGAAAAAGTGATATGTAAATTAGCTGAAGAAACTTAGTTCATATACTTATAGATATTCTAAAAAGTTATTACTAGACTAAGCCAGAACAACATTAATTTATTCAACAAATATTTACCAGGAATCTACTCTGTGCTAGTATTATTTCAAGCACTGGAAATACAGCAGCGAACAAAATAAATTAAAATACCTAACCTCACAGAGCCTATATGACAGGGGAGCAAGGAGACACAAACTACAAAAGAAAAGAAGGAAAAAGGGGAAAGAAAAGAAAAAGAGAAAGTAAGAGAAAGAGAAAAGAAGTGAAGAAGGAAGAAGAGAAAAAAGAAAAGAAAAGAAAGAAAAAAATGTATCACGAAATAGAGATGGTGAAAAATACTTTAGGGAAAAATAAAGTGAAAAAGGAGAATAATAAGGGCCAGGGAAGCTGGGGGAAGATTTATAATGTCATGTCCCCATCTAACTTTTTACCAAACTGCAATTTGGAAAAGTGCTCTTTATAGAGAAATGTTAACCTATTGTAAGTTTATCTTGTTTTATAAAATGCAAGTTTTGTATAAACCTGAATATTTAAATATTCCTGGAATAAGATGAAGTATGTAAAATTATATTTATAAAATGTTAACATTGGACAACTCCCCATAAGCTCAAAGAAAGTTACTCCGTCATAACAGGAAAGCCCATTTATTTCTCTACGACATTTCAAAACAAAATGTACAGTGGAAAACTACATTAAGAGTAATAATATTTACACTACAGTCAATGTCAAAAGTATCGGTGAACATTAAGTAGGCAGAACATTTAAACAGAAAAATCTAAATGTAAAGGTATTTGCTATGTAAATTTTTCCTTTCTGACATATAATATTCTGTTTATAAGAATTCACTGATTATGAAAATTAGTCATTGGTTAAGAATGTAAAATAGTATAGCAGTGATGAAAAACAGTATGGAGGCTCCTCAAAAAATTAAAAATAGAACTACCATATGATCTAACAATCCCACTTCTGGGCATATACCCAAAATAACTGAAACTGGGATCTCAAAAAGATTATCTGCACTCCCATGTTCACTGCAGCAGTACTCACAACCGCCAAGATACAGAAACAACCTAAATGTCCACTGACTGATGTATTGATAAAGAAAATGAAATGAAATATCATTGAATGAATATCATACAATGAAATACCATTCAGCCTTTCAGAAGAAGGATATTTTGTCATGTGACAATATGATCAATCTGGAAGACATGCTAAGTGAAATAAGTCAGGCACAGAAGAATAATGGATGATTCCACTAATATGACGTATCTAAAATAGTTAAACTCAGAAACAGAGAGTAGAATGGTGGTTGCTAGGAGATGGGGGGAAGGAGAAATGAATTGCTATTCAATAGGTATAAAGCTACAGCTTTACAAGATGAATCCGTTTGGGAGATCTTCTGTACAACAGTGTCTATAGTTAACAACACCATATTGTACATTTAAAAATTTGTTAAGAGGGTAGATCTCATGTTAAGTATTCTTACCACAATTTAAAAAAGGTCACATTTGCTGAGATGAGAGCTCTTTAGATGACCTTTTCTCTTTGGAATAAATATCAAGAAATTCAGATGTGTCTACATGCCACTATAGGAAATGAAGAAATCTC
The DNA here is from genome assembly GCF_006542625.1 of Nomascus leucogenys. Taxonomy (NCBI): domain Eukaryota; kingdom Metazoa; phylum Chordata; class Mammalia; order Primates; family Hylobatidae; genus Nomascus; species Nomascus leucogenys. Next base: position 10,599,883 of record NC_044383.1, on the reverse strand, counting down.
AGGTGCCTGGTAGCTATTCTTCTATTTCTTTTTATGTGAGCCTCTACTGCTAACATGCTATTAAAAATTTTGAAGAAACTTACATACCCATGAATAGGTAACTGCATAATATTCATAAAATCATAGAAAGCTGTATTTATTGATAACCCTTCAAGTGAAAAATGTTCCTGGGCAACATATGCAGTACGAAAGCATTTAGAGAGAACTGTGTCCATATACTTACACAGATATGTGTATGTGTGTATGTAAAACTACATACATTGTGTATACACACAATAGAGATTTCTGAAAAAAATAATAGTTTATCTATGAATATATTGTAGGATTTAGGAAAGTATGAATTTCCTATACCTTTTTGTTTTTTAATTTTTTTGTATCACCTTTAATAATCAGAAAGAAATTAAATAATAAAGTCATTTTTATTTTGAAGGAGAAAAAAGCAAGAGTATAACTCCTAAATAACTGAATATGTTTTCTTTGAGAAAATGGGTCATATCCTTTCATTCAGATAACATTAAATGACAACCATACGCTATGCCCTTTGATATAGAACTCCTATTCAAGAATTCTAAATTGCTAAAGCAAAAGCAAATCAAAGCCAGCAACCTGAACTTCAATAGAAGGAAATAAAAAATAACCTTAATACTTATTGAGAAATCACAAAGGTTTGGATTGCATTTCAGACTCACAAAACTTGGAGTGTTGAACTTTAATCAAACTTTTGAGAAAACAAGTAATTCCAAGGCACAGGTAAGCCAGAGAGAAGCCAAAACTTCTGAGGTCCTTCCTTTCCCCCAAGAGAAGTCCTGCCAAACAACATGTGTGATCACACCACTTACACAGAAGGAGTTGATTTGGTCATGAAATATCCCCATTTTATGGGCAGAAAGTTACACAGCTTATATGACATTTTCTATGCCTTAGAATGTATAGATGCCTAGTTTGTCATCAATAAGCAATCCTAGAGAGCCAGGTACATCCTGTAAGAATCACTCCATAAATAAGGACTTTTTTTCACTAGGAAGGAAGTCTTCCATTAGCATGTTTAAAAGGACACAGAACTGTTTATAACCTTCTTTCTTCCCCAGGGTGTCCCAGAAATGTCCCTGCATTAGTGGTGAGAAGAAAGTAAGTTATAGTACAGTGTACATAGCAGTAACCCTTGAGTGTTGGCTGAGGATGAGGCGGCAGGGCGGAGAGCCTTATGTGTTGCTACACGCATAAAAAAACTCTACAAGGATACACGCCAAACTGTTAGCTGTGTATCCTCTGTGGTATAGAATGACAGCTGGAAACATTTTTAATTTTTACCTAACACTTCTGTATTGGTTAAAATTCATAGTAAAGAAAAATTATTTATAAATAAAACTATAAAAATTTAAAGACATAGCCAAAATAAAAATATATCTAGTTTCATTTTTTCTTAAAGTCAAGATTTTAAAAGAGAAATCAGACAGTAAACTAATTAATATCCTCTAATAGTTTCCAAAATTTGTTCACAATTGTTTCCTTTTTAAAATCTTCCATTAAAAGAGTTATTATCAAATCACGATGTACATAAAACTCACTTAGACATGACTGTTTAAAACACTGATTCCTGGACCCCACCCTCTGGGATTGAGTAGATAGTGAGGGCCAGGAATCTGCATCTTGAAGACCTTCCAAAGGATTCTGACACAGGTGTTCAATGGACTGTACTTGAAAAAATACACTGCCCTAAATAAATTCTTAATAAAGCTCAAATCTCACAAGCTTGTCAAATTCTTTATTTATCTTCAATATTCCTTTACACAAGTATCTAATTTCCTCTTTATCTCTAAACTTGAAAAAAAATAAAAAAAAAAACCCGTGTGCACTTAGTAACTCCACATCCCAAATACCCGGTTACTACCTAATCCCTCACAACTTGGTTTACCTCTCATCACTATTCAAACTTACTCCCTGAGGATCTCCAAGAAATAGCTGATCAATCCAATAGGTGTGTGTGTATATATATGTGTGTATATATGTATACAGATATACGTGTATATATACGTATATATATGTGTGTATATATAGATATATGTATGTGTCACATTACAATGTTTTGGTCCACAATGGACCCACATATGACAGTGGTCCCATAAGATTATAATGGAGCTAAAAAATTCCAGTCGCCAAGTGGCATCATAGTAACACATTACTCACATGTTTGTGGCAATGTTGGTGTAAACTAACCTATTGCACTGCCAGTCATATAAAAGCATAGCATGTACAATTATATATACTGTATACTACTTAGTAATAATAATCAATGACTATGTTGCTGGTTTATGTATTTACTATAACATATTTTTAGTCTTAAAGCATATTCCTTCTGTTTATATATTTTAAAAGTTAACTGTAAAACCACCTCAGGCAGGTCCTTCAGGAGGTCTTCCAGAAGAAGGCATTGTTATTATACAAGATGACAGCTCCACGGGTATTACTGTCCCTGAAGACCTTCCAGTGGGACAAGATATGGAAGTGGGAGAAAGTGATACTTATGATCCTGACCCTCTGTAGGCCTAGGGTAATGTGTATGTTTGTGTCTTTGTTTTAAGCAAAAAAGTTTAAAACTTAAAAAAATTAAATACAAAAAAAAGCTTAATAGAAAAAGGATATAAAGAAGCCAAATATATTTGTACAGCTATACAATGAGTTTGAGTTTTAAGCTCTTTACTACAAGAGTCAAAAAGTTTTTTAAAAAAAGTATATAAACTTAAAAAGTTACAATAGGCTGGGCATGGTGGCTCACGCCTGTAATTCCACCCAGTACTTTGGGAGGCCAAGGGGGGTGATCACCTGAGAACCTGGAGTTCGAGACCAGCCTGGCCAACATGGCGAAACACCGTATCTACTAAAAATAAAAAAATTAGTCTGGTGTGGTGGCACGCGCCTGTAATCCAGCTACTCGGGAGGCTGAGGTAGGAGAATCGCTTGAACCCAGGAGGCAGAGGTTGCAGTGAGCCGAGATCATACCACTGCACTCTAGCCTGGATGACAGAGGAAGACTCTGTCTCAAAAAAAAAAAAGTTACAATAAGCTAAGGTTAATTTATTATTGAAAAATAAGAAATGTTTAAAAATATTTAGCATAGCCTAAATGTACAGTGTTTATAAAGTCTACAGTAGTGTACAGTAATGTTCTAGGCCTTCATATTCAGTTACTGACTTGCCTAGAGTAACTTCTAGTCCTGCAAATTCAGTTCATGGTAAGTGCCCTATACAGGCGTGCCATTTTTCATCTTGTATACTATATTTTTACAGTAGCTTTTACATGTTTAGATACACAAATCCTTACCATTATAACTGCCTAGAGTATTCTGTAAAGTAACATGCTATCCAGGTTTGTAACCTAGGTATATAGTAGGTTATATGATCTAGGATTCTGCAAGTACATACCATGGTTTCATAACTATGAAATCCCCTATGTTCTCAGAATATATCCCCACTGTGAATTGACACATGACTGTGTATAAGTACCTGGAGACATAAACAAGACAGATAAGTCTTATTTGCATGAAGGTTGTCCTTTAGTGAGATAAACATGCAACCAATACAAAAACAACAACAAAGTGGTCAAAAGGGCACTGATGAAACTGATATGGATTTGGAGGCACATGCTACTTTACACTGGTTGGCTAAGAAAGGTGTCATTATGGATGTAACATTAAAATGAGATCTGAATGATAAGAAAAATGCAGATACAGAAGTGTCACAAGGAGGGGGTTCCGGCCACAGAGAACAGTTATGAGTGCAAAGGTCTGGAGGTGGGAACAAATTTAGATATTTATGGAATACACACATCAGAATGTCTGGAGCAAGCTGCCCAAGGAAACATGGCAGGAGATGAGGTTGAGAAGCCAAGCAGGGCCTACATTTTAGAGATCAAGGTAAGGAATCAGGATTAATTCTAAGTACAAAGGGAGGCAAGCAGTCAGGGGGCTTTGCACAGGAGAAGGATGAGATCCAATTATCCTTTAAGGTCATTCTTGGTACACTGTGGAGAATAGATTGTAGCATGGCAGGAGGGCCAGGCAGGAATCTCCTGAGGTATCCAGGTGAGAACATGGTGTGGGAGGAAGAAAAGTACACATTTCCATCTTTTTTGAAATTCTTCTTTCTGTGGTTTCCATAATCTTCAGCTCTCCTGGTTCTCCTAACTCAGCCCATATTATAATACTGGTACTACATTAATATTTGCGAACCACACAACATCTACAAGGAGTTCTTTACTTGCATTATTTATTTTAAATTTTCACATCAATTCCGTGATCCTTACAGTGTTATCATTTAGATTTTGTACATGAGGAATTCATACTGAAAAAAATATGAATCAACTTGCCATAGGATGCAGAACTAAGAAGAGGCAGGACAAGAGCTTGAAGTCACTTTACCTGACATCAAATCCTTTCTCTTGCTACTCTATCACACTGCTGCCTTCTATGTTTCTGGTTCCTTTTTCCTCTCCCTTCACCACCCTCCGTCAGCTACTGTGGGTACATCCCTAAATTTCCCTTCCAGCCACTGAAGGTTCATTCCATTTCTCCTAATCCTCTGTTTCCAGATGTTTGCAACATCCTTCCAGGGAATGTCTTATTCACAGCTAAAAGTCAATGTTCCCAAAATTAAATTCCTTTTTCCTCCAAGCATCCTCCTCCTTTGGGCTGCATTTATATTATTAGTATCAGCGTCTTCAAAGCCTCAATTTCATGTTTAACTTGATTTTTCTATCATAATACCAGTATTAAGTTAGCTATCAAGTCCCAATGGCTCCATCATTTTAGCATCATTTAGCATCTAGCATTATGTTACCATGTCCAATCTTAGACCTCATTCACTCTCATCTGGACGAGGGGAATAATGTGCAGCTCATCTTCTCCTTGTAGTCTCACTTTCTTCAGATTCAGCTTACACTTGACAGTGGCTTAAAATTTCTTGAAACATAAGTCAAAAACATCTACAAATTTAAAGTAACATCCAAAGCTCTTTATGATCTAGCTGAAATCTACTTTAAACTTTGCCTATTACTTTTTTGCTTCAGAGAAATGAACTACCATTCATTTCCCAGCTGTATCAAATTCTTCTAGCATTGAAGATTTTATTCACCTTATTTTTTGTCTGAAATGGCCTTCTTCCAAATTTACTTGCCTAATCCCACCCTACATTTTAAAGGCCTAGATAAAAATACCACTTCCTTTAGTGAGCCTTTCCTTAGTGTTTTCATCATTCCCCACTTACATGCTCCAGAATGTAAAAATTCTTCAAGACTACAGACTAACTGATCATCTTCGCACACTCAAAATTGCTCAAACCAGTGCCTTGTTTACTGCAAGAAAAAAATCTTGCTGAATGAATTAATGAATTCATAAAAAGTGTGAATTAATTCAAGATGGATTAAAGACTTACATGTTAGACCTAAAACCATAAAAACCCTAGAAGAAAGCCTAGGCAATACCATTCAGGACATAGGCGTGGGCAAGGACTTCATGTCTAAAACACCAAAAGCAATGGCAACAAAAGCCAAAATTGACAAATGGGATCTCATTAAACTAAAGAGCTTCTGCAACAGCAAAAGAAACTACCATCAGAGTCAACAGGCAACCTACAGAATGGGAGAAAATTTTTGCAACCTACTCATCTGACAAAGGGCTAATATCCAGAATCTACAATGAACTCAAACAAATTTACAAGAAAAAAACAAACAACCCCATCAAAAAGTGGGCGAAGGACATGAACAGACACTTCTCAAAAGAAGACATTTATGCAGCCAAAAAACACATGAAAAAATGCTCATCATCACTGGCCATCAGAGAAATGCAAATCAAAACCACAATGAGATACCACCTCACACCAGTTAGAATGGCCATCATTAAAAAGTCAGGTGCTGGAGAGGATGTGGAGAAATAGGAACACTTTTACACTGTTGGTGGGACTGTAAACTAGTTCAACCATTGTGGAAGTCAGTGTGGCGATTCCTCAGGGATCTAGAACTAGAAATATCACTTGACCCAGCCATCCCATTACTGGGTATATACCCAAAGGACTATAAATCATGCTGCTATAAAGACACATGCACACGTATGTTTGTTGTGGCACTATTCACAATAGCAAAGACTTGGAACCAACCCATGTCCAACAACGATAGACTAGATTAAGAAAATGTGGCACATATACACCATGGAATACTATGCAGCCATAAGAAATGATGAGTTCATGTCCTTTGTAGGGACATGGACGAAACTGGAAAACATCATTCTCAGTAAACTATCACAAGGACAAAAAACCAAACACCACATGTTCTCACTCATAGGTGGGAATTGAACAATGAGAACTCATGGACACAGGAAGGGGAACATCACACTCTGGGGACTGTTGTGGGTTGGGGGGAGGGGGGAGGGACAGCATTAGGAGATACACCTAATGCTAAATGACGAGTTAATGGGTGCAGCAAACCAACACGGCACATGGATACATACGTAACAAACCTGCACATTGTGCACATGTACCCTAAAACCTAAAGTATAATAATAAAAATAAATAAATAAAATAAAATAAAATAAAAAGTGTGAAAATGTGTAGTCAAAACACTTTGTAGAAGGGCAAATCTATAAAAATGTTAACTTCTATAAAACTAAAAGACAACAGTTAAATCAGTATAAAAGAAAAATTTTAAGTCACTACATTTCTTTACTAAAAGCAATGGTTTTGAAATCATTAATGTTATCTGGAAAGAAATCCATTTCTACTTACCCGCTGCTGAAACCTAACCATATCCATCAACTGCTGAGCTCCAGGAGATAACTTTGACCCCATGGACTCCATTATGGTTTGGACCTTGTCAAGGTCTATCCTTGATCCTAGAGCAGGAGAGCTTGTTGAAGAATTTGCAAAAACTGATCTCATGTGTACCACAACTTTACTGATGAACACACACTGCCTTTCGCCAAAGGAGAGCAACTATTATAAAACAAAAGTTCCAGAAAAGAATGATATTAAAAACAATAATCATTTAAGGTCACTTCTTGGTATGACCTAAACAAGAGTGAAGTATTCAAGAATCTAAAAATTAACTTCAAGTATATTTTAAACTTTTCTCTAGAACAGCAATAGTCAGGAAAAATTCAAATTTATCATGAAGCTCAGATGAACTATTTAAATAAAAGAGTCCTTTCAAAAATTAAGACTTCATGTAAAATAACAAATGAGGTGATTAAATAAATGTTTACCTATTGAAAGAACTAAAAATAAACTACAGTAGTCCCTCTTTGTCTGTGGAGAATGTGTTCTAAGACCTCCAGTGGCTCCCTGAAACTGCATGTAGTACCAACACCTATATTTTTTCCTATACATACATACCTATGATAAAGTTTAATTTATAAATTAGGTATAGTAAGAGTTTAATAACAGAGTAATTTTGACAACATAATAAAAGTTACATGAATGTGGTCTCCTCTCTCTAAATCTTACTGTGCAATACTTATCCTTCCTGTAATGACGTGACATGATAAAATGCCTACATAATGAGATGAAGTGAGGTGAATGACATAGGCATTGTAATATAGCACTAGGCTACTATTGACCTTCTGATGATACATTTGGCTAGTAAGTGGCTAATGGGCAGTAACATATACAGCAGGGACATACTAGGCAAAAGGATGATTCACGTTCCAGACAGGACTGAGCAGGATGGCAGGAGATTCGATCACACTACCCTGAATGAAGCACAATTTAAAACTTATGAATTGTTTATTTCTGAAATTTTCCATTTAATATTTTTGGACCTCGGTTAACTGTGGGTAATGGAAACTGTGGAAAGTAAAACTGCAGATAAAGGGGAACTACTATATACCAATCCGAGACCTTAATATACCACAACTTGCTACTTAACACAAAATAAGGCTGTCCAGATGCCCATGCAAAATGTTTACTGAAGTAAGTAAAATTCAATCCTTTCAAATTCAGAACTATAAGAGAATATCAAAATGATGTAATGTAGCTTGCTGGATTACACATAGAAATGATGACTTCAAGGGTGATTTTCTAACTTGTTAAAGGACACTAAATTAGTAAAGAACCAGCTTGAAACCCATCTCTTCTGGCTTCTATCCCTGCAGTTTATCCAACATTTTATCCTGTCCATATTTCTGAAACAAGAGACATTTCATGTATGGTACAGACAACAGAGTAGCAGAATGGAAAGGGAACGGGCTTTAGAATCAGACAAACCTAAGTTTAAATTATGACTCTGGTACTTACAACCTGTGTGACCCTGGGCAAATGCTAAATCTGAGTCAGGATAAAAATGAGAGAAGACAGTAGCAATGATTTCACATAGTTGTTGTGAGGATTATATGTTAAAATTTCCAGCAGCTACCAGTAAGTAAGTGCTCAAAAACCTGTATAAGTAATCATTTTTTTATTTGAACTTTCATATACTATTGCCTCAGAACAAGCTTTCACATCAATCCTAGAGTTTCCCTGAAACAACGCTTTGCACTCCCACGTACTTCCATTGAACAGTTAAAAAAACATTCACCTTCAGAGAGACACACAGGTCCATATGTCAAACAAGGACATAGGTCAATACAGACTCATGATCCAAGAACTCTTAAGCGTTGAACCAAAGATGTGACTGTCTTCAACATTTTAAGGAAACACCCTATTAACCTCCTACCTCTCAACCTCTGTATTATCCCCCTTTCTCTTTTTAACCCCATAGCCTTTTTCACCATTAAATATAGTATTTATTTTACTCACTGAGTCTGCTTATTGTCTGTCTTGCCCACTAGAATACAAGCAACGTAAGGGCAGGCATTTCAGTTTATTTTCTTATTGCTAATTCCTAAGTGACTGGTACAGTACCTGACATTAAGAGGCACTCAAATCTTTGTTGAATGAAGAAATTACTTTATTCAAATGGTTTTAGAAGCTATTTAATATATACTATCCAAAACAACATCTTGGGATAATCAGTCCTGTGAGTTTGCTATCTGCCTGTAAAAATCACTTATTTTTTCTTATTGTAAAAGTAAGTTTCAGTCTTCTATAAGTAATGATAATAAGTACAGAATTTTAGAGATAAAAAGAACCCAAGAATTTTCTTCAGCTCTCTAATTTTACCCATGAGATACGTCCAAAATCTGCCCAAGACTAATCCACTAGTCAGCGACAGAACTGAATTAACATTCAGGGCTTAAGACTTCCAACTCATTACCTTATCCCTAGGCTCTGAAGACATAACTAACAGTTACCTTAACAATATTTTTCATGCTGAAGACAACAATCCAATCCCTTTAACTTATTGGTTCTCTTGCTTGAAACTTCTCTAATTTTGTTCTTTTATAAATAGGGCCAAAACTGCTTATGGGTTTTTGCCACCACAGTTTATATAGCGTTTTTAAAAATGTTTTTTGCTCAATTTCCCAACACTTCAAAATACACAGCACTACTATATTAACATACATTATCCAAGGTTAATAAATGGTCAAATTTTATTTTTATTATTTTTTTAGTGAGATGGGGTTTCACTCTGTTGCCCAGGTTGGTCTTGAACTCCTGGGCTTGAGCACTCCTCCCACCTCAGCCTCCTGAGTAACTGGGATTATAAACATGTACCACTGCACGTGGCTCATGGTTAAATTTTAAGAGAAAAAGTCTACTCACTGGTCATCGGGTGAAAAATTAAAAAAAAAAAATTTTTTTTAATTCAATGTTAAAAAGGGCTGATAATTTTTTAGAAAAGTAATTTCTTCGTACATGTTTACTAAGTATTTCTGAGCCTCATCTCTACTAAAAATTTAAAAAATTTGCCAGGCATGGTGGTGCATGCCTATAGTCCCAGCTACTTGGGAGGCTGAGGTAGGAAGTTAGCTTGAGCTGGGAGATGAAGTTGCAGTGAGCCATGACTGTCCCACTGCACTCCAGCCTGGGCAACAGATCAAGATACTGTCTTGAAAAGAAAAAAAAAAGCAAGCAAGCAAGTTGGACTAATTGTATTACTAATCCAAAAGAAAACAAGCATACACAGAGTACAAAAACAACTTAGTTGTCAAATTAGTTAACAACTGACAACTTACCTTTATTTTACAAGCATGTGTGGAGGACTCCAATTTTAGATATTTTTTGTACAAAATGATCTTTTCATGTTCACTAAAAATAAAAAAGAATTATTTTTTTACTTACATATATTGTCACTTTTAATAGTTACACTTAAAAATAAATGTTTCCAGAACAATATTTAAATCCTAATATTCAGTTTTCCTGGTGAGGCATGAAGAGTTGGGCTCCATTACTGAAGCACACTGCCTATGATTACATCTACCACTTACTAGGCTCAAGGAGAAAATTACATTATATAACATATGTACAACCATATAGCCAGACTGTATTTTAAAGCTCAATAAACACAGCAATTGTTTCCAACATGCAGGATATAAAACAGTTCATATTTTGGGTTAAAGACAGATTGGAGAAAAATCTTTGTAAGAAAAAAAATCACAAGTTGCGTTACAGGTTAATAAATAGGTTTATGTAGCACAGTCTTAGATCCCTCCACCATTTCTAATAGGCTTCCAAGAAGAAAATGTATTCAAAGTTCCAGACTGACTACCAAGTTAACTTTTGGAAGACAGACTGCTGTGAGTTTAAGGAAAGAGACACACTTCTCAAAATTTCATTCTAATAAAACTCTTCCACTAACTAGCTATGACCTCCTACCAATTCACCTCGACTGTTAGTTCTAAATTTCAACATTTATAAAAATAACTAGGCTGATCTACACTGTCTTTAAGATCTCTAAAGTTGTAAACTTCTATGCCTACTGGCACATTTTTATCTTCTCTCCCATAACATATGGCATCAATGTCGGAGAATCAATAATTATTGCAAAAAGTGAGAAAAATCAAAACACTAATTGAGAAGAACATTTCCCGTGTACAAGTCACACACCTGTCATCCAGGACAGTACAAACATTCTTGCCCCTACTGGTTCCACAGTACTCCTCTCCTAAGTACACTTCCATATTTCTTGCTGAACTTAAAATGCCAATAGAAGCGATTTCTTCACCTCCATAAGGGCCACACCTCAGGTAAAGACAGCAGGGGTTTTCATCTTTGTTGTTGAGGTTTCTCTTCAAAATCACCAGATCCTGACTGAGAAGAAAATTGGTGAAAACATCACACAGTATAGTTCTCTGAACATGACTCTTCTTCTTTTTTTGAGACGGAGTCTGGCTCTGTCGCCCAGGCTGGAGTGCAGTGGCGCCATCTCGGCTCACTGCAAGCTCCGCCTCCCAGGTTCACGCCATTCACCTGCCTCAGCCTCCCAAGTAGCTGGGACTACAGGCGCCCGCCACTGCGCCCAGCTAATTTTTTGTATTTTTAGTAGAGACGGGGTTTCGCCGTGTTAGCCAGGATGGTCTTGATCTCCTGACCTCGTGATCCGCCCGCCTCGGCCTCCCAAAGTGCTGGGATTACAGGTGTGAGCCACCGTGCCCGGACGGGGCTTCTTTCTTCTAACTCACTTCCACTTGCCCTTGAGGTCCAAGCACCTTCCCAAGCATCCAAGAAGCGCTCAACACAGAATTCATACGGAAATGGAGGTGTCACACATCAGGGCTTTCCCAAACTCTATTTTTTTCCTCAATCATCAACATTCTACTCAATCCCCTGCAATTGACTCTCGGATAATTACATAAATTACTGGACACCTACTGTGTGCACAGGAGTAGGAGCAGGACACAATGAAACACAAAAGCGTATCTTTTTCGAAATTAAGTCGACAGCGATCGTCTATAGCTGGACTTTTTACATAGCCTGTTTTGGTGGAGAGGAGGTGGCTTGTTTGAGGGTAGATGGGCGGACTGACTTTGACAGCAGCCCTGAGGAGCTGTCACGCCTGATGGGGACGTTTATGAAATGCCGAGTCCGGGTCACCTTCCCGCACTCACGCCCAGGAGCCTCGGTCCCTTCCCGGCCGGACCCACCCCGCCTCTGCCCACCCCGGACGACCTCGCAGCTCCCCTCCCCCACTAGAGACCCGGTACCAACTGCTCTCCCGGATCCCGGGCTCAGACCCTCTCGCCTCCCCTCACAGCTCCCCGAGAAGCGCGGCAGTTGCCGAGCGTAGCGACCCCGTCCCCGTCGGCCCCGCGCACCCTGGAGCAGGCGGTGCCAGCAGCTCCTCCCAGTCGAAGTCACCGGGGCCAAGACCGGCCCGGGTGAGGAGGAGGCTGTGGGTCAGGGCCCCGCCTGCAACATCCCAAGAAGAGGCCAGCGTGGGGCTGCGGGTGAGGCCCCCGTCCTCGGTCCGCGTCTCCATTCCGCCGCCTTCAGTGAGGCCAGCCCAGCCCCGGAACCTCTCTTCCAGTGCTTGAATTTCCGCCGGTACAGCGTGGAAGTGGGCAGGCAAAGCGACTTCCGGCTCACTCCGCTTCAAGTACCAGCCGCTTCTGGCTTTGGTAGGGAGAGCAAGCACCAGAGACACGCATGCGCATGTGCCAGCTGGACTCAGGCGCGGCGTTCAAAGTGTGCGCGGAGGAGGCCGAAAGCGGAGCATGCGCACTGGCAGACCCTTGCTCTCTCGCTGGAGACTATGCGCAGGCGCGGTGCACTGCGCGCCGGCACGAGGGTGTTTTCGACGTTGGCTGTGGGGAAACAGCAAGCGGCGTGGACGACCGTTGCTGAGCTGGTGTGGAATGTCTGTGATCAGGTAGGTGTAGTCTCGTCGCTCTATGCTGCGTGCAAGACCGACTCCTGACCTCGTTCTTTCCCGAGGGGACGCCAGGGCCTTTTCTGCTTCCACTCCATCGGGTCCGCAGCATTTGTGGCAGCTAGCGCGGCGGACGCGCTGCCGATTCGGGTTATTTTTACTCCGAATTCTCCTAGCCTCTCTCACACGTATTCTCGCGTTAGAGGGGGGTTGAAGCGGATGATGGGGTTTTGGGATTGAAGGGCATCTGTGATGGGCATTGAGCCACGCTGGCCTTCGCCGGGTGCTGTCTCAGCTGACGCCCCCTGACCCCATGTGCGACCCTCGGGCCGCAGGAACCCGGGCAGCCAGGGCTGGACGCTCTAGATGACAGAAATTTGAAATGCAAGAAAGACCCAGGGACTGAAGGCAGGGGCTGCACCATGAGATCACTACTCATGGCACTGGAAACAGCGAGTGGAAAGGGGGTCTTAGGACTCTGTTGAAGTAGAATGTGAACTCAGTCTTGAAGGAGCTTAAGGCTATGGATGCAGAACAGTGGAAGCAGATGGAACTTTCTGGATGCCCCATCGGATGAGACTGTATATAGTGTGCCCATCATCCTCCTCCTGTAGAGGTTTGTGCAGATTATTTTTTTGTCTTTTGAAAAAAGGAAACTCTGAAATTCCACTTGTCTATAATTTAGAGTTCCAAAGTTGTGTTTAAGGTGGTATCCTCTCTAGGAAATAACGTTTTTGCTCACCCATAATCTAATTTTGTTTCAGAGCTGTCTATTCTGGCTTCATGACTCAGTGCACATTACTTTAATCTTTTTGCTTATGTTTTCATTTGAGTTTATGTACTAGGACATGTGCCCTCTAGCTAAAAATGAGAATAAACTTTGCATTCTGTTTACCTGTGTCAAAGCAAGAAAAATGATGACCAAATGTATTTTTCTATAAGTAATCACCAGAATGTACGTATGGTAGGTGAATTCACCAAGATTGAAAGAGAGAAATGTCACCAAAGGTCTGTCATAGCAGAATTGTAAAGTCCTCCTTTGCAAAGATTTTTTAATATTTCAGACTCATTCTAAGTTGTCTTTGTCATTATTTTTGTCCTGTATGTCCTGCTTCCTGTGGTCATAAGTTAACTTTGATGCACATTAATACATGTGGACAATCCGAAGGAAAATAGGCTCTTCAGAAACTAATCTGCAATTTCATCAGCAATATCAATATTGTAAACTGAATTTTGACTTCCTTAAATAAAGCTGAATGGCCAGGAATCAGAAAACGAAAGATTCCTATGATCTATCCTTTCCTTTATTTCCATACAGCCAATAAACCACCAAGTCTTCATTTTCTTAAAGAAAAATTTTCCTATCTCTGCTTCTTCTGTTTCCAAGCACTAGCCTTATCTGAACAATTCCAGGAGTTTCTGTCAGTAGCTTTCATTTTGATTCCTTCCATTTCATTCTTTGCACTGCCCTCTTCGCCTTCTGGTGATCGATGTTCCTGACTGAATCAACACCTTCACTCCTTAGCATAGCGTGCAGAGTCCTTTGTACTTTGAACCCTGCCTACCTTCCAGTTTCCTCTACCTAGAATGCCATTTTTTTCAATAGTAGGAAAAATCCTATTTATCATGTGAAACCAAGCTTACTTCATCCTGCTATAGAATTAAACAAATTGCTCTGTGCTACACTTACCACTTTTTTAGGTAGTATAATTCTCCTTTGATGTCAGACTTTGCCAGTTTATATAGCTGTGTTCCCTACTATCTGCATGCTTGCTGAGATTAGGCATTATGTTGAGTACAGGTTTGTTGTATGGAATTGATAGGTTGGTGACAGCTTTTATCACATAAACTAAGAGCAGCAGAAAAAGGAAAATTAGTACATTCAATCTTAAGCCTTTTTCCAAAGCCAGGGTGGTTATGGTTCAAAGCTGACTTCAATCTTAATATGATACATTATTCTTGTCATGAATTGCCAGTGAGTTTTTTGCTTTACTTTTCTCTTTGAAATAAATCGGAAAATATAGTTGGTGATATGGTTGGCTCTGTCCCCACCCAAATGTCATCTTGAATTGTGGCTCCCATAATTCCCACTTGTTGTGGGAGGGACCCCGTGGGAGATAACTGAATGGTGGAGGCAGTTTCCCCCATACTGTTCTCGTGGTAGTGAATAAGTCTTGGGAGATCTGATGGTTTTATAAGGGGAAGCTCCTTTCGCTTTGCTGTCATTCTCTCTTTCCTCTGCCTTGCCCTTCTGCCATGATTGTGAGGCCTCCCCAACCAACCACATGGAACTGTGAGTCCATTAAACTTTGTCTTTATAAATTACCCAGTATCAGGTATGTCTTTATCAGCAGCGTGAAGATGGCTAATACAGTTGGAAATTTCCCACCAGTAATGATATGCAAGAACTCAATATTTAGGAGCATATTTCAAATCTGTTTTCAGAATATGAGCCAACGCACATTTGAAAGGTACATTTTAAAAAAAAGTTAACTTAGGGTACTAATTTTCTTGAGGAATTCATTTAGTAATGCCACAGTTTTAGATGTTTTGACTAAGTAGATTGAGTTCTTACTATATATGCCCTGCCTTTTACACAGGAGTATACTTCCCAGCAAGGTAGTTATAGGAACTTAACTTCCTTCTCAGGACCACTTGAGTTGTACCTTCTCTCCTCCTTTCCCTCTCTTCTGGTCCTTGCAGGTCCCACAGTTGCCAGGAATTCCTTCTCACCCTGCCTCAATACAGGGCCTGCAATTAAGGGAGGAGTGGAAAAGAACAACCTCCCTATCTTTTTCTCCCAACTTCATTTATAGCTACTTTCTACCACATTTTAACTAGAACTTCTGTTCTAGTTAGAAAAATTGTTAGACTGTATATCATTTTCAATACAACCTTTCTGAGGAAATGTAGAAATGCTGCAGAGGCTCTTGAACTAGAGCTGAATCTGTGCCTGCATCCATGATTATCACCTGTATGACACTTTCTTATCCTAAAACTCTTATGCAATAGTTTATGGCCATACCACCCTGAACACGCCCAATCTTGTCTAAAACTGTTATGCAATAAAGAGTTAACTCAGGAAGTCTGGAAGGTTCAAACCCTGCAGCTTCCAAAGAAGTTGGCTGTTGACCAGCTCCGGGAAGATGACCGCTAACCTATTGGAATGTTCTGCCTGATAAGAGTGTCTTGGTAAACCTAGCTAGCTTATATCAACAGTGTGATTTATATAGTAAGGCCACGCTTGAGCCACACTCTATCAGTTTGATCTCTGGAGCTCAATTTTAAATAATTATTTAAAATTAAATAAATAATACTCTATACCTATCTAGATACAAAGAAAGGTTTTTGGGGGTGAGGTAGGTGGGAATCACATAACCATATCTTGCTGCTAACTGTGGGCTTTATAACAGTTCCTTAACACTTCGGTTTCAGAACCCTTTTACACCTTTATAGCTTTCTAATTAAAAAATCAACAACATTGTTCTTGAGTCTATAGTAACATACACTAATGGGAATGAGTACTTAAAGAGTGGATTGGAAAGATAACCAGTGGGTTCCTCCCACAACAAGTGGGAATTATGGGAGCTACAATTCAAGATGACATTTGGGTGGGGACACAGCCAAACCATATCACCAACTATATTTTATGGTTTATTTAAAAGGGGAAAAGGAAAAATCCACTCCAGCTTCAGGACACCTGGCTTAAAATGAACTTTCTTAATGGACCCATTTCGTAAAAATGGTTTTATCCTGTTTTCTTGGGAACTTGGCAGTAACTTAGAGGGTTTTAGAGTCTTAAAGGAAAGTCTGGGTGAATAAACTCTTTTTTTATGTTAATGAAGGAAAATAGCATCCAAGCTAAATCAACTGTAGGATGTGTTATGTTTCGTTATGCATTCATGGCACTTGCACCTTCAGAAGAAGTAACTCATCAAAAATTCTACATAATATGCTGTCAACTTATTTGTAATATTGCACGTTTCCTACAGAAATAATCCATCTTTATGCAGAATGATAGAGTTTTGAGGTAAGTTTATTAACATCCCTTCAGGAATATGTTGTACTGTTGGGTTGCAGGTTAAGGGGAAGCCACAGAATCCTTTTTACCAGTTTTACTTTTGATAGCCATGCTTTTGTATACAACATACTATGATGTAGTGTAAATACACCTGACAGCAATAACTTAAGTATACCCTGAGAATGACCCTCTATGGCAGATGCACCTGAATGTGTGTTCTGAGCTAGGGAATCCAGGGCGTGGCCATCCTGGAGATTCATTTCTTATCTATGATAAACATCTGATGCCCCAGACTTTCCCACAGAACTTAGGCAGCACAGGGGATTGAGGCCCTGAGTTTTGAGTTAGATGAAGGTTGCCAGGTAGAGGTCATTATGGGGAGATTGTTAAGTGAAAATGCTATATAAACTGCATGCTCTTTGCAGGCAGTTGTAGTTTTCATGCCCAGCTCCTGCCACTGGGCTGTGCCATTATGTTGTCTAGTCTGCCGCCACTGGACTCTCCCCTGTTTGTAAGCCCCTAATAAAACCCATGTCTCGTTTGCTGGCTCTGGGTTTCTTCTTTAGCTTCTTCAACCTGATGCCTTCTCTAGTGAGGTTAATGGGACTTCTGCACAACATATGAACAGCGAAAGGTAAGTTTTACTAATTTTTAATTATATTTTTCTTTACTTATTGTGGACATTTTACTTTCCTCACTTTCTCTCTTCAAATCAAGTATGAGCTTTTTAAATAGCAGCAGCTGTTTTTAGTTACATGTGAATCCCCAGCATTTAATGCATTGTCTGGTACACAAATATAAAGTGAATATTGAATGAGTAACAGCCTTAAAATTAAGCTGTTAAATTGTTTATAATTACTTTATAAATTATAATAATTTATAATTATAAATTTGTCTTTATAATTACTTTAAACATATAACAGTGGTAGGAAGTAAGAACACGGTGAGGAAGAGCAGTGGAAATCTGTGGGAGCTGCTTTTTTCCAAAGTTGTGTTGAAAGCTTCAGAAACCAAGGAATTGAAACCTATTTCATCATTGTTTCTAAATAGCAGGGGTTGATAATATGCAGATCCTCCATTAGCAGAGATGGATCTTGTAGCTTTGTTCTTTCCTCAGACATTTTGGTGGTTCTTAGGGTTGCTGAGATTGATGATTCTTCTAGGTCTACCCGCTTTCAGCAGATTTGGTAATTGCTTTTAACCTCACAATACCAGGAACAGAGTAATCTTGGGGAAATAAACACTAGATACTGTCAGATTAGTTCAAGATATAGTAATGTTTGAGTATCTGGCTCACATTTTAGGATACCTTTGTTATGTTTTTATAAAAATTCAATAGGAAGATAAGACTGGTGACTTGAAAATGACATTGATGTTGAGTTTTAAAAAAAGGAGCCAATTGGCTTATAAATTTTATATGGACCTGTATTTTGTAGGAGGAGTTGTTGAAATGGGTGTGAACAATACCTCATTGGAGAGTAAAATAGGAAAGTTCGTTTTCACAGGCCCATGAATTTTTGGCGGCCAAGGGGACAAACATTTATTAAATGTTATTTACTAAGCTATAAATAACATGTTTTAGACCATCTCAGCAACTAGAAGTGAGATATTTGCAGAGGTTGTGAATAAGTCATGCTGGCAAAGCAAAGGTGAAACAGTTCGAGGTAATTTTTTTTTTTTTTAAACAGAGTCTAATTCTGTTGCCCAGGCTAGAGTGCAGTGGCATGATCTTGGTTCACTGCAACCTCTGCCTGCTGGGTTCCAGCTATTCTCGTGCCTCAGCCTCCCAAGTACCTGGGGCTACAGGCATGCACTACCATTCCTGGCTAATTTTTGTATTTTTAGTAGAGATGAGGTTTTGCCATGTTGCCCAGGCTGGTCTCAAACTCCTGGCCTCAAGCGATCCACCCACCTGGGCCTTCCACAGTGCCTGGATTACAGGCGTGAGCCACTGTGCCTGGCCATCCAAGGTATTTTTAAAGGTGAAATTCTTTTTGTAACTAGAGTTTCAGAAAGCTTAGCTCTATAAATTAGTAAAGAAAGGAAAAGATGGGCAAAAGTAGTGAGGGGTGGAGTTTTACTTGCCATTGCTGTGATTAAGAAAATCTGGGCTTCGGCAGCTAGACTGTTAGCAATTTCTGTTACCAATTACAGAACCCGATTGCTGAGTTGGTAGAATACTATGAAAGAAACTAGAGGAGGAAGCCTTCTAAAGATACTAGGGATGGCAGAGGTGGAATCTCAGATTTTCTAAGATGTCTGAGTGTCCTTTTGAGGATGTCATTCATTATAGATATCAGGGTATTTAGACTCAGAGTTGTCTGTCACCTTGCTGTTTCTGCTCACTTATTCCCGGATGAATACAATTCCCCTTAAGGACAATTAACATGTTTGGAACAGGAATCTGGATCAAAGTGAATTGAAAGCTGTCTTAGGAACAGCATGGGAAAATTTAGCTGAGGCTGAAATTGGAAGTAGGTGCTGGGTACTTCCTGCAGCCTATGTGGTAGTCAGAAGACCTAATAGGTAAGGCAAGAACCTCATGCATTGCCCAGGGCCCTAAGTGACAGCACTGAAAGAACAGCCAGTAAGGTGAGGTGGGTCAAGTAGCCTTACCCTGAGTTCAAAGCAGAATGACTATTCCAGCATGAAGCATTACTACCAACATCATTGCTTCTCTGAGGATCAGAAGGGACAGAATGATGACAACTGAAGCTGAACTTATTCAGTGACACTGCCTATGTGACTTAACCAATCTAATATAATTGTGATTTAAATCAACTTTAACAACAAATCTTTAATAGGAGTGATCTGTGCCCCTTCAGGTTATATGTTTGTATGTGAGGAAAGTTGGCCTCATCTCCACTGGGGATGAGGATTACTTTTTGGCTCATTTATTGCCCCTGTAATTAATGGCAATGACACCAAAGACCAGGTTAGTCCAAACATGGGTACTTGTACCCAACAGAGCGATAAAAGTTTGAATCTCTTTTCTCTGCAAAGTTCCTCAGCATACTCAATTTTTTCCTTAAAGCAGCTGAGGTTTAGGTAAAGGGAGAGGCAAAAGGCTGCACAAAGGGGCAGAGTCACTCAGTGCCAGGAAGCAAGATTTACTTTAATATTCAGGCCAGGCATGGTGGCTCATACCTGTAGTTCCAGCACTTTGGGAGGCTGAGCCAGGCGGATTGCTTGAACCCAGGAGTTGGAGACCAGCCTGTGCAACATGGTGAAACCTCATCTCTACAAAAAATACAAAAATTATCTGGCATGGTGGTGTGTGCTTGTGGTCCCAGCTAGGAGGATCTCTTAAGCCCAGGAGGCAGAGGTTGTGGTGAGCCAAGATCGTTCCACAGCACTTCAGCCTGAGTGACACAGTGAAACTGTGTCTGAAAAAAAAAAAAAAAAAAAAGAAGCAAGCAACTGCCTGCTCAAGCACACAAAATAAACTGCTTTACCTCTGCCCAAGCTGTATATCTTCATTGATAACACCACTTATTTGAGCTTTGGGCCCTCCATGACCCAATAGCCACAACCACATTGCCTATAAGCTGGGGGTGAGTAGGGATTGCTGTCCCTTTGTCTTGATAACATTCCTTCCTCTTCCCACCCAAAGAAGCAACAACCAAGTTGCCATTTAGGCAGCTTGTTTCAATCCTGCCTCTTACCACTCAGCCAATATAAATTTAACAGAGAGCATGCCTGTGGACTTTTACCCTTCACCTACCTACGACTTGGACAAAAGCATTTGCTTCTAGGTCTTGGGTAGTTTTGAATCTTCTAACTTGGCCCACAAGGACCTTTTGTTCTTTCTTTTCTAGAAAGCAACTGCATTCTGTCTTCATCATCATCACCAAAACTGTCATGAACTATATAAGCTCTGAGATTTTACCCTATATACTTAGCTTACTCACAAGCTAATCAGCTAGAAGCTGTTACTCTTTCATGATTAGTGGCAGAAGACAAAAGACTCCTGGGTCAGAGACTGAAGACTTTATTACTCACAGCAAAGCAATAACCACAGCTTCATGTTGGCTTTTTCTATTTCCCATTCCTTTACTCCCACAGTGATGACACAGGGGGCCAGTGATGGGTACCTATACACTCAGGGAGTTGCATTGCAAAACAGGAACACTTTTTTTTTTTTTTTGCAAGATCCACTGCGTTTGTAGCAAACAGAAGCAAGCTTGCTTTCTGTCTGGAGGAAGACATGATTTCATTTCTGAAAATTGCTCACTGCACTTCATCTTTCAAGATTGCTGATTGAAACATAATCCTAAGAAATAACTTAGGTAAAGAGCAGTCAACATTTTATTATTGCCATACTATGGGCAAAGGGACACTAAGGGCAAAGGGACACCAAGGGCACATGGAAAATTGCTTCAATCAGCAGGTATAATCTTTAATGGAGGGGAATTTGGCAATATCTAACAAAACTACATATGCATTGACCTTTTGACTCTGCTCCTATTTCTAAGATTTTAACCTGAAGATATGTGTTAAGTAATACAGAAATATAAACACTCAGTTTTTTTTATTTCAGAATCATTTTAAAATGTTGGAAACTTAAATGTCCAGACATAGTAGAGTGGTTGAATTAAATATTGTACGTCAACACAATAGAGTACTATGCTGCCACAAAAAAGAATGAAGATTTCTATGAAGTGATACGGAGTGATTTTCAGGATATACTTTATGAAGGGGGAAAAAAGTAAAGTGAAAAAAATTTATATAATGCTACCTTTGTATAAAAAGGAAGGGGAAGGTTAAATACACATGCCTATTTTGTTTTGTTTTTGAGATAGGATCTTGCTCTGTTGCCAAGGCTGGAGTGCAGTGGCACAATCACAGCTCATTGCAGCCTTGACTTTCAGGCTCAAGTGATCCTCCCACTTTAGCCTCCCAAGTTGCTGGGACTACAGGGATGTACCATCATGCCTATATATTTAAAAAAAATTGTAGAGACAGGGGTCTTGCTGTGAATTCAGAGTTGGTCCCAAACTTTTGGGCTCAACCAGTCCTCCTGCTTTGACCTCCCAAAGTGCTGTGATTATAGGTGTGAATCACCACACCTGGCCTCACATGCCTATCTTTGCAAAAAGAAATACAGGAAAGAAATCAAAATCAAATGTGATTGGTTACCTACAAGAATTGGATAGGAATGACATAGATAAGATGGAAGGTAACCATGTTAATGTTTTGTGTACTCAAATATAATAAAAGTCAACAAATATAAGGAGAAAAAATAGCCCAGGGAACTTCTGACTGCACTATTTTGAGCATCAAGCCATGCGTGCATGGGGGAGACATTTCAGCCAAAATAAATTAATTGAAATTTGAACAACTGCTCATTGCAGGTAAGACAGAGTGAGTTTTTAGTTTTATTTTTGCCAGGTTAACTGTTTTCTTTAAAAAAAAAATCAATTTAAAAAAATCCAGAATCTCTACAGCATATCATCCACAATGTTGAGAACATAATCCAAAATTACTTGATACACAAAACACAAGAAAATGTGGCCCATTCTTAAGAAAAAAGACAATCAATGGAGAAAAGTGAGAAGACAAGGGCTGTGGTTTGAATGTGTTCCCCAAAAGTTCATGTGTTGAAAATATGATCCCCAATGTGACACTATTAAGAGATGGGGTCTTTAAGACATGATTCATGAGGCAGATCCCTCATGAATGGATTAATGTTATTATTGCAAGAGTGAACTATCACAGGAATGGGCTCCTACTGAAAGGATTTTTGGCCCACTATTCTCTGTCTCACATGTTTGCTTCCTCCTTCTGCCATAGGATTACCCCCTCCAGATGCTGGTGCCATGCTCTTGGACTTCCCAGCCTCCTAGAACTGTGAGAAAAAAAAATGTAAAGAAATTAACAGGAGGTTGCCAAGATGGTCAACTAGAAGTAGCTAGTGTTTGTGGCTCTCACAGAAACGAATGGAAGGAGAGAGTAAATAACAGCACCTTCAACTGAAACATGCCGGTACTCGCTTTGGGAATAATCAAGGAAACAACCCACAAAGAACAGAGAAAAGCAAGGCAGGAAAATGGCCTATCTGGGAGCAACACAGAGCCAAGGGAGCCTCCCCTGCCCAGGGAAGTGGTGAATGAGCACTTCCCAGCACAGTGGACCCTAAACCACGAGGAGCCACAGGACAATGGCAGGGTTCAATATGAGTCCCCCAGAGTTAGAGAACACAGTCCAGGAGTTGGAATCTGAGCTTTGGTCCCCTAAAATCTCTCAAAAATGAAGCCAGTTGACAGAATTCACCTTATACCACAATCAAACCCTCAAGGTCATCAAATAGGATAAAACAAACAAACAAAAAACCCAAAGGTCAGCAACCTCAAAGATTGAAGATCAGCACAAGAATGATGAAAACTCAAAAAGCCAGAGTGCCTTCTTTCCTCCAAAGGACTGCATCACCTCCAGCAAAGGTTCAGAACTGGGCTGAAGCTGAGAAGGCTGAAATGACATAAGTAGAATTCAGAGTATAGATAGGTACAGAGTTCACTGAACTACAGGTATATGTTGTAACCCAATACAAGGAAGCTAAAAATTATGATAAAACATTGTAGGAGCTGACAGACAAAATAGCCAGTATAGAGAAGAACATAACTTAGCTGATAGAGCTGAAAAACACATTACAAGAATTTCATAATGCAGTCACAAATATTAATAGTAGAAAAGACTAAGCAGAGGAAAGAGACTAGCTTTCTGAAATAAGGCAGACAATAATAGAGAAAAAAGAATAAAAAGGAAATGACAAAACCTTCAAAAAATATGGGATTATTGAAAGAGACCAAATCTATAACCAATTGGTGCACCTGAAAGAGATGAGAATAAAACCAACTTGGAGAACATATTTCAGGATGGCATTCATGAGGACTTCCTTAACCTAGCTAGAGAGGCCAACATTCAAATTCAGGAAATGCAGAGAACCCCCAGTAAGATACTTCACAAGAAGATCATCCCCAGGACATATAATCATCAGATTCTCCAAGGTCAAGGTGAAAGAAAAAATGTTAAAGGCAGAGAAGAACAGCCAGGTCACATACGAAGGGAAGTCCATCTTACTAATAGTGGACTTCTCAGCTGAAACCCTACAACCCAGAAGAGATTTGGGGCCAATATTCAGCATTCTTAAATGCCAACCCACAATTTCATATCTGGCCAAACTAAGTTTCATAAGCAAAGGAGAAATAAGATCCTTTTCAGACAAGCAAATGCTCAGGGAATTTGTTACCACCAGACCTGCCTTACAAGAGCTTCTAAAGGAAACACTAAATATTTAAAGGAAAGACTATTTACCAGCCACTTCAAAAACACACTCAAGTACACAGACCAGTGACACTATAAAGGAGCCACATGTAAAAAGTCTGCAAAATATCCAGCTAACATCATGATGACAAGATGAAATCCACACATATCAACACTAACCTTAAATGTAAATTGACTAAATGCCCCCAATTAAGGACACAGAGTGGCAAGCTGGATGAAGAACCAAGACCCATTGGTATGCTGACTTCAAGATACCCATCTCACATGCAGTGACACACACAGGCTCAAAATAAAGGGATGAAGAAAAATCTACCAGGCAAATGCAAAACAGAATAAGGCAGGGGTTTCAATCCTAGTTTCTGACAAAACAGACTTTAAACCAACAAAGATTAAAAAAAAGAGAAGGGCATTACATAATGTTAAAGGGTTCAATACAACAAGAAGATCTAACTATCCGAAATACATATGCACCCAACACAGAAGCACCCAGATTCATAAACCAAGTTCTTGGAGGCCTTCGAAGAGACTTAGACTCCCACATGATAATAGTGGGAGACTTTAACACCCTACTGACAATATTAGATCGAGACAGAAAATTAACAAAGATATTCATGACCTGAACTCAGCACTAGATCAAGTGCACCTGATGGATATCTACAGAACTCTCTGCACCAAAACAGTAGAATATACATTCTTCTCATCGCCGCATGGCACATACTCTAAAATTGATCACATAAACGTTAGCAAAACACTCCTCAGCAAATGCACAGAACTGAAATCATAACAGTCTCTTGGACCACAGTGCAATCAAATGAGAAATCAGGACTGGGAAATTCACTCAAAACCAATTCAATTATGTGGAAATTGAATAACCTGCACTTGAATGACCTTTGGGTGAATAATGAAATTGTATTGGAATTCCTGGCCAGGGCAGTCAGGTAAAAGAAAGAAAGAAAAGGCAGGAAGAGAGGAAGTGAAACTATCCCTATTTGCAGACAACTTGGTCCTGTATCTAGAAAACTCCATAGTCTCAGCCCAAAAGCTTCTTAAGCTGATAAATAACTCAAGCTCAGTCTCAGGATGCAAAACCAATGTGCAAAAATAACTAGCATTTCTATGTACCAACAGCAGTCAAGCCTAGAGCCAAATCAGAAATGAATTCCCATTCACAACTGCCACAAAAAGAATAAAATACAGAGGAATACAGCCAACTAGGGAGGTGAAAGAGCTCTACAAGAACTGCAAACCGCTGCTCAAAGAAATCAGAGGTGACACAAACAAATGAAAAAACATTCCATGTTTATGTATACAAAGAATCAGTGTCATGAAAATGGCCTTACTGCCAAAAGCAATTTATACATTCAATGCTATTCCTTTTAAATTACCACTGAGATTCTTCACAGAACTAGACAAAAACTATTTTAAAATTCATATGGAACCAAAAAGCTCGAATAGCCAATGCAGTTCTAAGCAACAAGAACAAAGCTGGAGGCATCACGCTACCTTACTTTAAACTATACTACAGGTCTACAGTAACCAAAACATAATGGTTCTGGTACAAAAACAGACACGCAGACCAATGGAACAGAATAGAGAACCCAGCAATAAGACTGCACACCTACAACTATCTGATCCTCAACAAACCTGACAAAAACAAGCAATGGGAAAAGGATCCCCTATTCAATAAATGGTGCTGGGATAACTGGATGGCCATATGCAGAAGATCAATACTGAACCCCTTTCTTATATACAAAAATTAATATGGGGTAAAGATTTAAGTGTAAAACCCAAAGCTATAAAGATTCTGGAAGACAACCTAGGCAATACCATTCAGGACATAGGCATGACAAAGGTTTTTGACAGACACCAAAGGCAATTGCAACAAAGGCAAAAATTGACAAGTGGGATCTAATTAAACTAAAAGAGCTTCTTCACAGCAAAAGAAACTATCAACGGAGTAAACAGCCAACCTACAGAATGGGAGAAAAGGGAAGTGCTACACGCTTTAAAACAACCAGATCTCGTGAGAAGTCACTGTCATGAGTACAGCAAGGGGGAAGTCCACCTCCATGATCCAGTCACCTCTCATCAGGCCCCTCCTCCAACATTGAGGATTATAATGACATGAGATTTGGGTTGGGACATAGAGCCAAACCATATCAGACATGAACACTTTTCAAAAAAAGATATACATACAGCCAACAATCATATGAAAACAAGGTCAACATCACTGCTCATTAGAGAAATGCAAATCAAAACCATAGTGAAATACCATCTCACACCAGTCAGAATGGCTGCTACTAAAAATAACATGCTGGTGAGGCTGCAGAGAGAAAGGAACGTTTATACACTGTTAATGGGAGTGTAATTAGTTCAACCATTGAGGTAGACAGTGTGACAATTCCTCAAAGACCTAAAGACAGAAATACCATTTGACCGAGCTATCTCATTACTGGGTATATAGCCAAAGGAATATAAATTGTTCTACTGTAGAGAAACATGCGTGCGTATGTTTGTTGCAGCACTATTCACAATAGCAAACACATGGAATCAAAGGCCCTTTAATTATAGACTGAATAAAGAAAATGTACATATACACCATGGAATACTATGCAGCCATAAGAAAGAACAAGGTCGTTCTTTTTCTTGCAGGACATGGACGGAGCTGGAAGCCATTATCCTTAGCAAACTAATGCATGAATAGAAAACCAATTACTGCTTGTTCTCACTTGTAAGTGGGAGCTAAATGAGAACACATGGACACATAGAGAAGAACAACACACACTGGGGCCTATCAAAAGGTGGAAGGTGGGAGGAGGAAGAGGATCAGGAAAAATAACTAATGGGTAGTAGGCTTAATACCTAGCTGATGAAATAATCTGTACAACAAACCTCCATGACACAAGTTTACCTATGTACAAACTTGCACACATACCTCTGAACTTAAAAATTTTTTAAAAAAATATAAAAGGTTGGCCGGGTGCGAGTGGCTCACGCCTGTAATCCCAGCACTTTGGGAGTCCGAGGCAGGTGGATCACAAGGTCAGGAGTTCAAGACCAGCCTGGCCAATATGGTGAAACCCCATCTCTACTAAAAATACAAAAAAAAAAAAAAAAAAAATAGCCAGGTGCAGTGGCAGGCGCCTGTAATCCAAGCTTCTTGGGAGGCTGAGGCAGGAGAATCACTTGAACCCAGGGGGCGGAGGTTGCAGTGAGCTGAGATCGCACCACTGTACTCCAGCCTGGGCAACAGAGTGCAACTCCTTCTCAAAAAAAATAATAATAATAATAAAAAGTTACCGAGTCTGTGGTTTTCTGTTATAGCAGCAGAAAATAGACTAAGACAGAAAATTGGCACAAAGAACTGGGCACCGTTGGTCAAGCCTGTAGTCCCAGCTACTTGGGAGGCTCAGTTGGCTTGAGGCCCTGGAGTTTGAGGCTCTAGTGTGTCATGATCTTGCCTGTGAATAACCACTGCACTTCAGCCTGGGCAATGTAGCAAGATCTCATCTCCATTTAAGTAAATAATTTTTTTGTGAAAAAAAAATAGTACCTAGAAGTGGGGCTCTTGCTGTAACAAATACCTGAATATGTGGAAGTGGCTTTGAAACTGAGTAATAGGCAGAGGCTGGAAGAGTTTGGAAGATCAGGCTAGAACAACGACCGTATTGCCATGAATGGAGCATTAGGGGCAATGATTGTTTAAAAGAGGCAAGTTATAGGGGAAGTCTGAATCTTCTTTTAGATTACTTACATGGTTGTGACTGGAATGTTGGTAGAAATGCGGACTGTAAGGACCATTCTGATGAGGTCTCAGACGGAAATGAGAAAGTATTGAAAACTGGAGTAAAGGCCATCCTGTTACAAAGTTGCAAAGACCTTGACTAGGTTATGTCCATACCCTGGGGCTTTATGAAATGGAGAATTTAAAAGCAATGAATTAGGATATCTGGCAGAAGAAACATCTAAGCAGCAAAGCACTCAGGCTGCTGTGTGGCTACTTTTAACTGCATTCAGTGAGATGTGAGAGCAAAGCAATGATTAAAGACAGAATTTATAATTAAAAGGAAAGTAAAGCAGAAAGATTTGGAAAACTCAGAGTCAAGCTGTTACAGAGTGAACTTTACCGAGTGAAAAACTTTGGGAGAGATTACCAAGCGTGTGGGCCAAGTGCTGTTTGCTAAAGAGATTACTGCTATAAGGGAGCCAGATATTATTCATCAAGATCATGGGGGAAAAGACTCAAAGGTATTTCAAAGATCTTTGAGGCTTCCCCGTCTACCACAGGCCCAGAGCTCTAGGAGGGAAGGATGTTTCTGGAGGCAGACCTGGGACATCTTCCACAGGCTCACTCTTCAGAGCTGCCTTGGGCCCCTGTTCCCCACATTTCATTGCAGCACCTCTTGGCCACCCCAGCTGTGGCTCAAGCAGGCCCAGGTGTGGCTCATGATGCCATTCTGGCGGTTACAAACTGTAAACTTTGGTGGCATCTACATGGTACTAATTCTGCAGGTACACAGAATGCAAGAACTGTGGAGACATGTCTTCCTTCACCAAGACCTCAAAGGAAGGCATGGACCGCCTGGGTGCCCAGGCAGAGATATATCACCAGGGTGGAGCCACTCAGAGAGGCTCACCAGGGCAGTGCCTAGTGGAGCTGTGGAAGTGTGGCCACCCCTAAGAACCTGGAACTTTAGGGACACGAGTCAGCAACTCCAGCCCAAGAGAACTGAAGCATGGACTGGGCCCTGCAAAGCCATAGGAAGAGAACTGCCCAAGGTTTTGGGGGCCCAACCCCTCACCCCCAACAAGTTATAAGCTGTGTCCAGCATACAGGACATGGAATCAAAGGAGATTATTCTCTGGTTTTAAGATTTAATGCTGTTTTTACTGTTGGGTTTTGAACTTAGGACCAGTTACCCCTTTCTTTTTGCTTGTATCTCTGTTTTGGAATGGGAATGTCTATCCTGTGTCTGTCCCACTATTGTGTTTTGGAAGTAGATAACTTGTTTTGATTTCACAAACTTAGAGCTGGAGGGAGTGTGCCCCAGGTGAATCAGGCCTTGAGTCTCACCCATATCTGATTTAGATGAGACTTTAGACTTTTGAGTTGATGCTGGAACAAGTTAAGACTGGGGCTATTGGGATGTAATCACTGTATTTTGCATTGTGAAGACATAAATTTTGGGGGCTGGGGAAAAATGCTACAGTTTGTATGTATACCCCAGAAGTTCATATGTTGAAAAAAATTAATCTTTGATGTAACAGTATTAGGAATGGGGCTTTTAAGAGGTGATTAAGACATGAGGCCTCTTCCCTTATGAATGGATGAATGCTTTTATCGTGGAAGTGGGTTAGTTACAGTGGGAGTGTGCAAAATACATTGAAATACATTGAGCATTTCACAGGAGAGTAAATATACACAGCCAAAAAACTGAAGGAACAAGTGAAGAGGTGTTCAACATTGAAAGGGGCCGGGCGGAGACCAAACTACACCGGTCGCGGTCAGAGATCTTTATTGGAGATATCGAGCAGTGGAGGTATCGAGCGGCACCACGCAAGGAGAAGGAAGAGGAGAGAGAGGGCTGCTGGTGTGCTGGGTTTTATACCCCTTGGGCCTATGTGGATTGGGCTAGGGGCGGGCCCAAGGGAAGGCGGGAGATGCTTCTTTCTGATTGGCCCTCCTTTGGCGGGTTCAGACAGTGCCCGGTCAAGGAGGGGAGAAGAACCCGGAACCGGCCCCATCTTAAGGTACGGCACCATTTTAAGGTACCCCATGTTACCTAACAAACATTGTTAGTGATTAGGGAAATGCAAAGCAAGACCACAGTGATATTTTATGTCCATTAGATTGGTAAAAATAAAAATCAAATGTTAAAGAAGATGTAGGTCTACTGGATTTTTAAAATGTTAACAGGAATGTAGATTGATGGAATCATTTTGAAAAATAGTTTGATATTATCTCCAAAACTTCAAGTCTAGAAGTTTTACACCTAAACATATACACAATAGTAATTGATGCATACATACAACTGGGGACATACACAAGAATGTTTATTGTAGCACCATTCACAATAGCAAAAGCTTGAAACAATCATAATGCCCACCAACAAGATGAATAAATTATGATATATTTACATAATGAAATATTCAGCAGTCAAAATTAATGAACTACATCAATATACAGTACTACGGGTGACTCCCAGTAATAAAAGTGAAAAAAGTTACATCCTAAAAGGTTACAAATAGCATACCATTTTTGTAATTTGTTTTAAACATAAAAAAATTTTTCAGGACTATAAGTACAAAAAGAGGATGAACATGGGATTTCAGATGATGGTTATTTGGGGTGGATGAAAATGCATACATTTCATTGCAGAAATATTTATTTGATTACTAATATATGTATTATGTATTAATGTATTTGAATATGTGTTAGATACCCACTGAGCATGTAATGTATTATATGTATTGCCTACTAAATTCCAAAATATTACTAATTTCAAACTACATCTGGATACAGTGGTTTCAGTTAAGAGCTTGTGAATCTGTAGAGGCCTGGAATGAAAGGCAGCAATGGAGATATATTTTGAAGATAAAATGGAGGAGACTTGCCGATAAACTTGATTTGGGGGTGAAGAAGAAGGAAGAATCGAGGGTGACTGCTAGGTTAGCTGGGCTAAAGGTAGTGTCCTTTCTTGAAATGGGGAATGGGAATGTGGACTACATAGGTTTGGGAGGGTAATCACATTGATCTGGTATTAATAAATGCTTAAATCTCTAACAGTTGCAGTTCGACTGACCTTGATGTAATTTTCAAATACTATTTCCCTGTACATTCCTTCTCAGCTGCCCTGACTGTGGGAGATGGCTGTCAATCTCTGGTCCATTTTCCCTCTGTGGATAAATAGAGTTTCTAATTCCTGGCTCAGTTGATTCTTTTGTTCCATACAGGCTCTCTTGGTAGGGAGTAGGCTGTCACTAGCCTCTTCCACAGTCACTCAATTTCTATTGTTTCCACTTAATTTGCCCACCAGGCTTCTTCTGACACAAAGGGTTTTTGGAAGTGTCAGTCCACCAAACATATACTGAGCTCAGAGGGAACAATGGAAGCTGTGACAGTTGCTGGCCTAGGAAAAAGACCTCTGCCAACAAGGGGTGATGGAGATGTCTTGACCCATTTAATTTTGCTATAGAAAATACGAGGCTGGTTAGTTTACAAAGAGGTTTATATGGCTCATGATTCTGTGGATTGTGCAAGAAGCATGGAGCCAGCATTTGCTCCTGTTGATGGCCTCAGGCTGCTTCTACTTGTCATGGAAAGTGGAGAGCCTGCATGTGCAGAGATCATATGGTGAGAGAGGAAGCAAGAGGGGAGACACCAGGCCCTTAACAACCAGCTCTTATGAGAACTAATAGAGCAAGAACTCACTTCTCCCTCCCCAGGAAGGGAATTACTCTATTCGTAAAGGATCTATCCTTGATGTAGTTTGAATATATGTCCCCACTAAGTCTCATGTTGAATTGTAATCCTCAATGTTGGATGTGGGGCCTGGTGGGGGGTGTTTGGGTCATGGGTGCAGATCACTCATGGCTTGGTGCTGTCCTCATGATAATGAGTTCTCACAAGATCTAGTTGTTTAAGTGTGTTTCACTTCCCACTCAACTCTCTCATGCTCCTGCTTTCACCATGTGACATGCCTGCTCCTGCTTGGCTGTCTGCCATGAGTAAAAGCTCCCAGAAGCTGAACAGATGCCGGTGCCATGCTTCCTGTACAGCCTGCAGAACTGTGAGCCAATTAAACCTCTTTTCTTTATAAATTACCCATTCTCTGGTATTTCTTTGTAGCAATGAAAGAATGGCCTAACACAACGCCCAGGACTCAGATACCTCTCACTAGGCCACATCTCCAACACTGGGGATCAAATTTCAACATGAGATTTGGAAAGAACAAATATTCAAACTATAATGGGGATGACCATTTTTACATGATAAAGAAGAATTTTTCCCACATAACTCTTTTCTCATCCTAAACTACGCAGAACACCCAGCCTTGACCCCAGTGCATGCAGGGACAAGTGAGTAGACTACAGAAGGCAGCCACACTGAATATGCAGAAGAGTGATTTCTGGGGCATCCCAAGCTAGAGTGAGAAGAGCTTGAAATGCAGCCAAGAGTAGCTCCCCTTCCAGTAGGGTGAAGTGGGCAACACTGGGGCTAAGAGAAGTAGGGAGTATGCAAAATAGGACCTAAGTTCACATCCCCAATTGCTCTGGGCCCCATTGTTGGTCCCACATCCACCCACCTAGACCCTGTATCAATCTCCAGTAGTAATGTGATGATGTCATATTGCTAATTATTTTTGTAGAGGTGGGGTCTCGCTTTGTTGCCCAAGCTGTTCTAGAGCTCCTGGCCTCAAATGGTCCTCACACCTCGGCCTCCCAAAGTGCTGGGATTACAGGCATGAGCCATCATGCCTGGCTACACCCTGCTGATTTAAGAGAATCATATATCCAGTAAATATGTAATCACACTATTGTCCTTTTCTGAGCCTCATGTGAGATTGAGGTCTATAAGGAAAGCTTTACAAATTTTTTTTTCATTTTTAAAATAGATCAGTTTTATTCTGCTAGTTCCATAAAAACAATGTAAACACAAGCGTTCTGTACATCTTGCTGGTGAATTCACATAATGCTTAGTTCCCTGATCCTTTGACCTTCTTGTCTTCTCCGGTTATTTTCTGTTTGGACCACTGGCTACAGGAGTGGAGTGGGGTTGGGGCTTAGGAGAGAGCAATGTGGCTTTTTGGTATGATTTGTCGTATTGCTTGCCCTCTCAGCACACTCCTGTTACTCCTAACAAAGTTTGAGATTTAAGCCCTTAAACCTGCAGGTTTCACCATCAGCTTTTTCTTTTTCTTTTCTTTTCTTTGTTTTTTTGCATACGCATTACTAGGGACGTAAATGGGAGACTGGCATAGAAAGTGGTGAGGAGCCGAAGCCAATAAATTGCTTTAAACACAAGATGAAAATGCTCTGTTCTGTCCATAGAATCACCTAATACTGGTGTGAGGCATCTCACACTTAGCTGTGGAGAAGTCCTTGGAATTATATCTCAGAAAGACAGCTTTAAGACAGTAAAACCTTTTGGCAATGGGCTAATCGCCTTAAAAGAAAGAAGAGTTCTACTTGAAAGACCTTGCAGGTGGAGAAATTGTCCTACAAAGATTCTTGGAAATGTTAAGCTTTACAAATTTAACAGCAAATTATAATTAAGGCTATATGTCAATATCACATGCTTATATGTGAACCTATTCTTATGAAGCATGTCTTTTTAGATAGTACACACCTAACTTTGAAGTTACAATAGTTCATTTTGGAATTCTGAAATACAAAGCATTATGTTTTTACAAAAAGCTTTGAAAATGGTTTTTCCAAAATAGATTATTGAAAAGATAATTGAGGTCAGATTGATTACCTGGAAAATTCTACAAAACATTTGAGGAAATTATACCAATTCTCTACAATCTCTTCCAGATGGTAGAAGCAAAAGGAATACTTTCTAACTTGTTTTATGAGTTTAGCATGACCCAGATGTCAAAAACAAAGACATTACAAGAAAAGAACACTACAGACCAATACTTCTCTTGGACCTAGAACTATCTCTTTTGTATCTATATAGATGCCAAAATCCTTAACAAAATATTAGCAAATTGAATTTTAAAATGTATAAAAATTATACACAACAACCAAGTGGGTTTTATTCCAAGCATGCAAAGCTGGTTCAATGTTTGAAAACCAGTTAATGTAATCCATCATATCAAGACATTAAATAATTAAATCACATAATCATATCAATTGATGCAAAAAAAGCATTTGACAAAATCCCACAGACATTCATGATAAAAACCCTCAGCAAACTAGGAATGGAGGAGTGCTTCCTCAACCTGATAACTATCTAGAAAACACCTATAGCTTACATTATACTTAATGGTGACCAACTAGAGACTTCTCCATTAAGATCAATAACAAAGCAAGAATGTCCTCTCTCACCACTTTTTCCACATTATACTGGAAGTCCTAGCTAATATAATAAGACACAGAAAATAAAAGGTATACATGTTGGGAAGGAAGAAATAAAACTTTGTCTGCAGATGACATGATTGTCTATGTAGAAATCCAAAAGAATCCATAACAAAAAATCTGGAACTAATACATGATTATTGCAAAGTTTTAGGATACAAGGTCAAGACATAAAAATCAACCACTTTCTTAATTCCAGCAATGAACAAGTGAAATTTCAAATTAGAAACACAATACCATTACACAATACATGAACACCCCCCAAAATGAAATACTTAAATTTAAAACTTCTTTTTATTATGTATAAAATTTTAAAAATATGCATGAAATCTATATGATGAAAACTGTAAAACTCTGTTGAAAGAAATAAACTAAAATATTTCATGTTCATGAATAGAAATAATATTGTCAAGATGTCATTTCTTCCCAACTTGATCTATAGGTTCAACACAGTCTCAACCCCAGCAAGCTGTTTTGTGGATATCAACAAAGTGATTCTAAAGTTTATGTGGCAAGGCAAAGGATCTAGGCTAGCCAGCATAATATTAAAGAAGGAGCAAAACTAGAAGACTGACAGTAGCCAACTGCAAGACTTACTATAAAGCTATAATAATAAAGATAGTGTCATATTGGCAAAAGATAGACAAATAGATCAATGAACAGAATAGAGAGCCCACATAAATACAGTCAACTGATCTTTGACAAAGGAGCAAAGGCAATGCAACGGACAAAAAAATAGTCTTTTCAACAACTGGTGCTGAAACTAGATATCCACATAAAAAAAACCTACACACAGACTTTACCTCCTTCACAAGAATTAACTGAAAATGGATCATAGAACAAAATGTAAATCCCAAAACTATAAGACTAGAGGATAACAGAGAATCTAGAAGACTGGGCTTGGTGATGATATTTTTGATAAAACACCAAAGGTATGATGCATGAAAGAAGCATTGGTAAACTGGGCTTCATTAAAATTAAAAACTTCTCTCCAAAAGACACTGTGACAAGAATGAAAAGATAAACCACAGACTGGGAGAAAATGTTTGCCAAAGGGATCTTGTAAAGGACTGTTGTCCAAAATATATAAACAACGCTTAAAACTGAACAACAAGAAAACAACCCAATTTAAATATGGGCAAAAAGAAGCTAGGCATAATGGTGCATGCCTGTAACCCCAGCTACTCAGGTGGGGGATTGCTCAAGCCCAGGAGTTTGAGACCAGCATGGGCAACATAGTGAGACCCCATCTCAAAAATGGTAAATAAAATAGGCAAAAAGATCTGAACAAGCACCTCACCAAAGAAGATGTACGGATGGCAAATAAGCATATGAAAAGATGTTCGGCTGTGCATGGTGGCTCACACCCGTAATCCTAGCACTTTGGAAGGTTGAGGCATGAGATTTGTTTGAGCCCAGGAGTCCAGCCTGGGCAACATAGGGAGACCTCATCTCTGCAAAAATGAAAATTAGCCAGGCATGGTGGTGAAGAGGTTTGTTTAAGCCCAGCAGTTTGAGACCAGCCTGGGCAACATAAGGAGACCTCATCTCTACAAAAATAAAAATAAAAATTAGCCAGGCATGGTGGTGCATGCCTGTAGTCCCAGCTGCTCACGGGGCTGAAGCAGCAGGATTGCTTTGAGCCTGGGAGGTTGAGGCTGTAGTGAACCATGATCTGCCTCCAGCCTGAGTGACAGAGCAAGATTCTGTCTCACAAAAAAAAGAAAAGAAAAAAAAAGAAAAAAGATGTTTAACATCATATGTTAGTAAGGAAATGCAAACTAAAAGAACAATGAGATACCACTACACACTTACTAGAATGACGAAAATCCAAAACATTGACAACACCAAATACGAGGGAGGATGTGGAGCAGTAAGAAGTCTCATTCATTGCTGACTGGAATGCAAAATGGTACAGCCACTTTGGAAGACAGTTGGCAGTTTCTTACAAAACTAAACACTCTTACTGTATGATATAGCAATCACGCTCCTTGGTATGATATTTACCCAAATGAGTTGAAAACTTACGTCCACACAAAAACCTGCACATGGATGTTTATAGCAGCTTTATTCATAATTGCCAACTCTTGGAAGCAATCAAGATGTCCTTCAGTAGGCGAGTGGAAAACTAAACTGTGGTACCTCTAGACATTGGAATATTATTCATGGCTAAAAAGAAATGCACTGTGAAGCCATAAAAAGATATAGAGGAGCCTTAAATGCATATTATTAAGTAAAAGAAGCAAATTAAAAAGACTGTGTGATTACAATTATATAATTGTATATTATTCCGGACAAGGCAAAACTACAGAGACACACACACAAAAATCAATGGTGTCAGGGGTTAGAGGAGAGGGAGGATGAACAGGTGGAGCACAGAGGATGTTTGTGCTCTGTGCTCTGAGGATGTTTGGCCTGTGAAACTGTTCCGTACTGATGGATACGTGTCATTATACATAGCCAAAACCTACAGAATGTACACCAAGAGTAAACCCCAATACCAATAGTAAACTATTGTACACCAATAGTAAACTATGGCCTTTAGGTGATAATGATGTGTCAATGTAGGTTCATTGATTATTGATTGTAACAAATGTATCACTCTGGTGAAGGATGTTGATAGTGGGGGAGGTTATGAATGAGGAGGGGAAGGAGTATATGTGAACTCTACTTTCTGCTCAGTTTAGCTGTGAACCTAAAACTGCTTTAAAAAATAAAGCCTATTTTAAAAAATGCATAACCAAAACAAAAATAACTAAGATAAAAAGAAAAAAAACCGGTTGCCTGCAGGGGTTAAATGGGTGTGGATGTGGAGGATGGGAGATAAAAGACAGTGGAACCTGGCTCAATGGCGCATGCCTATAGTCCCAGCTACTCAGGAGGCTGAGGTAGGAGGATTGCTTGAGCCTAGAAATTCGAGGTTACAGTGAGCTATGGTTCCACTCCAGCTTGGGTGACAAAGCAAAACCCTGTCTCTTAAAAAAGTGGGGGAGGGGCAAATTAAGGCGAGGGACCTTATACTGCACCAATAATGATAAAATGTCATGAACAGTTTAACTCATTGCTCTTCACTTTCAATCCAAAAGGAAAATGAGATTATTTGTATGTGCTTTATACAAACTATATCAGCTTTAGCAGGTTACTGGTCATATTTTGAGCCAGTATACACTGATTTTGTCCTCATGTCTTCACATTTTGAACATACCCTTTACAGTTAAGAAGGAATTATCCCCTAAAATATAAGGATAAAAGAATCTGGAGTCTAGGCCGGGCGCGGTGGCTCACGCCTGTAATACCAGCACTTTGGGAAGCCGAGGCGGGTGGATCATTTGCGGTCAGGAGTTCGAGACCAGCCTTTCCAACGTGATGAAACTCCGTTCTTACTGAAAATACAAAAATTAATTGGGCAGTAGTGGTGTGCGTCTGTAATCCCAGCTACTCCGGAGGCTGAGGCAGGAGAATCCCTTGAGCCTGAGAGGCGGAGGTTGGGGTGAGCCGAGATCAGGCCACTGCACTCCAGTCTGGGCGAGAGAGGCCGTGTCTCAAAAAACAAAAAACTGTAATCTGAATTCAATTTTTCTACAACACACCCCCAAACAAAAAAACTTGTCTTGGCCGGGCGCGGTGGCTCGCGCCTGTAATCTTTGGGACGCCGAGGCGAGCGGATCACAAGGTCAGGAGATCGAGACCATCCTGGCTAACATGGTGAAACCCCGTCTCCACTAAAAATACAAAAAGTTAGCTGGGCCTGGTGGCAGGTGCCTGTGTTCCCAGCTACTCAGGAGGCTGAGGCAGGAGAATGGCGTGAACCCGGGAGGCGGAGGTTGCAGTGAGTCGAGATTGCGCCACTGCACTCCAGCCTGGGCGACAGAGCGAGACTCCGTCTCAAAAACAGAGAAACAAAAAACAAAAACTTGTTTTATACCTCCCCGTAGCTTAGTATTACTTTTTAACACAAACACCTATTGTTCTCTGTCTGCATGCACTGGAATTGAGGTCTGTGGATGTGTCTGACAATATTTCTTCACGCTTGCTGCCCACTGGTGCCGTGGGGGCACAGTAACGAATGTTTACTTTGCCCTTGCAATGTTCACATCTGGGAACCGCAAAGGAGCGCGGTGGTCGGACTGTCAGCCTCGCCTCCTCTTCTTTGATTTCCAGTGACTTATTTTCGAAAGATTGCTGGAGGGAAAGGCTCAATGTCTCTTTTGGGATTTTCCTGAGCAGAAAGACCTCATCCTAACAAAACTGAGGCGCCAATCCTACTGGCTGGCAACTTTCGGCAGGGAGGGTGATTCTATTTGAAGATTAATCCTAACTCTGGGACCCCTTGGGAATGTCCAGGAGCTAGGAACACGGCGCCGCGGTCTCTCCAGCCTCTGGTCCCGGGAGCAGCAGGGCGCCGGTGGAGCAGGTGCCTCTGGGGCCGCACGGAAACCCAGCCAGGCCAGTTTCTCCACTGCGCCGGTAGGCGGCGGAGACGCTGCGCGTGCGCGCTGGGCAGACGGTAGCTCGGAGTCGACGTTCCCAGACTCCTCCGGTCTCCCCGCGCAGCATGAAGACCGCCGAGAAAACCAGAGGAGCCGGCAGCGACGGGCCGCGCAAACGAGGCCTCTGCGTCCTCTGCGGCCTCCCCGCGGCAGGAAAATCGACTTTCGCGCGCGCCCTCGCCCACCGGCTGCGGCAGGAGCAGGGTTGGGCCGTCGGTGTCGTCGCGTATGATGACGTCATACCCGACGCGTTTCTCGCCGGGGCAAGAGCGCGACCGGCGGTCAGCACGGAGGGGCGGGGCGAGGCGGGGGCACTCGCGTCCACGCGGTCGTGGGTGATTTGCCATGAGCGCCCATTGCACACTAGACCGTGCTTGGTGTGGGAGGTGAAGTTCGAGAAAAGTGGAGCTGGGTTAACATAGTTACTGCAGAGGGTGAATGAGTTGGTTGTAGAAATGTGTCATAAAGTGATTACAAAGCCAACTGTTAGAACGATGCATTTTAGAGGCTTATGTGTATATTTGATGAATGTATACATTGTATATTCTATACAGTTGAGTCTTAAGACAGGGTCAGGTTCTCAAGTCAGCGTGCAAGGTGGGAAGCCCCTGTAGTCAAATGCACTCTTGAAAATCCCTTAGGAAGTTTCTCCTTAGGAGAGGGAAAGCAGCTCTAAAACTTTAACGTCTAGCTATGGGTGGATTCAGGTTTTGTAATTTGAGGAATCCTCTTTAAGAAAAGGAATACAAATTATAAGTAACAAAATTGCTAGGGTCCCTCGGAACGATAGAAAGAGGCTGTACAAATGCATTATCAGACCTATGAAGCTTAATCTTTGTTCATCTCAAAGTAAATCTGCCTCTGCCAGCTTTGGGAAAGACGGCTATTTCTTAGTTGACCACCAGAGGAAGTAATGGGTTTGTATTTACGGAACAACTTGTATGTTCCAAGTACATCTCTTTAAGCCCTCCTCATCTCACACTCAGCACAGTGAGATACATCCTCTTGGAGAAGCAAGTGGAAACTGAGACCACTGGGGGAAGAGTAGGTTACATTCGTGTTTCTCATCTCATGCTCACTCTAGAGTAAATACGCTTTGAAACATTCTGAAATTTTAACATTATTTTTGTCGTTTAATGCCTAATGTAGATGAATTTACAGAAATCAAATGCAAATGTTGTGTGACTCCACTCTCTGAGTATACATACAAAAATACAGTACATTTGGTGCATGGGCTCTCCAGAAAAGTGTATCTACTTTCTCATTCTTGGTTAATTGTGAAGTAAGTACAGTGTCAGGATAGCGCAGAATTGACCTGGATGATAGTCTTTTCACCACTTAGGGGAAAGCTGGAAGTTGTCGATAAGGATTGTTGTATTTGCTGGCTTCCCCTTCACTTGTATTATGTTGTTTTTTCCACGCTTTTCCTATGGACAAAGACTGTGGGACTCATCTGCTCACCTCTTAGGAAGTGATATGTGTTTCCAATTTAGTGGGTTTAGCTGATGTGTTTGTTGTATGTACTGTAATCTCAGTGGTGGTAAGGCATGGGCAGGCAAGTGAGAGTTCTCACTCTCTTGTCCTCCTGTTTTCCCTCCAGCTTAGATTTCTTAACTATGTCAGGATTCTCCACAGCCCTTGACCAGCACAAGATTACTTGTATTCTCAAGCTGTTTATTCCCCTCAGTCTGTTTCCTTAGCCTGAAGTCTTTTCTTCTTGACCCAGGGACTTTTCACCTGATCTTTTTGCTGTCTACTACCTTTCTCATTTCAAGGGAAAACCTGCATTATTATATCTTAGCCAGACTTTGGCAGGATGCTGATTTTGACTCCACCTTTCTCTTGGACGATAAATAAATTATTTCATTTATTCACTCATTCAGTCAGTCATCCATTTAATATGCATTTCTGGAGCACCTATTAGGTGCCAGACCCTCTGCTGGAGGCTGAGTATGCAATGGACAGTGATCTAGCCGAGAGAGAAGTATAAACAAATACTTAAACTGTGTAAGCACTGCCAGAGTGGAGATATATGTATAGAATGGGGTGTCATGATGGGCAAGGGAGAGGCTGAGCTGCCTTCTGCATGGTTGAGTCTGAGAAAGCTTTACACACCACTAGTATCATTAGTTTTCCGGGCAGAAGGAATGGTATATATGGAGTCATGTGAAACCAGGTGTGTTAGAGAACTACAGATGGTTCCATATTGTGAGCTGAAATTTTCATATGGGGCAGGGTGGCAGTGAGGCCAGATGACTGACTACCCTAGTGGCCTAATATGAATTGTAATTCTTTGGTCTCTTGTAGCCATCCCAGTGGAAATTGTTTCGACAGGAACTGTTGAAGTACCTGGAATACTTCTTGATGGCTGTAATTAATGGGTGTCAGATGTCTGTCCCACCCAACAGGACTGAAGCCATGTGGGAAGATTTTATAACCTGCTTAAAGGATCAAGATCTGATATTTTCTGCAGCATTTGAGGCCCAGCCTTGCTACCTCTTAACAAAAACTGCTGTTTCTAGACCTTTGTTTTTGGTTTTGGATGACAATTTTTATTATCAGAGTATGAGATATGAAGTCTACCAGCTGGCTCGGAAATGTAATTAAAACTTTTTTTTTTCTTACACATGGAGATACTTATTCACATATCAAAAACACTGTTGTCTTCAATGAGAATTTAACTTGATTAGGAGGTTATGTAGATTTACTTAATTTTAAAAGCTAGATGTTCAGTATTGCAAATGGAGTTTTTCCTACTATAATTGTCATAATTTGTCAGATATATGTTTATTTCATATTTTGGAAAAATAGTATACCAGTAATTCTGTCATTTTAAACTGTTTTCAGATTCGTTGGGCTTTTGCCAGCTCTTTTTAGATTGTCCTCTTGAGACCTGTTTACAGAGGAATGGCCAGAGGCCACAGGCACTGCCTCCTGAGACCATCCACCTGATGGGAAGAAAGCTAGAAAAGCCCAACCCTGAGAAAAATGCTTGGGAACACAACAGCCTCACAATTCCGAGTCCAGCATGTGCTTCGGAGGCCAGGTATTCCACTCAGCCATCCCTCCCTGGGTGCTCCCCTGTGCCAGGTATCATGGTCAGTGCTTCATCTGTGTTGGCTTAGTTAGTCCTCACACATGCATTGGAGAGACATTATTTCCCCCTTTGTGTGGAAGCCAAAAGTGAAATGGGAAAATTTAGTTTGTCCAGAATCACTGAGCTTGTAAATGACAGCTGAGATTTGAACCCAAGTTTATTTGCAAATGTCTGCTTATAACTGTTAGGATTATACTGTCTTCCAGTAGTTGGAGCAGGGAATTCAGAGAACACATCTTTGATTCTCTTGCTAAAATTGATAGTCTAAATAGGTTGCCTGGTAGTTTTCTTACAGAAAGAGATCTGTGAAAGAGTGCAACTGATACTGGGTCCTATTTTGCCTTAGAGCTCGCCATAGTTACACTGCTTTTGTATATGTGAAGCGTGTAGGCTATGCTGTCTAATGCATTTCATTCATTACATATGTCTTGAGAGTTCTAGAGCAGCATATTTCTAGCAGAAACTTTTCTGGCAATGGAAATGTTCTATATTTGCACTAATATGGTAGCTGCTAGCCACATTTGACTATTGAGCCCTTAAAAGTAGCTAGTGTAACTGATGACCTGAATTTTTTTGTTTAACTTATTAATTTAAACTTAAGTAGCCTCATGTGGCCAGTGGCTATTGTATTGGACAGCGCAGTTCTAGAGGTATATTGCCCGCATTTCCTTAGTTCCTGCATATTGTCCACGAAGGATCGGTATCAGCTCACTGCAGGCTTGACCTCCTGGGCTCAAGCAATTCTCCTGTCTCAGTCCCCTAAGTAACTGGAACTACAGGCCCACACTGCCAAGCCCAGCTAATTTTTTAATTTGTTGTAGTGACAGGGTCTCACTATGTTGCCCAGGCTGGTCTGAAACTCGTGGCCTCAAGCAATTTTCCAACTTGACCTCCCAAATTGCTGGGATTACGAGCATGAGCTACCACCCCCGGCTAATATTTTCTGAAATTTTGGGTTACATTGGGAACAGTGTCTATAATTCCTTTTGAAATTCTTTTTAGGAATCTTATCTTAAGGTTATAGTTCCCTTAAAAAAATATTTGCCATGCTTTACCTCTTTTAAGACTGTAAACAAGCTGGGTGCAGTGGCTCACACCTGTGATCCCAGCACTTGGGAGGCCAAGAAGGGAGGATCACTTAAACCCAAGAGTTTGAGGTTGCAGTTGAGCTATGATAACGCCACTGCACTCCAGCCTGGGTGACAGTGAAACCCTGTCTCTAAACAAACAGACTAAATAGAACAAAAGGGCATGGATATGAAAATTAGCTAGTGATCACTGGCTGAATAGTCACTAAAACTCAAATTCTCTCCTAGTTCTGAACACTTTATATATATGGTCTCATTCAGTCCTCACAACCACCCTTTAAGGGTAGAAATTATTATCCCCATTTTATAGATGGGATA
This sequence comes from Nomascus leucogenys, assembly GCF_006542625.1. Taxonomy (NCBI): domain Eukaryota; kingdom Metazoa; phylum Chordata; class Mammalia; order Primates; family Hylobatidae; genus Nomascus; species Nomascus leucogenys. The sequence goes on along the minus strand of NC_044383.1, from coordinate 10,556,770 downwards.
ACTGAGGCCCAGATAAGTAAAGTAATATACCCAGGTAGGAAGTGGCAGAGCCAAGATCTGGACCCAGCGGGATCGCACTCACTCCAGAACCTGGGCTCTTTTCAGTGTGAGGAAGATCATCTTGAGGTTGAGCTTTAACTTGATGAGCTCACTCGCTGAAAAATTTTTAGTGCCACTCCCATAATCTGAGTAAAATTCAAACTCCTTACCCTAACTTATGTGATCTAACCCAGATTAATTCTCCAACTTCATATTCTGCCACTCTCCCTCCTGGCTTCTTTTCAACCTTTCTCTATCGCACGAACACAAGGAGCTTGTTCTTGCCCTGGGGACCTTGCACTTGCTGCCCCTCTGCCCTTCCCACATTCTTATACTTGACTGCCTTCACTGACCATCCTAACTAAAGCAAAGAACATTAGTTGGGCTACCCTGTCACTCTTATCATTGTCACTTTATTGTCTTTGCTCACTTATCTACTTACCACCATCTGAAATTATTTTTTGCATTATTTAACTGTTTATCTGTCTCTATTACATTATCAGCCTTGGCAAAGGCAAGGATCTTGCTACACCCCCAGCTCAGCATGTGGTTGTACAGTATTTTTCATATAAGACGTTCAATAAATATTTGTTAAATCAATGAATGAATTCTACCTGAAACCTTCATGGACCCTTGCTCAGTGAGAAACTTTGCTCATCCATATCCAGTAAATAAGCGGGAGCCAGAAAGTAAAGACCAGGCATCTTTCCATAGAGAATAAAGTTGAGCTCTTGTGGCCCCCAGTTCAGCCTTAAGAGGGGAAAAGAGAATGACTTTTCAAAGCTTATTGACATGAGTCTTAGGAAATTGGTATTTTTTAATGAGGGGTCCTTAGCTTATCATTTGTTTTGAGCTACTGCATTTGGATTTTCTACATGGAAGCTAGCTTCTAAATCATTTAGTTTTTTTCCTTTTGTTAAGGATCTTGGGTTATAGCAGTTTCATTCCTCTAGAATTCAGTTTAATATTCATAAATACAAGTTCCTAAAAGTCAGATGTTGGCCGGGCGTGGTGGCTCACGCCTGTAATCCCAGCACTTTGGGAGGCTGAGGCGGGCGGATCACGAGGTCTAGACCATCCTGGCTAACACGGTGAAACCCCGTCTCTACTAAAAAATACAAAAAATTAACTGGGCGTGGTGGCGGGCGCCTGTAATCCCAGCTACTCGGGAGGCTGAGGCAGGAGAATGGTGTGAACCCGGGAAGCAGAGCTTGCAGTGAGCAGAGATCACACCACTGCACTCCAGCCTGGGTGACAGAGCAAGACTCCAAGACTCCGTCTCAAAAAAAAAAAAAAAAAAAAGTCAGATGTTGGATATAAGGATCTATTGTATTTTATCCCATTTTCTCTGTAGCCTGGAGGTGACTGATTTATTGCTCACTGCTTTGGAAAATCCAGTAAAAGATGCTGAGGACAATATGGAACAAAAGGTAAACTTCCAGTGTAAATTTAATGTAAATGAGAAGGAACAACTTTTTGTAGGAAGATCTTTTGAGCTGAATATAAAATGTGAGTGAAACGAGAGATGTGTTGTCACTGGCTTGGCCTCTCACCAGCACTCACTGCTGGCAGCTCATGCTGGCTGGCCAAAGCCGATTGTTAAACTTTCAGAAGTGATGGAGCCTGTTGATGTTTTGTTGGTAGGAATGTTTACACCACAGAAATTGGCAAACACTACAGATAGGTCTGGGGTTTTTTTTCCAGGAGAGTCAGTTATTAGACATTCACTAGCATATCACCGCCTAGCTGGAACCCAGTTTACCACTGGATCTGATTTGGTTGGACTCTCTTGTAGGGAAGAATAACAAACAGAAAAGCCGCTTAAACTTTTCTTTTAGTCCCTTCAAATACATGTGACCTATTCTTTAGCCATTTATTTTATAAAACTATGTGACTTCTAATAACAATGTCTGTATTACATAGGACACAGACAGAATTATTTGTTCAACTAACATTCTTCATAAAACTGATCAGACACTCCGAAGGATTGTATCTCAGACAATGAAGGAAGCAAAAGGTATGATGGGTCAGTTATGTGTTGAGTTGGTATGATTGTGACTTTCTACTGCTACTGTTATTCCCAACACTCAGAGTTTATTAGTTTTCAGTCATAAAAGTTCACATCATGTTTTCAATTTAATTGTGCAATTTGACTAAATATAACTAAAAATTCTACCTCTGGAACTGTGTTCATCCATCCAACAAATTTTTACTGAGTCGCCTTACTGGACTAGGCCTTACTCCAGATGCTGGGGAATCGGTGGGGAGCAGAACATTCTAATGAGGAGACAGACAAAACATGATTACATGAGTATATGCCCATGCTCTGAAGAAAATGTAGGGTAAGGCAGTGTAGTGATGGGAGGATTTATTTTTAAAAAGGTAATCAGGAAGGCTTCTCAGAGATGACATTTAAGCAAAGATGGATAAGAGCGAACCATGCAGCTATCTGGAGGATCATTCTAGGCAATGAACACATCAAGTGCAGAAGCCCAGAGGTTGGTTGGAGTGTTGCAGAATCAAGAAGAGGCCACTGAGCATGGGGTGAGGTAAGAAAGGGGGAAAGGTAGTCAGGGGCAGGTGTAAGATCAGCATGGAATTTGAATAAAGTCAATGTATTATAAATCTGAATTTACATAACAGATGAAATATGTGGTAACTAGAGTTTTACACAGTAATTCCATTAGGTTTTGAATACTGTATTGCTATATTTAAAATTGTACCTTTAAAAACCAGCAACATTTTTTGAGCACCTTTCTATATGTTAAGTGCTTTACAAATAGTTTCTAATCTTCACAGTCCTATAAGGTAGGTGTAATTTTACAAATGGGGAAATGGAGGAACAAGTAACTTGTCCAAGGCTGAACAGCTACTAAATATTTGGGTAACCTGGGGTCCAGAATTACATCCAGTTCCAGTCTGTGCTTCCCATTCTGCTCCCCTGCATCACCATCATTTATTACCTTTACAAAAGCTTAGAACATTGGAAAAGGAAACAATATGCCAGCCATACTCTTTTTGAATTTGTATAAAACTGTGATCTACAAGTTGATTTTATATTGTAACCCAGGGTATAACCCAGTACATGAACTCATGTGTGGAAACAAGTTTCACAAAACACCTTCACATGTTTAATGAACTCTTGTGTTCTACTTGATTTCATTTTAGAAAAATACTGATTGCCACTTATTAATGGGTTACAATGCAAAGTTTGAGAAACAGAGGACCGGAACAGAAATGGCATCATAATGAAAGTAAAACAAAAAATAGTTCCAGGAGTTCTCACTCAACCATTTGCCTTTCTTCTTTTCTGTCTATAAAATGAAGCAAGGTCCTGGGGGATTGTGGGGGGCAGGGTTATGCCCAAATCACTCTTATATCCCACCCATTTAAAAACATACAGATAGAGAGCCATATATATATATATTTTTTTTTTGGGGGGGAGGTGAGGGGAGGTAGTAGTAGTTTTTAATCTGTGCTTAATTAAAAATTCAGTTCCTCTACCATCAGGAAAGTGAAGACAACCCATAGATGGGAAAAAGTATTTGCAGACATATATTTCATAAGGGACTTGTATCCAAAATATATAAAGAACTCTTACCACTCAATAATAAACACAAATAACCCAATTTTTAAAAGGGCAAAGGATCTGAGTAGACATTTTTCCAAGGAAGATATACAAATGGGCAATAACCACAGGAAAACATGCTCAACATGATTACTCATTGGGGAAATACAAATCAAAACCATAAGATAGCACTTCACACCCACTAGGAGGTCTAGAATTAAAACGTCCAAGTGTTGTTGAGGATGTGTGGAAATATGTTAGGCATGTCAGATGGTACAGCTGCTTTGGAAAACAGCTAGCAGTCCCTCAAACATACAGTTAGCACGTGACCCAACAATTCCATTCTCAGGTGTATACCCAAGAGAGATGAAAACATGTTCACATAAAAACTTGTACATGTATGTTAATGGCAGCATTATTCATAATAGCCAAAATATGAAAATAACTCACATGTCCGTCAGCTGACCAACAAAATTTGGTGTATCCATACAACAAAGTATTATTCAGCCATAAAAAGGAATGAAATGCTGATATATGCTATACAATGTGGAGTAACCTTGAAAACATGATGCAAAGTGCAAGAAGTCAGTCCCAAAGACCAAGTATATGTATACTTCCAGTCATACGAAATGTCCTGAACAGGGAAATCTTGAGATAGACAGTGGATGTGTGGTTGCTTAGAGATTGGGGGCGGTGGGCAGAAGGGAAGGTGGTAAGGAGGATGACAGCTGAAGGATATGGGTTTTTGTTTTGCTTTGTTTTTGAGATGGAGTCCTGCTCTGTTGCCGAGGCTGGAGTACAATGGCACCATCTCAGCTCACTGCAACCTCTACCTCCCGGGTTCAAGTGATTCTCCTGCCTCAGCCTCCTGAGTAGCTGGGATTACAGGCATGTGCCACCATGCCCCGCTAATTTTTGTATTTTTAGTAGAGGAGGGGTTTCGCCATGTTGGCCAGTCTGGTCTCCAACGCCTGACCTCAGGTGATCCGCCCACCTCAGCCTCCCACAGTGCTGGGATTACAGGCTTGAGCCGCCAGGATATGGGTTTTTGAGATGATGAAAATGTTCTAAAATTAACTGGTGATGGTTGCACGTATCTGTGAATATACAAAAAAAACACTGTATTATACAGATTAAATGGGTAAACTGTATGTGAATTATGTCCTAATAAAGCTAACAAAAAAATAAAGTTCAGCTTCTCAGTAACACTGCCCACGTGTGGCTATTGGCTGCTGTATTGAATAAAGCAGATACAGAACAGGTCCATCATTGCAGAAAGTTACTTTGGACAACTACTGTTCTAGATACTATTTATCAGGTTCAAAACTAAATTGTCATCTATTTCTGCTTTTTTGCCTTTCTGCTTAATTCAGTAAGGTAGTAAGTCAGCTGTCTTCATTTTTCTTGGCAACAACAACAGAAAGTCCCTTTCAGGTTAGTCTTTTCTGCTCACACGTTTCCTAACAAGTTATTTAAATTCTTTGACTTGTTTCAGATGATTTTTGAATATCACATTGTGACCTTTTTTCTATATATTATACTAACTCAATTGTGATTGTTTATAGAATCTAACTGGTTTGTTTAAAGTAATCAAATTAATTTCCTAATTTCATTAGACACCCCGGATTACTTTAATTTACACAAGTAATTTGAGAATATCTTTGTATTTTAGATGAACAAGTGCTTCCTCACAACTTGAAGCGTCTAGCAGAAGAACTTAACCAGCTCAAAGCAGAGTTTTTGGAAGACCTAAAACAAGGAAACAAAAAATATCTGTGCTTTCAGCAAACCATTGACATATCAGATGTCATTTCTTTTTTTCATTATGAGAAAGATAATATTGTACGGAAGTATTTTTCAAAGCAGCATTAAAATTTCTGAATTGTCAATCAAATGTCTCATTTTGGTAAGCTTTTGCAAATTTGTTAAAACAACGGTGTTGTATTATGATGTTTTCTAGGCTAGTAATGCCAAAGTGAGTCAGTCACTTGTCAGACGTGATGTGGATAATTAAGCACAGAGGCAGCCTTCCTCATGTGCCAGGGCACTTAGGGTAGGGCTTGGGGGACAGGAGTCAAGTTAAATGGATCTTGAATAAAGAGAAGAAACTAGGAGGGGGACAAGTTCGGATGTATGGAGCTGTTTTGTTTTTTAACTCGCGATAAATCTTCTCAGGTAAGGTATTTTAGAAATTCAAAGCAGTGTAGCCGTAAAATCTATTTCTTTCATTAACAACATTTTACTAGCAGAAAATTACTAAAACACTAATTTGATCTTATTTTCCAAAAAAGAAAAACCAAGGTCATTAGAAAGTCTTATTTATTTATTACAAAAGCAAAGCTTCATTCACAATATGAACTGCATACTAGATATAGTTATTTCTGCATTAAACTGCTTTCCGGAATCCCTAAACAATATAGTGTATTGTACAACCATAATGCAAGTTATGTTTTGCATACAAAATATGTTCTTTACATCAAAGCACATGTTAACAAAAACAAGTCGTAGAAAGCATATACCCTCTAAGACTAATGAAAACGTCTTTAGCAGGGAATTAAAAAAAAATTAACATTCATTTGATAAATATTTTGTAGAACTTGAAATGAGGATTTTATCTCTGAGTATTTTTTGTCGTAGTCCCCTTGTCCAGTTTTTGCAGAAGAATGGCAAACACTTATTTCTAAAATGAAATAGCCCTGGAAACACCCAGCGGAAATTTTCAAAGTAAAAGTCTAGCCTTAACTTGAATTTCAAGAAGTTGTAGCTACATACTACATTAGTAAAATCTGAAATAAAATTATTCCCAGTTAATCTCTTCACAGTTTCTTAAAAAAATATTAGTGGAGATAAATTATCTACCAACTTTAAAAATCTAAACTTATGTTCACTGAACAAAAATAAATTTAGTTTCAGAACATTGCCTGTTAACGGCAAAGTACTATAAATAGTGCATGTTAAACTCTTCCCAACTCATTTCTATAAAATATTTGATTAAAAATAAAATGAGAGAAATATTCAATACAGAGGGGAAGACACGAACATCTTTTCAAATACAGAATTTAACTCACAGGAAATTTAAATAAAATCTAAATATTTTAAAAAATACCATACCAAAAAAGCCTCCTAAGGTAGATTTGCCTCAAAAATTTTAGTGCATTTAGAATAACTGTAGCTTCTAAGCATCAACACCTTTGGGATATCAACTGTGCTCTTTAAGTCATAGCAAAATTATAATTTTACATTCTAGTATGTAATTATGAAAAAAATCTTTTCCATGTTTAAATTAAAATGCACCTTCACAACATCCATGTTCAGTTGTTAGAAAAAAAATGCATTTGACTGAGAATATAGAGTTAATAAGCTGGCTTTAACAAGGGAGTTCTTTCTCTTTGTTTCATGAAAATTTTCATTTTCTATTTTGGGGTACTGCTTTTATCTGAAGAATAAAAATGGGAAAAAATAACCACAAAAGCTTCCAGATGACAACCTGTTTCTTTCTGGCAACTGATAAATACTAAAGCCAAGTTATCCACCTGGAAACTACTGCAGTAAAATGGATCTTAGCAGTCCGTGATTTAAGCAACAATGTAACAGAATTGTAGAATTTTAAACTACAAGATTTGACAAAGAAGAGAGTTCCAGTTTGGAGAAACTGTCCTTGATGCTGCTAATCTTTAAACAATGCAGTAGCTTAGACTGGATGCTAAACTGCAAGAACTCATTACAGTGGCTTTCTAGCATCTGAAAGGGAAAGCAGAGGATCCATTAACTTGGCACTTGGGGGTTTTGTGGGTACATACCACCAATATTTCCCTTTCCTTTACTATTAGAGGTCTTTTTCGGTTAATAGATGCTTAATATTCTCTTTAAGATGCCAATTAGCACATTCAACATATGAACAAAATTAAAAATAGAATTTTTGCAAAGTACACAGAAAAGAAACCAAGTTAGTAACAATATATTTTATTGTTTGACCAAGCTCTCTTCAGAGTACGTGAGTTATTACACAATATAAAAACAATAGCCTCCTATTCAAAATGAATTACTCTATAGTAAGTCTTATTTTTATAAACAAATTAAATGTCATGTTTAGATGCATTTTATATTCATTTCCACATCTTTTTATCCTTTCTTACTAAAGCGATGATTTAGTTTCTACACAGTTTCGTCACTCTACATGAAGACTGGTAAAACTGCAAATAAGAATTACAATTTGAAGTCACAGAAAATATTTTAAATGGCTAATTCTGAAGAGGAGACAAGAATCCATTTTGGACATGTTCTCATTTTTGTAAATATGACTTCACTATCACATTTTTTCATGTGTTTCTATACCCACCTTTTCTTGGAAATTATGGGCAATAAATGGATAGAAGGAAGGAAAAGGAATCTTGAGAAACTTGTTTGGAGGCTGCATTTTAGTAATAAGGATGACTTCACTTTACCTCTTTGGTCATCAAAGGAATAGGAAGAATAAGAGATTCTCATTATAGTTATCCACCTCACCAAACAGTAATGATATCAGAATGAAGGATTTAAATGAAAGTCAAACTGAGAGGGGAAAGGCATCTAGCACTCTAGTGTATTTACCTGTGAAAATAAAATAAAAATCCAGTGGAAAACTGACATGTGTTGAGACAATGAATAAACAAGTTATTTTAAATATTAAAAGAATTTTCAATTTCAAGTCTTAACTGTTTTACATTTCCCCTTGTGGAAAAAAGAAAAATTTACTAAACTGAAATAGCTTATCAGTTGAAATGAAACTACTGATTCAACTTAAGAAATGTGAACTAAATGATATTTCAATTAATAGCAATTTTTAAGGCAATTTCTGTACTAAACACTGAAATGAGTAGTAATAAATTCTGTAAAAGAAAGTAATTTATTCTACCATTTTGAAATATGGCAGAAATAACATCCAGTTCAATGCATATTGAAACATCAAAAGTATGGATAAGCCTTGAAGTTTTTATGGACCATAAATGTGAGAAATTCAAATGAACATCTTGTAAGATTATGACTGCACTCCAATTCTCCAATGTCGAAAGGAAAAAAGAGACACCAATGTGTCTAACTGTTCTAATATATAAATGACCCTGACCAGATTTTTATGAGAAAAAGGGGAAATTTTATTCCGTCAAATTTATATTCTATAAATATAATGTATAAGCCTTGAATTAGCAGATACTTTATTAGGGATGACCAAAACAAAACAAAACAAAAAAACCAAACCACAAAACAGCAAAACTAAGTAAAATATGACTATTTTCAATCAATGTTGGTTATGTTGCCCTCTTGCAAAATGACAGGCAAAATCATACTTGTTTTTACATTTGCATCCACATATATTACACTGAAAAGGATTTTCATATCCATGACATCCCATATGAATAGTGTAAAGGATGTTGTCTGCAAAGTACATATCACAGTGCTGGCAGTGGTGCAGAAGCTGAGGGTCCTGGACCGGCAGGGCTGGGGCTGGGGTGCTTGGCTGGCTGTTTCCTATGCTGGGAGTGCTCGTGTGGGCACTTGGCTCACTGCTTGGACCTGCCACTGGACTATAGTTCCTTTGACTATGGGATGGCCGAGGTTCTGGGCTTGTGGGAGAGGAGCTCTGAGGAATACTTGCTGATACGGCAGAAACTACTGCTTGGGTAGAGGGCTGCTGAATCATGAAAGGCTTTTCATCAGGGCAGGGAACTACATCAGGGGATGCAGGGTTTTGGTTTTCGGGTGGCAAACTGGACAACTGCCCTGCTAGAGTTGAGAGCTGATTCAAAGGGTTATCAACCATGAGTTCTTGGGGGTCCCTTGGAAGGCCACCAGTTGGTGTGGTTTTTGCCATACTTTCATAGGAGTCAGTCTGGATATTTGGGATTTCGTGGGTAAAATCGTTAAGGTAGTCTGGTTTCTGAACCACCATGGAAGGTGGACTTAAGTTGATTAGTGCTCTTCTGCTATAGCCCAGATTGCTTGTTTTCTTCTGTAAAACCCCCCACATTTTCTTGCTGCTTAAGGAAGACCTAGTACCTTTAATTGGTACCATTTTATGCTTGCGCCTTCGATGATGGGACAAGTTACTTCGATCACTGCAGCGGAAGGAACATAATTCACATTTGTATGGTTTTTCTCCAGTATGAGAACGCATATGGGCTTCCAGATGACGCTCATAAGCAGATGCAAATGGACAAAGATGACATCGATGAGGTTTTTCACCTGTTTCAAAAGAAAAATGATGGAGAAACAAGAGTAAGTAGTTCATTTATGGAAGGTTTTGCTAGTCCATTCATTGGACAATTGGAAATTGATCAAAAAGAAAATGCTTTCAGAAAGTCATATTTGCATAGCATATGAGATTGTTAAAATTTGTAAATAAACCCACAAACTGAAATAAAGCTTAAGAACTCATCAGCAACAACCTGAAATATGCATTGATGTTGTATTAGTCAATACAGTATAAAAACTGTTATGGCTTCGAATGCATTTAGAAAGAAGAAACAGTACAATTGAAATATTCTAGTAATAGTCTTACATAATAATGAGTTTATCAAAAGTATGTCTCAGAGTTATATGTTCATGTATACATTTATATACATTCATATTCACACACACACACATATGCATACCCTTTCCTCACAGAAAAAAAATACAAAAAAAGCTTTTTTTAAAGTCCTTATATGAAATAGAAAGCTCAGAATTGAAATGGGCTTGCTAGTCTGAGTTATGCAAAGCATCCCTTCAAAATTGCTAGTGCTTCTCCTCCATCTTCCTACTCTTCAGCTGCCAGAAGGAACAACTATAGTTAATGTTGTTAACTGAAGACTGCCCAATTATGTGAAATAAACATTTGGAATATAAGATTTAGAGTCATTCATCTAGTAAGTATGTGTCACATGCCCTCCTAGGCTCTGGGGGTACAAAGATGGTCTTGTCACAATTGCCCTGTCCTCAAGAGGCTCTCAGGCTACAATGATGTGATGAATGAGCACAGGATGCATGAAGCACACAGGAAGGACGTCTGACCTGGTGTTGGGCAGGGGGCAGATATGGTTGAGAAAGTTTCTCAGAAGGGACAGCTAAAGTGAGATCTGGGATTAGCAGTACCATCTGCAACTGTATACTTTCTGAAACTTTTCCCCCTTTCGGCAACTGAAACATAATAGGATAAAGATTAAAACATTTTATCACATCGCAGTGCTTTAGCATTATTCCTTCCTAATCTGAGAGGCAGACAGATGTTGAGAGATTATTTGGATCAAGAGGGAAACATGGCTAAGGAAGGAGAGAATCTACAAAGGGCATCACTTCTGACCTGTTTGTATGTTGTTATGTTGTTGCTTTGAAAAATGGAGTAACTTTCCCATTTATTCGACCTTTACATAAACCTTCATTTTTGAACATTAAAACTATTTCTTTGACAAACCAACCTGCCCCCCTTGGCCCCTCTCCTGCCCTCATAGAAATGCTTTTTCCAGCTGTCTTTCCATTACCTGTGTGGATTCTGATGTGTTCAATAAGCCGGGCTGTTCCTTTGCTGGCATAGTTGCAGTACCGACACTTGAGCTTCCCATCAAAGGTCCTTTCAAACCCGTCTACTAACATTCCTGAGTTTTCATCCAAGGAAACTTCAACAGATGGGTGATCAAGTCCATTTTGATCACCATCTGTTCCAGCTATAAACAAAGTACCGCAAAAGAAATTATGCATCTCAGAATCAACTGAATTTAGCATTTCAGTTTTAAGTGGTTGAAAAATCTTATAAATTGACAGTTCACTTCCCACAAAAGTTAAGTCCATTTTATAACAGACTTTCTGAACTGAGGCTAATTTTATACAAAAGCAGTAATACATTCTGTATTATATTCTGAGAACCTTTTATCGGGGGATCTCAAATTATTTACACAAGGGCCAGTGCAGTGGCTCATACCTGTAATCCCAGAACTTTGGGGGGCAGAGGTGGGGGGATAGCTTGAGGCCAGGAGTTAGAGACCAGCCTAGCCAACATGGCAAAACCCTGTCTCTACTTAAAAAAAAAAAAAAAAAAAAAAAAAAATTACAAAAATTAGCTGGGCATGGCGGTGCGCACCTGTAGTCCCAGCTACTCAGGAGGCTAAGGCATGAGACTCGCTGGAATCCAGGAGGCAGAGGTTGCAGTGAGCCAAGATTGCGCCACTGTACTCCAGCCTGGGCGACAGAGCAAGACTCTGTCTCAAAAACAAAGAAAACAAAATTACTTACACACACATTGTACTGGTCCTTAACATGTTTTTGAAGAAGTGAACAGGTGAGGAGGGAGGGGAATAAAGAGATTCACTGGAGAGTGATGGCACAGTTACACACAGGTGTTTAGCACCCTCGCTATTTCTACAACTGTAACTGGCAGTCAAAGAATCTCCAAAACCCTAACTCTATTTATTTTAGTCTGAAGCAGCGAATAAGTTTTCCACATCCCAGTGTTTATACGTGCGTTCTAGATCTCTGTTCCATTTAGGATCTTAAAATTCTAATTAAGCACATAAAGGAAAGTATCATCCCTGATACCTCTGAAGGTTAAGGTTTTAAGAATCTCAGAGATAAAAGATGTTTGGCTGTTTGCTTTTAATCTAATCTGACTACTTTTTTGTAAAAAGAAACTGAAGAGACCTGATGCTCATAATCAGGAAAATCGGCAAATGGCTGGGACTACAACCCTGGTCTCTTGAATCCTGTCTGGAAATCTGTGCGTTAGGAGGGAAATTTCCATTCCTACAGCTTCATGGGAAAAGGTCTACTCCATCTCAGGAGGTAACAGTGCTGGCATGCACAATTCAAGCCCCCTGCTTCACCGGTTCCTCACTCCTCACTAGGAGAAGTGATTCCACTGGTTGAGACAAGACCAATATCCAAGAGGGCTACACTGCATTAGAAGGACAAGGCTCAGTGTCTTCCTCTCTCCCACTGCTTTCCCATGCCAGTCACTATCACATTTTAATGTGTATATGAATTACTTGGGGGATCTTATTAAAACACAGATTATAATTCAGTAGATCTGGGGTGGTGTCTGGTGTTTTCTATTTCTAACAAGCTCCCGGGTGATGCCTGGTCCCTGATGCCAGTCCCTGCATTATAAGGCCCTACCCAGGCTATCTAGGTCAGGGGTCAGCAAACTTTTTCTATAGGCATGAAATAGTAAATACTTCAGGCTTTGTGGGCCATATGGTCTCTAACACAACTACTCAACTCTGCTGTTTTAGCAAAACAAACAAAAACAGCTACAGAAAATATGTAAACAAATGAGCATATCTGTGTTCCAATTAAACTTTATTTATGTGGACTCAAGTTTGAACTTCACAGAATTTTCATGTATCATTGCATTATTCTCCTTTTGACACTTTTAAAACCATCTTTAAATGTAAAAACCATTCTTAGCTTGCAGGCCATACAAAAACAGCAGTCCAGATGGTGCCCACAGGCTACAGTTTGCTGACCTCCGAGCTAGGTTAGGAATAAATTCCAGTTTTTTGTGGCAAGCAAATTAGACAAAATTTACCTCTAGCAGGCTCAAGGAGGTCACCACTTTCTCTATTTTCATTTCTCTTCTTGGATAGGTAAACATGGTCAGCCCTTTCTTCATTTTAAGAGAGAAGAAACTGAAACCCCTATTTTTGTCTCAGGTCGAATCCAGATTTCCTGATGGCCTAATGGTTTGTATAGTGAAGCTGATGTTCCAATCCCCTTTGGGTTCTTTGTGTCTAATGCTAGCTCATAAAAACTGGAGGACAGGAAGGGTATTTGGAGCCCCTAACCTTCCAACAAGACCATAATGCATCTCCAGATCATGTTAAGTACTCTCCAGCAGAAGTCTGATAAGTTTAAAAAAGGGGAAAAAATGCCCTGTATCTTTCTAGAAAAAACAGAATGATTCACATTAATGCACAGTGGTCTTCACAGTAATAGCTACACACAATCATAGTACGTGTATAAAAAGTGAATTATTTAGTAGTATTAAAATGAGTCTACCTCCCTGAAGAGCCTCTGCTTCTTTGTCCCCACTAACTGATCCAGAAATCATGTTCACATGATGCGTCTGCTGAGTCAGGTATTCCTGAAAATCTTTCACGAAGTCCAAAGGCTCTGGTTTTTTTTCACCCATCTTTGCTTTTTTAACATTTACAGTTTGTTATACCTAGAAAACAAAACTGAAATAATTTTACACCATTTAGGGAGACCTAGTACATAGCAAACAAATGACAAAAGCTATTTTGTGCAAGACACTATACAAAGCAAGAGAAAACATAGTGCCCGCCTTTCAGCATCTTATAATCTTCCTGGTAAACTACAGACATACACAAAATGGTAAAAAATCAATATATTTAATAATTAAATATAAATACGGATTCAAACTTAGTCATAGAGGACGGGAAGAAATTTCAAAGGCAGAAAAAAAGAGAAAACAAGTTCAGATTAAAGAAATAAGAACACAAGCAGAGATTATCGATGAAGAAGACAATAAAGAAACCAAGGAGGCCAGAGACCAACATAGGGAGAACTTGTCCCTACAAAAAAAAAAAAGTTTTTAATTAGCTGGGTGTGGTGGCACATGCTGATGGTCCCAGCTACTCAGGAGGCTGAGGTAGGAGAATTGCTCGGGTCTGAGTGGTCGAGGCTGCAGTGAGCCGTGATCGCACCACTGGACTCCATCCTGGTCGACTGAGGGAGACTATTTTCTGGATGATGGACATGTTTCTTATCTGTGCTATTCCTATACAGTTGCTACTAGCCACATATAGCTACTGAGGCACTTGAAATTTGGCTAATACATATGATCCTGAGTTTTTAATTTTATTAATTTAAATAGAAATAGCTGCATGCAGCTAGTAACTACCAGCAAAGGCTCCTAGACATAGTGTTCACATGAATGAGTAGTCTGCAAATAAGTGGTCTAGAACTAGGGGTTGCAAAGTTTTTATGAAGGGCCAGATAGTAAATATTTTAGGTTTTGCAAGCCATGCTCATCTTTGCTGCAATTACTCAACTGTGTCACTGTAAGGAGCCACAGACAATATGTAAACAAATGGGTGGGGCTATGTTCCTATTAGACTTTATAACAACAGGCATTGAGCCAGATTTGACCTACAGGCCTTAGCTTCCCAACCCCTGCTCTAGAAATATCCAAATCACCACCTCTACTACCTATCATCCTATCCACTCTAAGACTAGGAAAAAAAAAAAAAAAGTAAAAGAAAATCCCTGACAGTAGTGTAGAAATGGAAAGTCTCTTGTGGGTTCTGCAATCACAAGCTGGTCTTCACATAGGTTTATGGCCCAAATTCACAAATAAAATAGCCAAAAAAGTTTTCTAGTAAGAATAAGATGAAGTCTAGCACCTGGGATAAAAAAGGTCTTTTCTTCCAGGAAAAACAATTTTTATGCAAATAAGTACAATTCTCTGGTAAATACACCTTATAAAATCTTTTTCTAAACTCAAACTATTTAATGAATAATTTTCCATCTAAAAAAGCTTCCATCTTTAGTAGCCAGTGGTAGGCATCAAAAAATTACTCACTTTCAGCATATATGCTTAACTTTTACTTGAAGTCTTGTACATATATAGAAAAGCACATAAATCCTAAGAACGGAGCTCAATGAATTGTCACAAAATGAACACATTCATAAAATCAGCACCACAATCAAGAAACAGAAGGATGCCGGCATCCCAGAAGCCCCCCTCGTGTACCCTTCCAGTGCTAGGACCCTCCGCCCTGACAAGGGTTACAGCCATCCTGACTTCTGACTCTGTAGATTAGTTTTGTCTGTTCTTCAACTTTATGTAAATGGAATCACACACTATGAACCTTTGTCTGGCTTCTGTCACTCAACATTGTAATTGTAAGATTCATCCATATTGTAGCATGCAACTGAAGTTTGCTCAAATTTACTGCTGGAGTCTGTTGTATGACCATGCCACAACTAATTTATCTCTTATACTGTTTTTAGATCATTTGGGTAATTTCCAGCAATTGGCTGCTGTGAATAAAGTTTCTATGAACATATTACTACGTTTTTTGATTACGTACATATTTCTGTTGGTTGTATAGGAGTGAAACTGCTGGATCAAAGGCATGCATATATTCAGTTTTAGATAATGCCAAATAGGTTTTCAAAGTGATTATAGCAATTTACACTCCCACTAGCAGTAAACAAAACTTCTGCTGCTCCACATCCTTGACAATACTTGGGCATTTTTTGCCTTTTTCGTTTTAGCCGTTCTGGTGGGTGTCTGGTGGTATCACATTAGTTTTAATTTACATTCCTTGATGACTAATGAAGATGTAAACTTTTTAATATATACTAATTAACCACTTAGATACCCTCTGTTGTATAATGTCTGCTCATACCTTTTGCTTATTTTTCTATTGCGTTGTCTTTTTCTAATATGGAAGAATGCTTTATAATATGAGTCCTTTATTAGGATATGTGAATCTTAAGTATCTTCCCACTGTGGTTGCCTTTTCATTTTCTTTTCGTTTTTTTTTTGAAACGGAGTCTCGCTCTGTCACCCAGGCTGGAGTGCTGCAGTGCCGTGATCTTGGCTCACTGCAAGCTCCGCCTCCCAGGTTCATGCCATTCTCCTGCCTCAGCCTCCCGAGTAGCTGGGACTACAGGTGTCTGCCACCACGCCCGGCTAATTTTTTTGTATTTTTAGTAGAGATGGGGTTTCACCATATTAGCCAGGATAGTCTCGATCTCCTGACCTCGTAATCTGCCCACCTCAGCCTCCAAAAGTGCTGGGATTACAGACGTGAGCCACTGCGCCCGGCCTTCACTTTCTTAATGGTAATTTTTGATGAACAGAAGTTCTTAATATAGTACAATTTACCCATTTTTATCCTTTACATTTAGAGTTGTTTGTGTCCTAGTTAAGAAATTCTTGCCTACATCTTACTTGAAGATGTTCTCCTATACTTTCTTCTAAATGCTTTTTATTTTACCTTTCATATTTTTATCTGGACTTGAGTTTTGTGTATGGTGTGAGATAACAGTCAAAGCATACTTTTTCCAAAGAGATATCCAACTGTCCCAGCAATGTGTACCTAACAGATTGGCCTTTCTCTACTAAGCTCCAATGTCTCCTTTTTAAATCAAATGGTTATATGCAGGTATGTGGCTCTGCTTCTGGATTCTCTGTTCTGTTCCACTAGCCTATCTGTCCTTGCAGCCATACCAGACAGTCTTAATAATAAGTCTTGCTATCACAGTAATTTAAGTCCCCCTGCTTTGTTTTTCTTCTTCAAGAATAGGCTGTTCTTGGGCCTTTTCAGCCTAAGGTTTTATAGTAGAACTGTACGGTTGAGGAATGAGGGGGTTCCACAAAAGCGGATTTTCCAATTTACAAAAATATGACCAACTTTTTAAGAATCAAAACTTCTTCTTTGACTTAACTAGAAATCTACTGGAAATAGACCAACATTTGACATACCATTAATATGAATTATTGTACTTTACAACCACTCAGTAACACAGGGCTGTTTTTGTTTTCCCTATTTCCTGGCTTCAGACTGATATATCTTATTTTCATACTTCTTGTCTTCTCTCTTCACATCTAGTCTCTTCTTTGTTCCAAACACATTTAGCCAAATAAGGACTTACAGGTAACTGAATTCTCACTTTTCTTAATTCAATACTTATGAATCGTTCCTTTCCTCCCTTTTTAGAAGCTACGGTAGTTCCAGGGGCTTTTAAAAATTATTAGTGGCCAGGCGCGGTGGCTCACGCTTGTAATCCCAGCACTTTGGGAGGCCGAGGCTGGTGGATCACAAGGTCAAGAAATGGAGACCATCCTGGCCAACATGTTGAAACCCCATCTCTACTAAAAATACCAAAAAAATTAGCCAGGCATAGCGGCGGGCGCCTGTAATCCCTGCTTCTCCGGAGGCTGAGGCAAGAGAATCGCTTGAACCCGGGAGGCAGAGGTTGCACTGAGCTGAGATCGCACCACTGCACTCCAGCCTGGCAACAGAGCAAGACTCTGTCTCCAAAAAAAAAAAAAAAAATTATTAGTGCCAGGCACAGTGGCTCACGCCTGTAATCCCAACACTTTGGGAGGCCGAGGCGGGCAGATCACGAGATCAGGAGTTCAAGACCAGCCTGGCCAGCATGGTGAAACCCCGTCTCTACTAAAAATACAAAAAAATTAGCCAGGCGTGGTGGCAGGAGAATTGATTGAACCTGGGAGGTGGAGGCTGCAGTAAGCCGAGATTGTGCCACTGCACTCTAGCCTGAGAGACAGAGAAAGACTCCATCTCAAAAACAAAAACAAACAAACAAAAATATTAGTATTACTACCCCTTTTCAGGTAGAAAACCCTATTTTTTAGAAAATTGTCCAGGAAGTTGAGGCTACTGAAAGTTTATCCTCTGGACAAATAGAGTATAGTCAACTCTCTATATCCACAGGTTCTGTTATCTGTTGATTCAACCAACTGCAAAACAAAATTATTTGGAAAAAATGGATGCTTGCATCTATATTAAACATGTACAGACTTTTTTTTTCTTTTTTTTTGAGACGGAGTTTCGTTCTTGTTGCCCAGGCTGGAGTGCAATGGCGTGATCTCGGCTCACTGCAACCTCTGCTTCGCAGGTTCAAGCAATTCTCCTGCCTTAGCCTCCGGAGTAGCTGGGATTACAGGTGCCCGCTACCACACTGGCTGATATTTTTTGTATTTTTAGTAGAGATGGGGTTTCACCAGACTTTTCGGGGGGGGTCATAATTCCCTAAACAATACAGTATAACTATTTACATAGCATTTACATTGTATTAGGTATTATAAATAATCTAGAGCTTAAAGTATACAAGAGGTTGAGATTTTGAGTTATATGCAAATACTAAGCCATTTTATAGAAAGGACTGGAGCACCCACAAATTTTGCTGTCTACAGGGGTCCTGGAACCAGTACCTACCGGATACGGAGGGAAAACTTTAAGACTATGAACAGGGACCTCTCTCAGCCTTAGTTTCCTATTTTGTAAAATGGAATCATAATCCAACTTGCAGTGCTATCTTAAGTTTTATAGGTAAGTACACATAAAGCATATTGTGACATGTATCACATATGGTAGGCTATCAGAAAATGGTAGCTATTTGTCTAATAATTATTTTTGTAGCAAATGGAAAAAATGGTTATAACTTGGATTTTAAAATTCTCACCGCCCCTGATTCAATTATTCCCCTTTTTCTACTGGTTCATCAACGTGGTTGAAGAATATACTGAGCATCTGTTTCTTAGTTACAACGAAACGAACATGTTCCACCTTAGTCTCAAGTAATCCCAATTTGCAATTTTTCAAATCACTTTGCAATTTCTCAAACTGATCTCTGCTTATTTTACTTATAGGCCACCTCTTTAAATCACTTGCTTTAGTCTAGCTCAACTTTCTGAATCTTCAGGATTATTGTTGGCTTTTGAACACATTAGTTTCCGTTGTTTTTTTCCCCATCTTATCATGTTTATTTGAACTAGTTCTCTGCTTCTTTATCATTGCGTTACTATTTGTTTTGTGACTACAGTTGATTGTGCTGATTATCTGTCCTTTAAATTTGCTCTTGGTGGGAAAATGTAAGCTAGTCAGCTCCAGTGAAAAAGACTATCAAGAACAAGATCTGGGAAAATATTTTTTTAATTTGTAAAAGCTGTATAGCCCTATAGATTGTGTTCTAATTATAAAAGCTATAATTAAGAAAGAAATCCCAGTATTTACATTGTAACTTAGCATCACTTCTTGCCAATCAGTTCACATGAAAACTAATACATTTCCCCTGGAAAATGTCTGAATATACTTTGACAGGCTTCTGGAAGCAAGAAAATCCTTACCAACTCTTGATTAGAAAGCATAATGTTGCTACAGTACAACATGTGACAGTGCAGTAAAAACACACAAGACTGCCAGAAAGCAAGCAGAAGAAAATGATATTTTTATACATGCATCTCAAGTTTAAGAACACGAATGAGCCTAATTACAGAGGATGGCTGGCATATTTTGACAGTCTTGGCTATTATCACATTGTCACATTATAAACTTCACTGTGTTCCCTGCCATAAATTGTGTGCTGCTTTTCAACCACAATGCATGATAAACTTAAAAAAAAAAAAGTCTATGAAATAGAGAAGATAACATTGTAACACTGCAAACATAAAGAAAAACTCTTCTTAAGTATATTAGTATGCTTTATAACCTTAAACATCCTGTCATGATTTAAAAATCAGTTGTCATTTCATCCCTAAGCATTTTTGTGCCCACTTGACCTGTATGGCCTCTATCCCATATATCCATACACACAGGGTATGACAGGTGCTTGCCAAGCCCCAGACTATAGTAGAGACATATATGAATGAAAGGTGCCTAAAGTGAAGTAGAGTCTTGGGCTCAAAACTCAGCTTTCTACATCTCAAGTCAATATTTCTACGTGCAATGAATTGAAAAATAGTAATAATTCTGAAACTAGGCTGGACATGGTGGCTCATGACTATAATCCCAGCACTTTCAGAGGCTAAGGTGGGAGGACTGCCTGAGCTCAGGAGTTCAAGACCAGTCCAGGCAACAAAGTGAGACCTCGTCTCTAATTTTTAAAAGAAAAAAAAAATTCTGGAACTACAAAAGACTTCCTCTTATAGAAAGAAAATAAAAGTTTTCTATCCGAGCTATTTTCCTGTCTTTGATGTAAGTATCATCAGTCTCAGGTCTCAAAGTTTAATCTAAGAACTCCACAAATTAACTGATACCCAGAGATGCCTCTAAGGCATTGATAAATTTTAAAACCTTTGCAAACGTAACAAAATATACTTTAGAAAATCCACAAGCTATAATTTTTTTTAATGGTGTCTTTCCTGTACCGGACATGAACTCAATACCTTGGTGTTAGCCAAAAAATTACTTACTTTACACAAAATTTCAATGTGTGATATCATGTCATCTGAACAAGAAATATACTTAAGTATTCTCCAGTATTATTATAGATATGGGTGGTGTTATCACAACTCAGATATACTCTTTCTGCTGGCATCGTCATGGACTGAATGTTTATGTTCCCAAAAGCTGATATGTTGAAATTCTAACCCCTAATTTGATGGCATCTGGAGTGGGGCCTTTGAGAGATAATTGTGTTGTAAAGGTGAAGTCCTCTAAATGGGATTAGTGCCTTGTGAAGAGATCCAGAGATCTTGCTTCCTCTCTGCTCTTTGCCATGAGAGGATACAATCAGAAAGCAAGCCCTCCCCAGATACCTGATCTGCTGGCACCTTGATATTAAGATTTCCCAGCCTTCAGAACTGTGAGAAATAAATGTTTGTTTAAACCACTCAGTCTATGGTAATTCGTTATAGCAACCTGAACTAAGATATCTAATCATATCAACCAAAGAGAACAATATTCCCATACTTTACGATGTTTGTTCCTTATGATATAGCAAAATTCCCAAATCCTTCCTGTGATTATTCTGATTAAAGTTAAGTTGAATATAGTATGGAATTCCATGGGGTGTAGGTGGATATCTATATAGAAACTGGCTAGGGTATACCTAAAGTATTGTCATGCCAGTAGCGTCCCCCAAATTATTATTCAAGGCTCAAAATTAATGCCTTTAGAAAACAACCAGAGGCTATGCAAGCCGTAGGGGAAAAAGAGGTATAAGAGAATTAAGCTTTGATATCCCAAAGAACAGGAAAACCTCTACCTCAAGTAGGTAATTTAAGCTAATTTCCGATCTTCCTTGGTTTCTGATAAAGGATTTATTTTGTATGAAGTTGTCTAATCTTTCTTCTTCAGTTTCATAAATGGGAAGCTGTTGATCAATGCAAGCATATATACAAGCATACACACACAATTACGTGTGTGTATATATGTGCACCACCCCCAACCTCTTAACCAGTAGCTAATAATTTAAAACACAGGCACTGAAATGCAAATTAGAAGGCATTCACAACTATGAAACAACCAGAGAAGCTCTCTAACCTATCTTCCTTCTATCTTTTTTATAAACTGTGGGAGAATTTTGAGAACATGATTAGGGAACAGCAGGATATGCTTCGTTCACCTAGCATTCATGAGAAGTCTTACTTCTCATGGGTAACCATAAGGAAGAATACAGTATTAGCAACTAACTTACTTACATAATAATTTATGGGTTAGGCAGGCCTATAAACATAAAGTGATTACAGTTCAATAGATGTGTTTACCCTCCATAGCCTAATAATTATGGTCACTGAGATTTACTCTGCTATAGAACACATATAAACAGACAACGTTGACAAATAAGGATTGGTTTCTATGGAGTAACATGGGCCTTCAAAAATAATTAGAACACAATTCCTGATTTCAGAACTGTCCAAAACTCTTGAAGGCAAAAAAAGGAAATTATGAGGCTCTGAGAAATCAGAAATCAAAACATAAAAATAAAACGTAAGTAAAACCATGTTGAAAGAAATCCAGAAGAGAAATTATACAATCTAACCTTTTCACCCCAAATCTGTTCCTCCTTTTTCTTGCCACTCCAACATTGATGAAATGTAGAGTAATTGGAATTTACTCTGGAGATACAGCAAGGGACTCCAAAAGGCCATGGAGAGAGAATTTCAACTAAAATTGAAAAGCCATACAGAGGTCTGCATAAAAAACAAACAGCACACCACAAATCAAAACCTTTAAGATAAAAACTTAATTAGCATCTACAGGTTGAATGAGCTAGTAACTTATGCCAATCTTACCATTACATTAGCTGAAAAGAAAACGAACTGACAGATTAATCAAAGAACAAAGCAGTAGCTTCACTTCAGCAAAAGCTCCATAGGATCACTAAAGAATAACTGGTGTGACTACCGTTTTCTCACTGGTGGATTCATTTTTGGCAAGATTTTTAATGTCTAAATTTAAGTTAAACTTCAGTTTAACGAAATTAAGATTAACTTCATTTAGTCACAGTACACTTCTTAAACAGTCAAGCTTATTAGTACTGCTGAACAGCTGTAGTTGCATAAAAACGCATTAGTCCTAAGCAGGGAAATAGGAAAGGGCTTTAAATACAAAAACAAAAAAACATGCACACCCGATAAGGGCACATTTGAATCCCATCCTTCTTATCCTATCATAACACAAAACAGTTACGTTTTTCTGGGAAACATCCTGGACCGCTAGGGGAAAATAACACCAGACATTTCAATTCACTGTAGCGAACTCTCATCAATAATAATAACCTCTAGCTGTTGTGACAACATGACATAAAACAAAATTAAATTTTTAAAATTGTTAGTTCCGACGTTTAAAAAAAGTTGTTTTAAATACGTTCTGTTCTTTCAAAACTGAATTTCCTCAGATCACAAAATTTAAGACGCCTCTGTCTTCTTCCGCTTGTCACACCTCTTTCGGGTTCTGACCAGCACATCAAGGGGACTCTAAGCAGGCCACGTGGTTAGTGTTTGCTAGAACTTGTTTAGCTTCAGATCCAGTAATCGAGCATGCTAGGTTTGACTACTCGCGCTCCACACAGTTTATCCAAAGATCTAAACCCCGAATGAACCCGAATAGTTATTTGCTACAATGTCTTTCTCAAATCTCATATGTTCCTAAAATAAGGGTGCCCATGCAGTAGAGACGGATCCGGGCAGGATCATTAGATAAAATACGAAGGCTTTAAACGTCCTTCTCCCAACGACCAGCCTGGGACTGGCGTCGGGGCAGCAGCCTCACCAAGATTCGGAGCGACATCCTCGCCAGGATTCGAAACACCTAGGAGACCCGCGCCCGGCTGACTCTCAGCCCCTGGGACCCCGTGAAGACGCAAACCTCGGGACGCCTCCCGCAGAACCACCTGTCAGAGCCAGGCAACAGTCCCCGCCCCGGAGCCTCCGAGCTCCTGCTCGAAGGCGCCGACAGCAGGAGACCCCGCTCCCTCGGGGTTCTCGCGGCCATAGGCGCCGCAGTCCACCGCACTCCGGCTAAGGAGGTCCCGGACCACCACCTGCCCGCCTACCGACCACGCCCGAGCCTCCACTGAACTGAGTCTCCGTCCGGATCAGCCGGCCCGCCACGAACCAGCTCCCGTCTCCGGCCGCTCCTTCTTATCCGCCCTGTCCCGCCGCGTCGCCGCCGTCCGAGCCGGCAGCCTGCTACTTACCTCCTGACAACTGCATCGAGTAAACCACACCGCCTTGTTCAACGCCGTCGCCGCCGCCGCCGTCTTCGTCACCGTCGCAGTCGCCGCCGCCATCTTTGTTGTGTCTCCGACTCCCTTCCCACCCCCCTGCCTTGCTCAAGTCTCGCGTGAGCAGGATGGAGGGCGAAAGCGAGGAGGGGCCTGTTTGTCTCTCTTGGGGTTCCGTAGGCAGCAGCGGGCAGGCATTAAGGGGGGTGTGTGCGGGGCGGGTACTGAGTGGGCGGGGCCTTGCTCGGCTAACTCCCAGGGGCTGGCTAGAGACCCAGAGGCGCAGAGCGGAGAGGTCTGCAGCGAGGATGGAGGGCCTGGCAGTACGGTTGCTGCGCGGCAGCAGGCTGGTGAGTGCGTTCGAGGCTGGCGTCCTGGGGGCCCAGAGCCACCGTGGCCCCTGGCATCGCAGCTGGCAGAGCCTTCTAACGGGCCTCGGTGCGCCGCCTGAGCCCCGCTCCACGTCCTGCGTCCCCAGACTCTTTACCCGCGGGCAGTCTACGACCCCGACCCCCTTCAGGCCTCTGGTGAAGGCAGCTGGTGGCAAGGGGGTCGGGGCTGTCTAGAAGCTGCTTTGGCGGAGCAAGTACCTTGAGTGGAGTCGGAGGGTCGCGTCGGCAAGATGTCCTTTGCAGGCCGTTGCGTCCTGAGAGCCACCGAGTCTCGATCTTCTGGATCTCTGGATGCATTTTGCACAGGTGTCACCTCCCTGATGCCCTAACCCACCTTTCCCGAGTGATTACATTTCACACCCCCTCCCCCAAAAAAGAAAGTTAAAATATAGGCCCAGTCTCATTCTGAGCAGGTGTCTCCCTGTCCTTCCTTCCGCGGCCCCGCTCAAAGGTAGTAAGGGACTTCGGAGTTGTTCGGGCTTCCCGGCCAGGGACAGAGTTCCCTCTGCCCCTTATCTCATGTCTGGAGCCTGGGTATCCTTACGTGGATAGACTCACCGCCGCCCAGGGGAGCTGGTGCCGGTCCCTCTTCTATGAACTTAAGCTGAAACCAGCCTCTTCTTGTGCTTAATTCTTATCTGTGCACCCACACAAACTGTTGATTCTTTAACAGCCCCTGTGTTAAACATCCTATGCTCTTCACCCCTTGGACCTATTATATAG
Organism: Nomascus leucogenys; assembly: GCF_006542625.1. Taxonomy (NCBI): domain Eukaryota; kingdom Metazoa; phylum Chordata; class Mammalia; order Primates; family Hylobatidae; genus Nomascus; species Nomascus leucogenys. The sequence continues at coordinate 10,531,873 of NC_044383.1, read as the reverse complement.
CATGCTTTTCAGAACATACACATTTTGATACACTTGTATTTGTCAGTACACTTCACTGGGAATTTTCCCACTGCTTACATGTGCTTTTCATGTTTCCTTTGCATTTGCTTTCATGAGTTAGGCTTTCCAACTGCTGCTTCAGTCTTATGCCCAGAGGCAGGACTCTTACCTTTTTTCTCATTAGAGATAATTAATGTTATTTGACTGTTTTACAGGCCTGAAGTGCAATAAAAAATAGTAAGTGATTATTGTTTAATACTGCTTATAATTGTTGGTTAATAACTTAGCAAAGAAAATTTCCTTGGTTTTACAATTTGACTGTTTTAGAGCCAAAATTTATTGACCTCATACTCTGTGGTAGGCACATTCTCATTCTACCTGAGTCATCTCAATTCTCACAACCATCTTAACAAGTAGTTTAATCTTGCAGATGCTGAAAAAGAGTAATAACTTGCCCACAGATAGCAAGTGATAGAGCTGGTAGTATTCGAACTCTGGTCTGATTCTAAACTTAACCTTCATATACTACTGTCTCGCCTTCCTTAGAGATATCAAAAACCTATTTTGTCTGAACTTTTGGTTTATTGTGGCTTATAGTCCTTTATAGTTTTTGAAGCTCTTTTACATAAATTAGCTAAACTGATTGAACATCGACTGTAACATAATGGTTAAGAACGTAGGTTCTGTAGCTAGGCTGCTTGGATCTGAACCCAGGCCCTCTCACTTCCTAGTGGTGTAACCTTGGACAGGTTATGCTTTGGGTCTCGGTTTCCTGGTCTGTAAATGGAGAGAATAATTGTGCCTGTTCCAAAACTGTTGTGAAAATTAAACGAGTTCATATGTTCATGTAAGGCACTTAGAATAGTGTTCGGCGTATAGTCAGCTCTCGGTAAATATCAGCCCTTACTGCCATGCACGAAGCATTGTGTGCTATGGCAGATGTAATAATGAGTAAAACACTCTACCTCCAAGAAGCTTATCTTTTAGAGGAATGGTTAGAACTATATGCAGCTAACCTCATGTCATGTAGGTGTGGAACAAATCCTGAGGGGCTACAGTCTGCATGTAGATTCAGAAGACAGAAATGACTAGGACCATTGGGGAAGTGATAGGCTCTTTGGAAGCTGGGTTAGAGTTTAGGAGGGGAAAGGAGTGGTCAGAAAACTGCAACAAAAGGGGACTGAGGCCACTTTAGGGAATTGGGGGTTGATCCTTTTGGATTGTGAGGAGCCACTGAAGGTCAAGAGCTTTGGGGTTTCCTCATGCCACAGTGTAGGTAGATTGCTGTGGACACAAGTGGCATGGAGTGGGAAGAAATGCAAGGTAGGGCTAATTTTGGTTTCTATCCAGAGGCAAATGGAGAACTAGCATTTACTCACTTATTGTAGACCAGGGACAGCATTTTACACCCACTACCCTATTTTCTCTTCCTGTAAACCTCTGAAGTAGGTATATTAGTGGCTTCATTTTGCAAATGAGGAACTCGGAGGCAATAACCAGTGTTCCCAAGTCACACAACAATCAGATTGCAACGCTGACCTTCAGCCTACCCCTGCCTTCTCAGAAGGTCTCTCCTAGTCCTGCAGATGGATTAGAACTGTCCTGCCCATTTGGTCTAAGCAACCCAACTAGTGGAGAATTGGACCTTGTAGTTAACCTGTGGTTCCAAAGCATTTTAATGTAGCTTGATATCTTTTTTTATTTTTATTTTTTGAGACGTAGTCTTACTCTGTCGCCCAGGTTGGAGTGCTGTGGTGCGACCTCAGTTCACTGCAACCTATGCCATCCGGGTTCGAGCGATTCTGCTGCCTCAGCCTCCCGAGTAGCTGGGATTACAGGCGCCTGCCACCGTGCCCAGCTAATTTTTGTAGTTTTAGTACAGACGGGGTTTCACCATCTGGTCAGCAAGATGGAAATGGTCTCAAACTCCTAACCTCGTGATCCACCCGCCATGACCTCCCAAAGTGCTGGGTAATTACAGGCATGAGCCACCACACCAGGCCGCTTGATGTCTTTTAAGAGATGATTTTTTTTTTTTTTTTTTTTTTTTTTTTTTAGACAAATCTCACTCTCTTGCCCAGGCTGGAGTGCAGTGGCGTGATCATAGCTCACCGTAACCTTGAACTCCTGGCTCAAGTGATTCTCTGATCTCAGATCCCCAGGAGCTAGGACCACAGGCATGTGTCACTACACCTGGCTAATTTCTAAAGTGTTTTGTAGAGATGAGGTCTCACTGTGTTGGCCAGGCTGGTCTGGAACTCCTGGCCTCAAGCGATCCTCCCACCTCACCCTCCAAAATGCTGGGATTACAGGCATGAGCCACTGCACCCAGCCAAGAGGTGATTCTTGACAACTATCCTTGAGGTGAATTCTTGTTCAGTTAATTCTCTGGGCATCTGCCAGACAGCAGCTGCCAAAATACATATAATTCTCGTTGTTCAACTTTTTGCTCTTCAACAAAATCAGAAGTATTTTTTCTGGACATATATTTGGCATCCAGGTAGAGAGAGCACAAATGGTTTGAATGTGTCCCCCAAAATTCATGTGTTGGAAGCTTGATCCCCAGTGCAGAGGTTTGGAGTGGTGGGGCCTAATGGGAAGTGTTTGGGTCATAGTGTGTCCAGAATTGGTGGGTTCTTGGTCTCACTGACTTCAAGAATGAAGCCACGGACCCTCACGGTGAGTGTTACAGTTCTTAAAGGCGGCGTGTCTGGAGTTTGTTCCTTCTGATGTTCGGATGTGTTCGGAGTTTCTTCCTTCTGGTGGGTTTGTGGTCTCGCTGGCTCAGGAGTGAAGCTGCAGACCTTGGCGGTGAGTGTTACAGCTCTTAAGGCGGCGCGTCTGGAGTTATTCGTTCCTCCCGGTGGGCTCGTGGGCGCGCTGGCTTCAGGACTGAAGCTGTAGACCTTCGCAGTGAGTGTTACAGCTCATAAACGCAGTGTGGACCCAAAGAATGAGCAGCAGCAAGATTTATTGGAAAGAGCTAAAGAACAAAGCTTCCACAGTGTGGAAGGGGACCCGAGCCGGTTGCCACTGCTGGCTCGGCAGGCCCATTGGTCTGTTTTACAGAGAGCTGATTGGTCCGTTTTGACAGGGTGCTGATTGGTGCATTTACAGTCCCTGAGCTAGACACAAAATTTCTTCACTTCTCCACTAGATTAGCTAGATACAGAGTGCTGAGTGGTGTATTTACAAACCCTGAGCTAGACACGGAGTGCTGATTGGTGCATTTACAAACCTTGAGCTAGATACAGAGTGCTGATTGGTGTATTTACAATCCCTTAGCTAGACATAAAGATTCTCCAAGTCCCCACCAGATTAGCTAGATACAGAGTGCCAATTGGTGCATCCACAAACCCTGAGCTAGACGCAGGGTGCTGATTGGTGTGTTCACAAAACTTGAGCTAGACACAGAGTGCTGATTGGTGCACTCACAATCCCTTAGCTAGACACAAAGGTTCTCCAAGTCCCCACTAGACTCAGGAGCCCAGCTGGCCTCAGCCAGTGGATCTCCCACCGGGGCCGCAGGTGGAGCTGCCCGCCAGTCCCCTACTGTGCACCCGCCCTCTTCAGCCCTTGGGTGGTCGATGGGACTGGGTGCAGTGGAGCAGAGGGCGGCGCTCGTCGGGGAGGCTCAGGCTGCGCAGGAGCCCACAGCGGTGGCGGGGAGACTCAGGCATGGTGGGCTGCAGGTCCCGAGCCCTGCCCCGTGGGGAGGCAGCTAAGCCCTGGCGAGAAATTGAGCACAGCGCCAGTGGGCCAGCACTGCTGGGGGACCTGGCACACCCTCTGCAGCTGCTGGCCTGGGTGTTAAGCCCCTCACTGCCTGGGGCCGGCAGGGCCCGCCGGCCGCTCCGAGTGCAGGGCCTGCCAAGCCCACGCCCAACAGGAACTCTAGCTGGCCCGCATTCTCGCCCGTGCCTCTCCCTCCGCACCTCCCCGCAAGCCGAGGGAGCCAGCTCCGGCCTTGGCCAGCCCAGAGAAGGGCTCCCACGGTGCAGCAGTGGGCTGAAGGGCTCCTCAAGCATGGCCAGAATGGGCGCCAAGGCCGAGGAGGCGAGGCACTGAGAGCGAGTGAGGGCTGCAAGGGCTGCCAGCACGCTGTCACCTCTCAATAGGGTAACTGGCCTTGTAAATTATTAATGCTGTTTTTGAGAGAATGAGTTCCTCATTAAAGGACAACTTTGGCCTTCTCTTGCTCTCTCTTTCTCTCCCCTCATTTCTCACTCTCACCTTCTGTCACCCTCTTGCCTTTCTCTTTGGAATGACACACCTCTTAGCCTGAGAACTTGGAACAGCTGACTCATAATAAATGTTCTTAAGTACTTAGAACAGCTGACTCATTATAAATAATCAGTAAACATTAGCTATTTTTAAAATTAATTAATTAAGTTAGTTTTTTAGAGACAGGATCTTATTCTGTCACCCAGGCTGGAGTGTAGTGATACAGATCATGGCTCACTGAAGCTTCAAAATCCTGGACTAAAGTGATCCTTCCACCTTGGCCTCCCAAAGTGCTGGGATTGCAGGCATGAGCCACTGTGCCTGGGCAACACTAGCTATTAATGTAGGCAGAACACATTACCAATAACTTTGATAGGATGTTTTAGGGTATCATTGCCTTATGCAAAGTACACAGGTAAGTTTTGGGGATCTGTAGGTTTACAACAGGGTTCTTGACATCAAAAAAAATTACATTTTTAATTGGGGAGGTAGGGTATCTGTTTTAAAAATGAATTTTAGGACAGTAGAAGATAGCATGTTGCTAATGCTAAATAAATAATATGAGCAGATGTGCTTATAGGAGATGGGGCTTCAAGTGACCATTCAAAGAAGGAGCAGTTTTAGGTAAAGCAGCAGAGGGGTGCAGATTCCAGGGAAAGGAAATGTGCACGCAAAGGTGTAGAGGTAGGAATATGCTCAGCTTGTTTAAGAAATAATATGCCACTATAGGTGATGTAACAATTTTGCAGAAGGTTGGAATGGGTTCAGATGGTAACTGCCTAAGGGTTAAGTTTATCCTTGATCTCAAAGCAGTGAGGAGCTGATAGCTGCCAAGCAGTTTTGGCTTCTCCAGTCTAGGAAGCTAGAAAGAATCACAGAGTGAAGCAAGCCTGGATTTCTTCTGCCAATTCCTACATGGGTGTTGCCCAGACAGGGTTGCCCACAGTCCTGGAGAAGAGCCCTTTTATTTACCAAAACACAAGAATTTATAATGTTTACTACTCAACACAGAAATGGCAGTTACTTTGCACATGCAAATATATCTTTGTCTTCCATCGATCTCTCTCTGGTGCTAGGAAGACTAAGTAACCATAAAGACACTCTCCCTCGCAACCATCAAAGAGTCTTTCTCCTTTCTCTTGGGATCCTCGCACACTCGCCCTGTCTTGGGCCTACGTTGTCGTTTTTGTTGTTGCTGTTCCTCATGCCACCTTGTCTAAGAAGGCCCACATTATCTTGACTCCTTCTCCGTAAGAGCTAGACCAGGTTTCCTGTGTTTTGTAGGATGTTAAGCAGTATCCCTGGCCTCTACTCATAAGAGGCCAATAGCATGCCTGAGCTATGACAACCCAAAATGTCTCCATCCATGGCCAAATGTCCCACGGGGGCAAAATTACTGGACTGAGAACCACTGGTGTAGACCTATGTAACAGTGTACTCCATGAAGGAGGGGAAAGGTGGCCTTTCTCCTTGTAACCTGGTAGGGAACTTTCTCTCTCAAACTATTTGCCATACTCACTTTGTTGGCTATAGAAATTGATCTACAATTTCAAAGATTTTTGTTGAAAGATTTCAATAGCAGTCATTGAGATTTTAAGGTGCTGTTTGCCAAGGAGTTTACAAGATAAAACAGTCAGCAGCTCACAAAAGGAACTCATCATGGAGACTCTGAAGCCACATCCCACTTAGACCATTTCACAAGTCCACTTTTAGTGTAACAAGGCCCTCAATGAGGGTGATCACACCGATGATCAGAAAGGAAGACACATTAATAAAAGAAGACTTGAGAAGATGTGGGAATTATCTTGAAATGGAGGAATTAGATGGACTCCACATTTTCTAAATGAAATAGCTTAGTAATAGGCAAAGGTTGGGACATCTGGAGAAAAAGTAATTTAGGGTGACAGAAGAAAGATAATTCTGTTTTAGACATGTTTTAGGCATTAATAAAACCTACAACTGAAAGTGTCTTAGAAGCTGGTCAGAAATGGGTCTGGAAAGTGGACCAGTGCTAAAGCTATGTCAAAAGGAAAACTTCAGCTGAATTAAATTTAAAGGAGTTTAACTGAGCAGCGAATTGGGCAGCCCCCAGAACCCCAGCAGATTTGGAGAGACTCCAGGGATGCCTTGTGGTCATAACAAATTTATAGACAAATGAAGGGAAGTGACAGAAATCGGAAGTGAGGTACACAATGGCTAGATTGGTTTCAGATTGGCAATTGCCTTATTTGAACACAGTTTGAACACTCAGCAGTCCATGAGTGGTTGAAGTATGGCTGCTGGGATTGCCCAAGACACAGCTACTGTTACAGGCGCATACTCCTAAGTTAGGTTTTCAATCTTGTCTACCTATTAAGCTAGGTTACAGTTCGTCCACAAGGACTCAAATATAGACATACGGAGTCCTTCTCAGGCCATATTTAGTTTGCTTTGAGAGCTATAAATGCTAGCCAAAACCATAAATGGGTATGGGGCATCGGAAGGATAGTGAAGAAACAGGAGTGGACAAGTCAGCCTTTGGGGTACAGTTCAGACCATCCTGGGTAAATGTTGAGAAGCAATGAAGCAAAAGGAGACTTAGTAGGATATCAGAGGAAACCCTGTGACACATATGTTTTATTCAGAATTGGAGCAAAAGAAGGAAAAGGATATTTAAAAGCAAACATACAGAATTTGTGTCACATAAAGAAAACAAACCTGTGAGAGCAGAAGCGGTGTGTTTTGAGAAGTGCAAGACATGGCAGGGCCAGCTAATGGAGCTGGTGGAATGCATACTGAGGAGGCTGTGAACATGGTTCATGCTCCCTTCACTCAATTTGGTAACTCCCTGTCCCCAGCCAGTGTTGAATATGCAACCCCTGATATGGAACTCTGGTCTTTAGGCATCTATTTAAGTATTTCTCCTGACTATCTTCCCTGAAAAAAGGGTGAGTTGAAGAAATTCCCAATGCCTGTTAAGTTGTTGGACCCAAGTAATTACGTGATTAAAAAAAATTTTAAACTCCATAATAGTCCTAACTTTTAAAATTTCTTTGAAAATAGAAGTGAGTGTCTTGTTTCATTTTTGTCCACTGGTGATTTGGGAAAGAAATTGTTGACTTGGCTAAGATGACAATAAAGGCAAGCCCGTCTCCTTTACCTTATATTTATTTATTTATTTTTTTGAGATGGAGTTTCATTCGTGTTGGCTAGGCTGGAGTGCAATGCGTGATCTCAGCTCACTGCAACCTCCACTTCCCGGGTTCAAGTGATTCTCCTGCCTCAGCCTCCCAAGCAGCTGGGATTATAGGCACCCACCACCATGCCCGGCTAATTTTTGTATTTTTAGTAAGGACGGGGTTTTACCATCTTGGGCAGGCTGGTCTGAAACTCCCGACCTCAGGTGATCCGTCTGCCTGGGCCTCCCTAAGTGCTGGGATTACAGGTGTTAGCCACCTCACTGGGTGGACACAGTTTCTAATGGCCGGCATTTGCATGTCTAAGCTTGCTGTCCCAGCTGGAAGAGCCGGGCTTTCCTGCTAGACAAGAAACATTCCTGGAGCTGCTTTAAAAGAAACAAAAACTTCCCAAGGACCCCTTTTCCTCTCTATATGCCTAAAATAATTTTTTAGTAATTCCTATAACAAAAGTGGGGGGTGGCTTCCAGGCTATAGGTAAATTTAAACATTTTCTGGTTGACAATTGGTTGAGTTGGTCTAAAAACCTGGGGTGAATAGAAAGGAATGTCTGGGTTGTGATAAGAAGTTGTAGAGACCAAAGTTTAATCATGCGGATGAAGCCTCCAGGTAGCCGACTTCAGAGAGAATGGATTGAAGTGCTTCTTATTAGACTTAAAGGTCTGTGTTGATGTTCATGCTGGTGAGGTATAATGAGGCATGTTTGACCCCCACTTCCCATCATGGCCTGAAACAGTCTCTCAGGTGAAATTTTAAGACCCCTGGCTAGGGAGGAAGTCTGTTCAGCTGGTTTGGGGGGCCTTAGAATCTTATTTTTGTTTTACACATGATTAAAAAATACTTTAGCTCCATAATAATCCTATCTTTTAAAATTTCTTTGAAAATAGAAGTGAGTGTCTGGTTTCATTTTTGTCCACTGGTAATTTGGGAACGAGAAATTGTTGACTTGGCCAAGGTCACACTACAGGCAAACCCATTTCCTTTGTGTTGATTCCCTTGCCTTGTGTCCTGTCTTGGCTTATTTAACCCTCTTTTGAGGGAATCACTATAATTCTTAAAAGGGCAAGGCATTGTTAGGAACTCCTAAAGACTAGAATGAAGAATCAGAGACTGGTAGATGGGAAAAGTTGCGTTTTTAGCAGTGTTGGAGAATACCTAGAACAGAAGCTATTATTTATGGAAAAAGCAAGCAGAGGTTGGACAGATTCTGGTGTAGAAGTTTTGCTTGGGGATATGAAATTGGGATCAAATTAAAATCTAATCCATTCGTACACTGCTAATAAAGGCATACCCAAGACTGGGTAATTTATAAAGAAAAAGAGATTTAATGGATTTGCAGTTCCACATGGCTGACGAGGCCCCACAGTTGTGGTGAGGAAGGTGAAGGAGGAGCAAAGTCACGTCTTACATAGCGGCAGGCAAGAGAGAAAGCAGGGGAACTTCCCTTTATAAAACGATCAGATCTTGTGAGACTTATTCACTATCACGAGAACAACACGGGTACAACCCGCCCCCATGATTCAGTTACCTCCCACTGGGTCCCTCCCATGACACATGGGGATTATGGGAGCTACAATTCAAGATGAGATTTGGGTGGGGACACAGCCAAACCATATCAAGCAGGTACGAACAATTTGGCCTAGGAAATCAAAATCAAAACTGAATATAGTGTTAAGTATTTTTTCATTAAATTCTAATAAATTGTTGACAAAATTCTCATAAGCCATATCAATTCCTGTAATTGTAAAGCCCATAAAGTAGTTTAATTTTCCTTTGGGGGTGGTGAGAGAATTTGTTTAAACTTCATTTCAGATAATTGTAGATTCTCATGCAGTTATAAAAAGAAATACAGATAGATCCTGCATCTTTTTATCTGATTTGCCCCTGTGGTAACACTTTACCAACCTATACTACAATATCACAACCAGGAAATTGACATTGATACTATCAACCTAAATAACAGAGAGAGGCTCTCTGAAAGAAAAGATGCTTCTTTGGGAATAGAGCATTGCAATGGAAATACACGTGCCATAGGATTACATAATTGTTTTAAAATAATTATAGTTGGCTACAAGATCAATAACAAGGATGATGCCAGTCCAGGGTTGGACAGGCAGTTACTGGGGCAGATAGGCCTTGCAGAAGTATTTTTTCTGTAAGATTGTGATGGCCTTTGTGCAATATTTTGGTGTTTGCAGTCTTCGGTGATAGTTTTTTATCAGGCTTACAAATATGAGAACCCTTTTTTCATGTCCTTCCCTCCCTCTATTTGTCAAGGTTGGTTTGTTTGTTTCTTTGTTTTACATTAGTGACTCCATTTTGATTCTGACAACTTTTACAATATGATACAGCAAACTTTTTCAGATATTCCCAGTTTTACATGTATATGTGTGTGTAGGACTGTGCAGTTTTATCACATATGTTTGTGTATCCACCGCTATAGTCAAGCTACAAGACGGTTCCAACAGCATAAGGATCCTTTGTGTTGTTTGTCCTCTTACAACCACTGCTACCCCTAACCTCCTGTCCTGGTCTCTAATCCTCGGTAAACACTAGTCTCTAGCTTTATAAATTTATCATTTCAAGAATATTAGATAAATAGAATCATCCAGTCTTTTTTTGTTGTTGTTTTTTTTTCTTGCTGAATAGAATTTATTGTGAGGGAAGGAAAAAAATTTTCATCCACGCTCTTAGGTTCAGTGACTGGGGCTTGGAAATTAAATAACAAAAGACAGATTAACAGTAGTAAAAGGTTTATTTCCTATGCATAATGAGCAAGTACCTGGCTCATTAAATGGTTAAAGGGTTTTGTTTATATACCTACCTTAGGTATATAAAGGAAGGGGGAGAAAGGGCCTCTACAGGAAAAACAAGTAGGTCTCTTTGGGAATGACAAACAGATTTTTAGGAACACAAACAAGTGGTAAGAAATTGTGTAATAATATTTGCCTATTCATCTTCAGGGCCAAAAACTCCCCCGGGGGGGGGAATTTCTAATAGCCTCATTTCCCAGAGGTTGCTGCTTTTAGTCAGATAAAGGAAGCTCCTAGAAGGCTTTTCCTCCACTTGTTGAATCTCAGATGTCTTCAGCTTAAAAGAAGCATTATGCCAACTCTGGGATTCCAAATAGGTCGCTGCACCATGATAGGGATGTACCACAGATGTTTAACCATTCACCCACTGAAGGACATCTGGATTGTTTCCAGTTTTTTACTACTGTGGCTAAAGCTGCTGTGGACATTTGTGTGCAGATCTTTGAACTTCTGTTCTTACTTCTCTTGAATAAACATAAAAGAGTACAACTGCTGGGTCATATGATAATTGCATAAGAAACAGCTAAACTGTTTTCCAGAGTGACTGTAGCATTTTACATTCTCAAAAACAATGTATGAGAGATCCATTTTCTCATCTCCCTTGCCAGTGCAGCAAATCAAAATATTTTACCCCAAAATATACTTTGACATATTTTGAAATTTTTGCCATAGTGCCAGCAGACCAGGCTGACCAACATGGTGAAACCCCGTCTCTACTAAAAATACAAAAATTAGCTGGGGGTGGTGGCACGCACCTGTAATCCTAGCTACTCAGGAGGCTGAGGCAGGAGAATCGCTTGAACCCGGGAGGCAGAGGTTGCAGTGAGCCAAGATCGTGCAACTGCACTCCAGCCTGGGTGACAGAGCAAGACTCCGTCTCAATAAATAAATAAATACATACTTACATACATAAGAAGACTTAGCTTTCCAAACAATCTGTCTCCTGTCTTCTTCTATTCGGTAGTTTATTTGCAAGGCAAACAAGCATCTTTCATTATCCTTTACAATTAAATGGAAATTTTGTTCAAAGGAGAGAAAGCCAAATTTCACCCCTGCATTAGTCCACCATTAATATTAACCCCAGTATTTTATTTTTTAAATGAAACCTTATAGACAAATGCATTCAGTCTTAATCAGTTTGACCATAAGATGGGATCTCATAATCCCTTTACAAATTTTTGTTAAAGAGCAGATCAGTGCCTTAAGAAAACCTTGTGCTTTTATTCCAATGCTCAATTTATGGAAAAATCAAATAATACCCTTTTGAATGTAGTCAATATGTTCACACAGAGAATTTCTTTTACAAGATTAATTTTTACAAACCTTCCACAACTTGTTCAAACCTTTAGCTTTATCTTATTTAACTGAAAACAGCCCTTTAATCCTCTAAACTAGGCAAAAATTTACATTCCCATGGTTTCTTACAATCTTTTACCAAAAACATATTTTACTTTCTTTACACACCTTGCACGTCTTTTTTATATAAACATCACATGCATAACACATATATAACTACACAGATAGACAAAAGATGCAGTAGTTGTGAGATTTTTCATTTGCCAATCTACTAATTGGATTACTGGCCTCAGGGTAGAGCTCTTCACGAAACAGGGCCAGGAAAACATGCAGTTTCTATGCTTTAATAAGCAGATATAGCTGGAAGACAAGAATAGATTTTGAGAGGGATCTATCATAGCAGTTTTAATTCTTGGGGTTCTGAGGAAAACAGGGTTTTTCCCCCAAAATAGGGTCCTTGGTGACTTTTCTGTTTTTCCCAAGGAGTCCCATGCTCTCAGAAGTTATCTTAGGGCCTCTCGTGTGCATTAAGAGTGGCAAGACAAAATGGAGAAAAATAACTCAGTCAACTGTGAAGGGAATTAAAAAAACTTCTTTCCAGCAAAACAAGATTCAAGAAGAGAAAAAAAAAATACATAAAGGCCGTTTAAGTATACATATAGCTTGGATATCCACTTTTAATTAGGCTTTTAACCATAATGCTCTTTTAAAAAAAATTCTTTTAAATCTCCTATTACCCAACTCTAGCCATGTCAAGTGGCCAATATTTCTGGCTTTGAACTTTACCAAAGGTAACCTCCCAGGTGCTCAGAGAAAGGAACATTTGAGACAGTTCATGGAGGGGAAGAGAATCAGCAAATGGTAAATGTCACACAGATATCAAACCAGAAAGGACTCATTCCCCAAGCCAAGATTGAACCTGTGACACCATTGTAAAATAATGAAGCCACAGCTACTGAGCCACTGCATTGGACAATCTCCACTGCCCCTCCCAGGAGTCTAGAGTAGTTAATTTTGAGCTTGCAAAGACTTCCAACTACTTAAGATTATTTTAGAGCTAACTACGACATGAACCCCAAAATTCCTGTTCTGGATGGTGGAGACTAAGAGAAAGCACCGCACGTGGTTATAAGGGAATCTTTTCAAATCTGTGATTTGAGCTAACTTTTAGATAACTTCTGAATTACACAAAATTATACTTTTTCTCATTAATAACACAACCCTTTCTGGCATATTTTGTATTCAGAATTATGTGTTAATTAGAATTCTTATCCTTAGTAACCCAAGGATATCCTTAGTAACCTAAAACTTTAATGAAACCATAAAGAACAAGAAATCCTGAAGTATCAGATATGGGCATTTATACATAAGAACATTTGCACAATTTTAGAAACATATTTCCCCATATCACAGCCCTTTCTTAATTGAAAATGACCCAGATAGTAAATGAGCATCAAAATTAATTTTAAGATTTTAATTTACACAAAAAATTTACCTAAAACATTTATCCCATTTACTGTACTCAATTCCTTCATTTTCAACAGTTTATCTAGATTACTTCTGCAAACTGAGATATTAGACACTATAATTGTTTTTAATAGCCAGTGAACATCCAGTGCTCACCTAAACCTAAGTAAGAGCCTTAAAGTTAAATACACAGATATTTTTACCGATAACTCAGAAGACTTGGCTAACAACATTAAATTACTCTCATTTGTCAAAACAAACAAACAAACAAAAGGCATGCAAACCAAGATCATTTTGTTTTGGCTGGGTTTATAGTTTTATAACCTTCTATGCCAAACCCTGACACCTCAAAATATCTAGCAGAGACAAATATAAAATCCAGACAAAAATGTATGTTGACAATTCTGAAGGCATTTCCATTTTTGTTTTATCAATAGTTTTAAAACCAGCTTGTTTATACTTAAGTCATGTGAACTTGAAATTTGCTTAGACTTATGTACTTAATTTATGAGTACTCTTTTACTTACAAGCCAATTTGGTAGACACAACATATAATAGTAAGTATACATACAAATAAACACATCTAGACAGGTATACACACACACACACAAACAAAGATCCAATAGCTTTTACCTTGGAGCTCTAGCCATGAGATAGCAATACAGGCTCACCAGTTTTACTTTGTATGCCCCAATAGATAATCCAATGAAGGCTGTGAACCAAAACTGTGGGTAAAGCAGTTTCCATGGCAGTTTGGTTTTTAAAGGCCAAACCTCCCCAGGCTCCAAAGAACACTGGGGCCAAACAGCACCAAAGGAGAGCATCCCTCGCTAACCAGGCCCCCTGCTTAGAACAGCAGCACAAAAACCTGGGTACATGCAACTCCATCCCACTTTCCCATTCAGCAGCAAACTCCAGATTCCAAACAATATTGGGACCAAACAGTATTGCAAAATTTCCCATCGTCATCTGTGAAAGAAAATTCTAAGGAGGGCTTAGTACTGGACCTCAGAACCTCTGCCTAGGGTGTCCCCTTTGGAGAGGTTGAAGTCTGGAGTTCGATCCCCTGAGGTGTCCCCCTTTGGGGTCCAGTCTTAGAGTGTCAGACGTCTCTGACCTTAGGTGGGCACCAATCCCACTTTGCATGTTTTCCCTCCGGAGGCAGTGGCCTACTATGAGCTTTCCTTTGGTTCCTGGATGTAATCCCCAACTTTTAGCATCCTCATAATTTGATAAGGCCACGCTTTCCCATGCTTCCCATTCCACTAAAGTGATAGCCATGAACTGTAATGATAGGAGCTGGAGGCTGAGTGGGTTTCTTTTGTCCTTAGCCAGTCAAATAGGGGAAGGGAAGAATTTAGCATAAGAAAAGAAGGTTTAAGTTGACTGAAACGTGTTCAAATTCTCTCCAGATTAGCTGTGCCACATGTAGGGATTAGGGACCACAGCCAGAAATGATAGAAAAGAGTCCTTACCTCTTCCAGGGAGGGCAACTATCCTCATTCACTCCTTGACCTTCAGGCAACACTGGAGAGTGGCCCTGGCCAGAAATCTGCAGTTGCCTCTGTGTTTAGATGCTGCCCACCAAGGATCCTGAGTTGGAAAGGAAAAGAGAGAGATTCCCCTGGATGGAGCAGAAAGGAAAAGGTGAAAATAACCCCAAACTTTGGGCTTACCACCTGGCTGGCTAACCAAAATATGCTACCAGTGTAGAGTGTCCAGGTTCTTGGCATTTTGAACAAAGAATTGGACAAAACGCACAAACAAAGCAAGAAAAGAATGAAGCAACAAAAGCAGAGATGTATTGAAAATGAAAGCACACTCCACGGGGTGGGGCCGGGCCCAAGCAAGCAGCTCAAGGGCCCAGTTACAGAATTTTCTGGGGTTCAAATACACTCTAGAGGTTTCCTGTTGCTTACTTGGTATATGATGTTTCCTGCCATAGCTGAAGTATAGTTACAAAATTATTTACTTGGCTTTAGAAGGTTGGAGGCTTTCTATTTAATTTAGTTCTAGGAAACCTTTAGGTTCCCTGCCTCCAGACCCTATTTCCTGCCTCAGTCCCAGCTATCCGGGAGGCTGAGGTGGGAGGATCACCCTACCCTGGGAAGTTGAGGTTCCAGTGAGCAGTGGTCGTGCCACTGCCCTCATGCCTGGGCAACAGAGTGAGACTGTCTCGAAAACAAAAACAAAACAAAACAAAACAGATGTTAAACCAGATCACCCTGAAGAAAAAGTTATTAATAAAAATAAAAGGCTTTTAGGCCAGGCACAGTCGCTCATGCCTGCCATCACTACACTTTGCGGGGGCCAAGCCACAAGGATCGCTTGAATCTAGGAGTTTGACATCAGCCTGGGCAACATAGCGAGACCTTGTCTCTGCAACAACAACAAATTAGCTGGGAATGGTGTGCACCTATAGTCCCAGCTACTTGGAAGGCTGAGGTGGGAGGATCACCTGAGTCTGGGAGGTCAAGACTGCAGTCAGCTGTGATCACATCACCGCACTCCAGCCTGGGTGACAAAGTGAGACCCTGTCACAATAAATAAATAAATAAATAAATAAATAAATAAATAAATAAAATAATGTGTTTGCATGGCAAAACACCCAAAACTATAAGTGAAGTCAAAAGACAAATCACAAACTGGCTTTTTTAAAAGTTGCAATTCCTGCCATCAAAGAGCTAATTTCCCTAATTTGTATAAAGCTCCTGGAAATCAATGGGCACAGAAAAAGAAATTGAATAGAAAAATGGGCAAAGAACATGAATCAGCTGTATGCAGAAAAAGAAATACAAATGGTTTGTAGACATATGAAAACATGCTCAAATGCATAGGAAGAGAAGCACAAATATAAGAATGCCTGGCCCAGTGGGGTGGTGGCTCATGCCTGTAATCCCAGCACTTTGGGAGGCAGAGGTGGGCAGATCACCTGAGGTCAGGAGTTGGAGACCAGCCTGGCCAACATGGTGAAACTCCGTCTCTACTAAAAATACAAAAATGAGCCAGGCATGGTGGCGTGCACCTGTAATCCCAGCTACGCAGGAGGCTAAATCAGGAGAATTGCTTGAACCCAAGCAGTTCTTGGGGGGAGGTTGCAGTGAGCCAAGATGGCGCCACTGCACTCCAGCCTGGGAGACAGAGTGAGACTCCGTCTCAAAACAAAAAAACAAACAAAAAAGAGAGTGCCTTGTGATACAACTTTTCACCTATCAGATTGGCACAAAAATTTAAATATTAAAACAGCATACTGTTTTGGCCAAGACTCTGAAAAACAGAACTAATAATAGTCTACTGAAGTATTATGAAAATTTTAAACTGAAAACATCCAATCAGTAGCCACAGGGAAAAACGTTATATAAACTTAAACCGAGCCTTCTGAAAATACAACTGCCTGTGTAAAGAAACCTTGTCTCTACTATTGTTAATCTGTCTATGGTTAGTTCAGAGCCCCTCTATCATCACCATTTAACCTGGTTGGTTGGAGAAATATGTAAATGTATCATTCTTTGGTATTTTATCACGTGTGGATTTGCATAACCACCACCACCATCTAGATGCTCACAAAGATTTCCCTCATTTCAGTTTACTTACAACAAAAGGAGTTTTGTTGTACCTTCCCCAGCCTACCCTACCCCCAGAGTCAATGACTTTTATTAGATTTCTATGCAATCTAAGGTGGAGCCTAGTTCTAAAAACAAAAAGCTTGGTACTTGTACACAGTGGACTATTTCACAACTACTTAAATTTTAAAAAGGAGTGAAAAGGCTCTCTAAGTCTTAATATGCAAACATCTCTTGAATATATTACTAAATGAAAAAAAAAGGAAGGCACAGAATAGGATACATAGTATGCTACATTTTTGAAAGGACAGGGAGAAAAATAAGAACGTGTATTCCTATTTGCTTATATTTGTTTTAAGAGAACACTAGAAGGATACGTAAGAAACTAATTTGAAAAAAAAAGAAAGAGGTTATCTATGGGAGAGGTTGAGAAGTGGGCTGGATGAGGATGTGATAACAGAGCTTTTTTGAGCCTTGTTTGTATGTTGCCTATTAAAATCAGAAGAAAATTGGAGAACTGGAGAAGGGATGTCATGGGGTAGGGCACGTTCATAGATTATTACTTGAACTCTAAACCGTAAGTGAATGGTTTGGTTTTTGAAAGTCATAAGATGGGTTGAGTTTTCAGTCTCCAAAGTCATGCATGTAAACCACAAATTCCAGCCCAAGCTGCACAACAGAATGACCTGGGGTGCTTTTTAGCAGTAAGGATGGCCAGGGCAGAGTCTACTCTTGAATCACAATCTTAAATGTTGTGGCTATGATAGCTTTTTTTTAAGTTCTCCAAGTGATACAGCTATGCAGCTGATATGATTTGGCTGTGTTGCCACCCAAATCTCAACTTGAATTGTATCTGCTAGAATTCCTGCATGTTGTGGGAGGGACACAGGGGGAAGTAATTTAATTGTGAGGGCCGGTATTTCCCGTGCTATTCTTGTGATGATGAATTTCAAGTCTCACGAGATCTGATATGTTTATCAGGGGTTTCCACTTTTGCTTCTTTCTCATTTTCTGCTGCCGCCATGTAAGAAGTGCCTTTCACCACCTGCCATGGTTCAGAGGCTCTCCCAGCCATATGGAACTGTAAGTCCAATTAAACCTCTTTTTCTTCCCAGTCTCAGGTATGTCTTTATCCACAGTATGAAAATGGACTAATACAGCAGCCAACGTGGTAACCCCTTGTTCTCATACAATGGGTGTGTATGGTCCCTTGGCAGATATCAATCCAATGTCCACAACTAAGGAGGATTTAGCAAGGGGATTTTATTACTTGTAACAAGTAAGAAGAACACCAGGATTATTCCCACAACAGTGTCTTCCCTGAGCTTGGGGCTGGATCAGGTTTTGTAAGCATGGGGTAATAAGGTGTGATCTGATTGGATCCTGCAATGAGGTGATGCCAGGAGGCATGATCTGACCAGATCCTGCCAGGGTGTGACCCTAGAGCTCATCTGATTAGATCCTTGATCCTGCCGTAAAGTGTCCACTTCTTATAATAATTAAGTCCTTACTCCTCAGTCCCAGCACTTAGGTTCTCTGTGGTTGCATGCTTGATTCATTTGGGTATGCCCAGTTTTATGTAACCTGAGGTCCATGACAACTGAAAAACAACTCACCACTTTGTTACATAAAAATGGAATCAGATTGGCCTGGGGAGGCTACACACTGATTTGAATCTCAGGGACATTCTTTCTCAGACACTAATAGATTAGTCGGTAAATGTTACTGTAATAAACTAGTTTAATTATTGTAACAATATTCAGCAGTTAGGATCTTATCCTTAAAATTGTTCTGTGTCATACTGAGCACATTATCTAAAACCTACTTCTTGCTTTTAAAAGCAAGCCTACTTTGAATCCCTTTGAAAACAGGCTGGGCATGGTAGCTCAGGCCTGTAATCCCAGCACTTTGGGAAGCCAAGGCAGAAGGATCACTTGAGGCCAAGGGTTTGAAACTAGCCTGGGTAACATAGCAAGACCCTGTCTCTACAAAAAGTTAAAAAATTAGCTGGGTGTGGTGTCGCACACCTGGAGTCATAGCTAGTCAGAAAGCTGAGCCGGGAGGATTGCTTGAACCTAGGAGGTAGAGGCCACAGTGAGCCATGGTCCTGCCATTGCACTCCATCCTTAGTGACACAGCAAGACCCTATCTCAAAAAAATAAAATAATAAAATGAAAATGAAATCCCAAAGCATACATGGTTCAGGCAATTGTACATACTTTTAAGTCTTAAAATTTTTGCTGGGCATAATGGCTTACAATTGTAATCTCAGCACTTTGGGAGGCTAAGACAGGAGGATCACTTGAGGCCAGGAGTTCAAGGCCAGCCTGGGCAACATAGCAAGACCCCATTTCTATTTCTAAAACAGAAAGAAAAAACTATGTAAAGTTTCTTAAAGTTTTTTCTTGTTAAATATTTGTAATATACAGAAAAGTCCAAAAACTAATATAACTGATGCCCATATACACACAACCCACCTTTGCTACAGATTTGTTTTAAAGGTTAGTCAAGTGAAGCAATATTACATATTTTTTCAAAAGAAAGAAAACAGACCAGGCATGGTGGCTCATGCCTGTAATCCCAGCACTTTGGGAGGCCAAGGTGGGCAGATTGCTTGAGGCCAGGAGTTCGAGACCAGCCTGGCTAACATGGTGAAACCCCATCTCTACTAAAAATACAAAAATTAGCTGGGCATGGTGGCATATACCTGTAGTCCCAGCTACTTGAAGACTGAGGCACAAGAATCACTTAAACCCAGGAGGCGGAGTTTGCAGTGAGCTGAAACCACGACACTGCACTCCAGCCTGGGTGATAAAGCAAGATTCTATCTCAAAAAAAAAGAGAAAAAAAAAAAAAAGAAAGAAAACAATCCTAACACAAAACTGACACTTCCACCCTCTCCTCACATATAACCTCCATCCTGAAGCTCATCTGTATGCTTCCTGTTCGTGTTTTTAAACTTTTACTATATCTTTATGTCCTCACGAGAATATGTACTATCATTTGGTGTTTTAAAGTGTACATAAATGCCGTCATTCTGAACAAATCCTCTCGCTAACTGCATCTTTAACTCTATAGTATATTTTCAAGATTTGTCCATGTTGATCCATGTAGCTCCCTAGTTCCCTTCAACTGCTATAAGATATTCTGTTGTGTCAATATATGACAATTTATGCATTGCTTTGTTGACAGATAATTGGATTTTTAGTTTTTTGCCTTTACAAAAATCATTGCATCTTTTGCACATGTCTACTTGTGCATATGAACTGAAGTAAAATTGCTGGGCCTTACTGTAAATATGTTGTTTTAATTCACTTTGTGCTGCTGTAACAGAATACCATAGACTGGGTGCTTATAAAGAAAAGAAATTTATTTCTCATAGTTCTGGAGAATGGGAATTCCAAGATCCATTCACAGGTTCGGTTGTCTGGGGAAGACTTTCTTCACACATCCTCACTTGGCAGAACGGAAGGGCCTGGGCTGATGCTGTACGAAACCTCTTTTATAAGGGCCTTAGTCTCATTCCCAAGGAGGAGCTCTCATAACCTAATCACCTCTTAAAGGCCTCCCCGTCTCAATACTATGACATTGAATTTCAACATCTGCATTTTACAGGGGACACATGCAAACCATGGCATATGTCTTTATCTTTACTATTACTAAATTGTCCAAAGTGATTGCAGCAGTGATTTATATACTCAACCCACAGAGTATAAGAATTTCTCCATTCTAGCTGCGCACGGTGGCTCACGCCAGTAATCCCAGCACTTTGGGAGGCCGAGATGGGCGGATCACTTGAGGCCAGGAGTTCAAGACCAGCCTGGCCAACACAGTGAAACCCCATCTCTACTAAAAATAGAAAAAATTAGCTGGGTATGGTGGCACACACCTGTAATCCTAGCTACTCGGGAGGCTGAGGCATGAGAATTGCTTGAACCTGGGAGGCTGAGGTGGCAGTGAGCTGAGATCGTACCATTGCACTGCAGCCTGGGTGACAGAGCGAGACTCTGTCTCAAAAAAAAGAAAAAAAAGGAAAGAAAAAAAACTTTCTTCTTTCTCCCCACAACCTTTCCTAACTCTTAAGGATCAAGTAGTTGGGGAGAAGCTTCAGGAGACAACACAACATCTCTGATACGTCTTCCTTTGCCTTTCATATATTATGAAAGCTTCTAGGTTTAAAGCACTTTAAGAATGTTTAGAGCAATACTTCATTATGCTGGAGCATAGTGGAGTAAGGGAACTAACTCAATTCTTTTACTAACCGAGTTTCACAAACGAGCCTTTACCAGAACATTCCACAGTCAGGAGTTCTTAACCTTCTTTGTGTCTTGAATGAAGAGTAAACCACAGGAGTAAACAACAGTGTAGTAAAGTTTATAGACCTTTTCTCAGTGATTCAAAATGCATAAAATATAGAGGGTTACAAAGGAAATCAATTAATTTTTTTCCCCAAAGATGCTAGATATAAAAATACTTTTTAATTGTGATATAGTAATGTGTGTTTGTTAATTAAATAAGATCTGGCAGTAGTTCTATTCACAGATAACTGCTGTGAATTTGAAGTAGTAAAGAGCACAAATAATATTTCAAGATATTTGTACCAAATCAATGTGATATAAAAGCATCTGTAATTTCTTTTGGTGACAGAGTCACAGATACTGCTAAAACTACTGTAACTTGTTGCTTACATTCATAATAGAAGGAAATGCTATATTTTAGTTAGAGGTTGGTGAAGTAAGGATGTAATTTTACCCCCGGCCAAGTTCATGGACTTTATTATTCTGTCCACGAGGCCCAGATTTGATCATCAACACTTCTAAGTGCAACAGAACTCTGGTCAGTTGAGTAAGAAGCAGATCAGACTCAAGCTCTGGAAAGTATTTGGCAAGGCATAAATAACCATTATTCCATTCAAGTAGCAATTGCTGTTCTATACAAAAAAATGTGATGATGTGGTGCAATGGGTTATAACTGTGGAAAATCATTTTGATGGAGTGGACACCAAAGCTGCAAAGGCTGAGGTCAACACTGAAGGGCAGGGGACATTAGAAAATCAACATCAAAACATCAGGCTGTGCAGTCAAAGGCAAGGGAAAGAAAAGCTTTTATTAAAGACTGTCATAGTATTAATAAATGGAAAAATTTTTCTGCCGAAAAATGTTAGGTAATATCTCTCAATGCTTTGGTTAAAAATGGATTCCATTCACTTAGCATATGTCACTGTATTTTATGAAGAGCGTCTTCAATAATTTCACCCTGTGATCCTATACCATTTCTAACCTTTTAAGTACAGTTGTCTCCGTTATCGTGTCTATGAATCTAAAATCAGTGCTATGTTTTGAATGGTCCTATACTTTGTCAGTAGCAATACTGAAACCAAGAGGCTAACAGTTGTGTCAGTGGGAAAAATAGGTATTAATGTAAGATCCACTGGCTTTTAAGTTTCTCAGTAGTGAGCTTTCTTTTCTTTTTCTTTTTTTTTTTTTTAAGATGGAGTCTCACTTTGTCGCCCAGGCTGGAGTGCAGTGGCGTGATCTTGGCTCACTGCAACCTCTGCCACTGGGGTTCAAGCAATTCTCCTGCCTCAGCCTCCTGAGTAGCTGGGATTACAGATGCCTGCCACCGCACCTGGCTAATTTTTGTAGTTTTTAGCAGAGATAGGGTTTCACCATCTTGGCCAGGCTGGTCTTGAACTCCTGACCTATTGATCCACCTGCCTCAGCCTCCCAAAGTGCTCAGACTACAGGTGTGAGCCACTGCACCCGGCCTTGTGAACTTTCTTTTAAAGATAAACATAGGTACAAAGGTGATATATTAACTAACAGACACACAGAATTCTGTCATGGGTTTAGTGAAGTAAATAATCTCCCTTAGAAATAAGAAATGTGGGCAATGTATTACAGTTTTTGAAATGTAATAGGTAAGTTTCATGAGCATTTTGTGAGGAAGACTAGTTGACACATTCTTTCGTTCATTCAAATATATGTCAAGAACCCCATTCAAGGCTCCAGCACCAGCCAGTGAGCGGACTTGGCCCCCATGCTTACCTCTCTTACTTCTCCAATTTCCATTCTTTTTTTTTTTTTTTTTAAGATGGAGTTTCG
Source organism: Nomascus leucogenys (assembly GCF_006542625.1). NCBI lineage: Eukaryota > Metazoa > Chordata > Mammalia > Primates > Hylobatidae > Nomascus > Nomascus leucogenys. The sequence continues at coordinate 10,509,230 of NC_044383.1, read as the reverse complement.
CTCTTGTTGCCCAGGCTGGAGTGCAATCATGCAATCTAAGCTCACCGCAACCTCCGCCTCCTGGGTTCAAGTGATTCTCCTGCTTCCGCCTCCCGAGTAGCATGCGCCACCATGCCCCGCTAATTTTGTATTTTTAGTAGAGACGGGATTTCTCCATGTTGGTCAGGCGGGCCTTGAACTCCCGACCTCAGATGATCCGCCCACCTCGGCCTCCCAAAGTGCCGGGATTACAGGCGTGAGCCACCATGCCTGGCCTCCAATTTCCATTCTTTCCCCCCTTTCTTCCTTCTTTCTTTGTGCCAGCTGCCACTGACCATTCTCTCCTGCTGCTGCTAGCAGCGTTCTTCCCCTTCTTGAGCCCGTTTGCACTTCGATTCTTACCTCACTTCTCCTTTACCCTTCTTTTTAATTCTTCCTGTCCGTCTCATCAAGGAGAAAATAGCTTATGTCCCCTTTGTCCTCCTTTCTAGCCCAAAGTTTTCCTGTCCCAACTCTGTCTTTAATGAGAAAAAACGTTCCATGCAACTTTGCCCCAAACTGACTCCTACTTCTGAAAACAAAACAAAACAATTAGCTAGGAAAATTGAGATGCATAGCACGTTTCTTCTAACTGGCCAGTGTTTCTTGTTCCCAGGTGAATCCAGAGCAGAGTATGTCTGCTCCTAGGCACATAGTTGCAAAGATTGATCAATGTGCAGAAAAGATTGACAGTGGTTTCAACCATAGTGACTCGTTCACAGTTTCTCTTTTTCTTGACTTTTCAGCGTGTAATCAAAACTACTCAGAAAACATATTTCAGTATGTTACTGCATTTGTTAAGGGATTTGGGACACTACAACAGGAAGGCACTCTCATGGCAAGCAATGATGGCTGGCTGGCAGTTTAACTAGATCGTTACTACTGCTGTTTCTATGATGACCACCTCCACTTCTGTGTTCTTAGCAGTTGTGTAGAAATAGTCGTTACAGTGTATTGAGCTCTTACTATATGCTCAGCCCTTTTATGGATGGTATTACTAATCCTCACAAAACTCCAAGAGGTTGGTACCTGCATTTTATAGGTAGGGAAACTGAGACTCTGAGAGGTTTTAACTGAGAGGTTAAAAATCACTTGCCCAAGATCACATAACTTAAATATCAGAAGCTAGGATTTGAAACTAGTTCTTTCAGACTTCAGAGCTTATTTTCTTAATCTTTATGCTGCCTGTAAGATGCTGAAGAAAAAAAATTAGCCACAGAAATTACAAAAGCCCAGCTGCCTGGGCTCCCTCAGTGCAGGGCAGGTAGCTCTATGTCCTCACCAGCTCGCTGGGCCCACTCAGGGCAGGGCAGGGCAGGGCAGGTAGCTGCCCTCACAAGAGAAGGCTCTTGACAATGGTGAGTTTTAGACATCAGTGGTGCTATAGTTCCAGTTTCCCCTTCTAAGATGTCGGTGAAATGTGAAATACATTGGAGAATGAAATCTTTTAAGAAAGTTCTGTCTCCTTGTTTGGTAAAAGTTAATTATCTGGGAAATTTGTTTATTTAAAACAGCTCATTGCTGAATAAAGAAGGTATCACATCATGTTAACAAACTAATTTGTGTTATGTTTAAAAGACTGAATTGTAAAATGCGCTAGATTAAGTTTCCTTATTTTGGTGACATGAAATATAAGAATGGGTTATAAAGTTATTCCCAAAGAGAATGATATTCAAGTACCTTTCTTTCGTGTGTGTATGTTCCCTACAGCTAAGAAGAAATTTCCTGACTTGTTTGTCTTCTTGGAAGATTCCTCCTCATGTCTCAAAATCTTCCCAGTCAGAAGCTCTACTCAATATAACAAATAATGGAATACACTTTGCTCCCCTGCAAACACTTACAGATGAGGAGATGATGATAAAGAGTTCAGGTAAGTAAATTTATCAGCATCACCTTTTTCTCCCCAGACAGGATCTCTGGAGCATACTGGTGCAATCATGGCTCACTGCAGCCCCACCTCTGGGCTTAAGCTATCGTGCTTCAGCCTCCTGAATAGCTGGAAAAATATCACCTTATTATTCCTCTGGTCATGAATTGGGTCTACAGTATGAAGTCACATATGACAGGATTGAAAGATATGTTCATCTAAATTTGCGAATGTAGTTTTTTTGACATAAATTCTTTTTGAAGAAAAGCAATGTATATCCAATATTAAAACAACAGAATAAAAGGCTATGTAGTTAAAAGTGAAGATTCTCCTGCCCATGTTCTATAGTTCCCCAGTTCTTGCCACCTTGTTACCAGTTTCTTATATAGCCTTGCAGAGTTAGAAGTACATTTATATTCCACTTTTCTTTAGGTAGTGGGTTTTCTTTTTTTTCTTTTCTTTTTTTTTTTTTTTTTTTTTTTTTTTTGAGATGGAGTCTCACTCTGACACCCAGGCTGGAGTGCAGTGGCGCAATCTCGGCTCACAGCAACCTTTGCCTCCTGGGTTCAAGCGATTCTCCTGCCTCAGCCTCCTGAGTAGCTGGGACTACAGGCACGTGCCACCACGCCTGGCTAGTTTTTTTGTATTTTGTTTTTTAGTAGAGGCGTGGTTTCACCATGTTAGCCAGGATGATCTCCTGAGCTCGTGATCTGCCCTCCTTGGCCTCCCAAAGTGCTGGGATTACAGGCATGAGCCACCATGCCCAGCCTAGATAGTAGGTTTTCATACTTTACGTGGAATTTAAATTTTACCTTTATCTATGAAATACCTGTAGTTGAAACAGGGAGCCCAAATGAAGCAGAAGTTGTATACCACTAAACCTTAAAGCAGTTTGCATTCATTTATTTATAGGTATAGATATAGGTGTAAAATTATGATATATTTAAAAATCCGTAGCAGAACATCAGAACGTTGTTCTTAGAGCATATGGATGGCAAGTGTATTCGTTTTCTATTGCTTTGTATTGAATGACTACAAACTTAACAAGTTAAAACAGCACCTGTGTAGTGGCTCACAGTTCCGTAGGTCAGAAGTCCAGCTGGAGCAAGTCCAGGCTCAGGGTCTCAGAAGGTCAACATCAGTGTGTCAATTGGGCTGTGTTTTCGTCCAGAGCTCAGGGTCCTTCCAAGCTCCCATGGTTGTGTCAATATGCAGTTCTTTGCAGTTGCAGGGCTGAGGTCTGGTTGCCCAGCTGGCTGTCAGCCAGAGGTTGTCCCCAACTCCTGGAGGCCTCTGTATTCCTTGCCATGTGGCTCCCTCCATCTTCAAAACCAGTAACTGTCCCTCCCAGCATCAAGTGTCTCTCATTCTTAAAACCTGTTTCACCAGAAAGAGCCCCACATTTTTTAAGGGCTCACCTGATTAGGTCAGCTCCACCAACTATCATCTCCATGTTTTAAGTTCAGCTGATTTGGGAGCTTAATTGTAAAATACCTTCACAGCCACACTTAGATTCATGTTTGAATAACTGAGAGAGGACATGTATACACCAGCAGCTGGGAATCTTGGCACTTTCTTAGAACTCTGTCACAATAAGTAAATTTATTTTCTTTCTTTTTTTTTTTTTGAAATGGAGTTTTGCTCTTTTTGCCCATGTTGGAATGCAATGGCACTATCTCGGCTCACTGCAACCTCTGCCTCCTGGGTTCAAGCGATTCTCCTGCCTCAGCCTCCCAAGTAGCTGAGATTACAGGCGTGTGCCACCATGTCCAGCTAATTTTGTATTTTTAGTAGACATAGGGTTTCACCATGTTAGCGAGGCTGGTCTCAAACTCCTGACCTCAGGTGATCCACCAACCTCGGCCTCTCAAAGTGTTGGGAATTACAGGCATGAGCCACTGCACCCAGCTAGTAAATTTCTTTTCCTTTGCTCCCTTACCTTTTAGATATGGTCTCGGGGAAGTGAGTTTGGGATAACTAAGGAAAAACAGGGTGAGTGGTTAAATAGTTTACATAAATCAAAGAATTTGCTTAGAGTATCTTGATTTTCTGTCTTCAGTCGTATTTATTTCTTTAGTATCCACCTAGTCTAAGCACAGAAGCAATAAAGATGGGAGGAAAAAAATCACTGCTTTTAAGGAACTCAGAGTCTAGTGGCAAAGACAGTCAAATAAAGGAAATAGTTTCAGAATAACATGGTAAATGTCATGGAGGTATTTGGGGAGCAAAGCAGAGAACACCTAGAATTTGCTAGGCATGGCAGAAGTGGGCTAAGGAAGCAGTCAGGAAAGGCTTCCCAGAGAGCTTGAGCTGTACCATGAAGGACAAAGTGTAGTTGGCCAGCTGGACAAGGGAAGGGAAGAGATTCTACATAATGGGAGTCGCGTGTGCAGAAACGAAGGACTACTGAAGCAAGCCGCATGCACTGAACTCTCAGTTTAGCCCTGTTGCCTTCTCTACCGACTTGATATTACATTGGTAGTAAACTTAAGAAGATATTTTCATCAAAATGATTTCAAAATGCATCTAAGTCTTAAAAACATTAAAAAATGAAACAGTGGTTTTCAGTGGGGGCAAGTTTGCCCCCAGAGGACATTTAGCAATATTTAGAGACATTTTTGATTACCTCAACTTAGAAGTGGGGGATGCTCCTGGCAGCTAGTGGGGTTGAGGCCGGGATGCTGCTCAACATCCTGCAATGCACAGGACAGCCCCAAAACAAAGACTCACCTGCCCCAAAATGTCAATAGTGCCAAGGTGGGGAAACCCTGTTCTGTATGACCACGCAGCTATGAAAAGACCAGGTTAGATGGGATATGCTGACATAGAAAGATCATCAAGATATGGTTGAGGGGAAGCAAGGCACACACCAGTATGTATCTCATGATTCCTTTGTGTGAACATGTATGTGTACAGGTAAGTATAGATGATTTTCAAAGAAAAGTTTCCAGAAAGAATACATAATAAATTTAAAATTAGTCACCTTTGGGTAGAGTGGAAATGGCTTTCATTTTTCATTTTGTGCTTCCTTTGTTGCTTGTGTTTTTGCACCATCTACACATATCATTTATTTTGTGATGTCATCAAGAGTTATAAAGGGATATGGGGAACTACACCTTTCCATGTTAAAAAGAAAACTTTATAAATTCTATTTTAAAAATATAAGAAGGGTACCTGTGTGTATTTTAACTTAGTTAAAATGTAAAATTTTGTCAGCAAACTATTAATGTGACTGTCACTTTAACATAGACTTATCAGTAATTCTTTTTCCTACAGTTAAAAAATTTGCTGAGGAACAAATTGCACCTTTGGTTTCAACCATGGATGAAAATTCGAAAATGGAGAAATCAGTAATACAAGGATTATTTCAACAAGGGGTATATTTCATAATTCTTCCACTTTCAAGCTTCTATAAAAACATTTTGGCGTTAAAATATAAGCATATTTTTAAATTCAGGGACTGTAATGATAGCATAATGAACCCTGCATTTCCCAGTCAAAATTACCTGTTTTCTTTTTTTGGTTGAAATCCTACTTGATATTTATGTACTTAAAAGTTTTTAAAAATGGAATTAACATTTTTTAATTAGAAATACTGTATATTTTAAGGAAAAGCTTGGAAGTAAGATGGTAATTTATTTGTATCTTCAGACCAGTGGTTCTCAACTGGGGGCAGTTTTGCCCTCCAGGGGACATTGGGCAACGTCTAGGGACATCTTTGGTTGCCACAGCTAAGGCCTGCTACTGGCATCTAGTGGGATAGAGACAAGGGATGCCACTCAACATCCTATAGTGCACAGGACAACTGCCACAACAAAGAATTATCCAACCCAATGCCACCATGAAGAAACCCTACTTTAGATAGTAAAACTTCATAGCATAGTTTATATTCTACCTGAAGCTCTATATAAGTGATAAACTTAGAAGCAGAGGTGACACATGAATTCCACATTAACCAGGCAACAGATTCCCATCTTTCCAAGTCACACAGCTCTTTAATGGAAATACAACATATGAAATAGATACAAGTAAAACCGCTCTCACTATGAGTAGGGGGAGAGGCTATTAGCATAGGGGCTTCTAGAAAAACATTTTAAAAATCACCACACTCATCATTTCTCACTTCTGCAGAGGTATAAAATATTTTTTTTAATTTTTAATACTAAAGATGTCCCAGAACAAGTGGCTGCTATTCAGAGCCATTGGCCTAAATCTTGTCTGCCATCTGGTTTGAAAAATAACCATTGCCACTTAGCTAGATAGTTTTATTTATTTCTGTTTTAAAGCAACCAGCTTCTTTATACTGTGTGTAGTAGCGATTCTTCCATCTTTCTTTTAGCAGTCAAACTCTTGGGAAAATGGAATCTTATGTGGAGCCATAGTGGTCAAACAGGAGCCGATGTGGAGAACAGATGGACTCTGTGAGTCCATTTCTCAGCCAGGTTTTATTTCTATTGCTTGCAGACCCTCTAGGCTTCTGGGAACAGTCTCCTGGTTTCACAGTGTGAGATCTCCCCTGCGGTGGTCGTTCCTGCAGCGGGGCTGTCTGCAGAGTGATGCATTGCCTGCACCCTGCTACTCATCTCCACAAACTGCTCCTGCACAGATGCAGCCTCACCTGCCTCCTCACTCCCATTGTCCTGGGTTTTTGGCATAATGGCTTGCAAAAGCAATATTTCCACTTTGGGAGAGATTAGTGACTTTTTTAGAGAAGCAATGTCTCTGACATCTGTTCAAGACGTTGTAATGAGGTTTCCGGAGTGCCCTCCTCAGTCCTCAGGCAAACCCAGATCTTTCCGTTCTTCCTCATTTCTGGTTTTCTCATCATTCAGTCACCCCCATTTCTGGTTCTGTTTTCCTGTTGTAGCCCAAAATGTAACAGCCACAGCCCTGACTGCAGCATAGTGTGACTCCAGGAATGTCTAGAGAGAGACTAAGAGAATTATCCTTCCATTAACAGCTGTGGGTTTTGAATCACACATGCACACATTCTCTTTGTGAAATTGAGAGTACTATGTGAGTTTCAGTAATGATGGAACGGGGTCGTTGGAAAGGCTTGGCTGGCACTGTCGTGTTTACCAGGCCCTCGTGCTTTGGCTAGTGTGGCTGTAGCAAACACCACCACATGTTCTCTGCTAACCATCCTGAACTTATGAAGTGGCGTAAACGGAATGGTCATTCAATTATTAACTTGGCTGAAAAAGTCAAGGTGAAAGAGCCTGACTAGAAGAAACTTTGCCCAATGAAACTATAGACATCCCATTGAGGGGTAGGTTATTTTCTTCTGTTTCCTTATTACATTGAAATCAGCATAAGGTGGGTAGGGCATGTTGAAAAACCAAAACCCCACCTACCTTCTTTAAGCAGGCAACAACAGTTCTTAGCAAGAAAGGTCATCTAAGTATATTTATATAAGATATTTTCTCATTCCATTAAGTTACCCTTTAAAGCATTTTACCTCTCATTATTTTTTGAATCCCAAAAGGAAGCAAATGATAGCATATAATTTTATCCTTTTCAAATATAAAGTTTCTGTTACAGATTTTTTTGTTACTTATGGCAAAATTGCCATACCAAATTAAAATAAAATATACATACAAAATTTTAAAATTAAGAATAATTATGGTGGCTGGGTGCAGTGGCTCACGCCTGTAATCCCAGCACTGTGAGAGGTTGAGGTGGGTGGATCACCTGAGATCAGGGGTTTGAGACCAGACTGGCCAACATGGCGAAACCCCATCTCTACTAAAAAATAAATAAAAAAAAAAAAAAATTAGCTGGGTGTGATGGTGGGCACCTGTAATCCCAGTGACTTGGGAGGCTGAGGCAGGAGAATTGCTTGAACCCAGGAGGTAGAGGTTGCAGTGAGCTGAGATCGTGCCATTGCACTCCAACCTGGGAGACGGAGCAAGACTCTGTCTCAAAAAAAAAAAAAAAAAGAATAAATATGGTTACAGTTTATTTTTTAACTTGTTCTTGCAAGAAATTTTGCCATATAAAAATAGCTTTCTTAATCTATGTTGCCTTGTTTTTTCTGTAGTTGATGGGTATTGAAGTTGACCCAGAATATGGAGGCACAGGAGCTTCATTTTTATCCACTGTGCTCGTGATAGAGGAATTAGCCAAAGTTGATGCATCTGTGGCTGTCTTTTGTGAGATCCAGAACACACTAATTAACACACTGATTAGAAAACATGGAACAGAAGAACAAAAGGCCACCTATTTGCCTCAGCTCACTACAGAAAAAGTGAGTTGAGATGAATTGTTGATCTAATGGATCTAATCTTTAGTAAGTTTACAATATTTTCAGGAAAAAAGTAGCTGCAATGTCAACTTTACTATCCAAGACCACAATGCAGTATTATTAAGTCAAGCAATGCTCGATAAATTAATGCTGCTGGAAAAGTAACTCTACCTCTTATTTGCCAGTTGGAAATTTAGAAAATAATCATCAGATAATGAAATTATTTCTTTTTGTCCTAATTATATTTTCTGATACCTTTGTTGATGGTTTCATTTATGTTGTGATGTCTTTCTACTGTAATTATTAAAATCAATTTCAATGAGTATGTGTTCATAAGTCTTTAAATTTGTCTTGGACAAATAGGGTATATTTTTGGAAAATAATACTTTCAGAACACCATTGCTCTTTTCATAAATATAGGCTTTTTTAAAAAGCAGCTAAAGATTTGATTTACAAATGTCCATTTTTCCTTATTTGTTATACAGAGTGTAAATACAGTTATTAATTTGCACATTTTTTTCTCCCATATGTAGGTAGGAAGTTTCTGCCTTTCAGAGGCTGGAGCAGGTAGTGACTCATTTGCTTTGAAGACCAGAGCTGATAAAGAGGGAGATTATTATGTCCTCAATGGATCAAAGATGTGGATCAGCAGTGCTGAGCATGCAGGGCTCTTTCTGGTGATGGCGAATGTAGACCCTACCATTGTAAGTTTGAAAATGAAATTTCTTTCTTTTTCCAAATCTTTTCTTTTCTCTATCTTTTCCTCCTTCTGTTTTCTTTTTAGGACTTCATCTTGAACTCTTTAGTCTTATCAGTACTGAAAATGTCAGACTTGAGCTGGCATTTTTTCACTTCATTAATCTCCTAAAGTAAATATTGTTGACAAAATTATTAATTAGAATTGGTCCCCCATATCTGTGGATTCAACCAACTCCGGATTGAAAATATTTGGTTAAAAAAAAAAATTCTGCAAAGTTCCAAAAAGTAAAACTTGAATTTGCTTTGTGCCAAGTACCATATTGAATTCACGTGAATAAAGTGACGTGCATGTATTATATTAGGTATCAAATAATCTAGAGATGATTTAGAGTCTATTGGAGCATGTGCATAGGTTATATGCAAATATTACACCATTTTATGTAATGTACTTGAGCACTGTCAGATTTTGGTGTCCATGGGGGGTCCTGGAACCACTTCCCCACAGATATGGAGGGATGACTGTTTGTGGAGGACCAATTGTTACTTAGCTCCTAATGTGTTATGTAGGAAGCGAATCTTTTTTCTTTTCTTTTTCTTTTTTTTTTTCTTATATGGAGTCTTGCTGTATCTCCTAGGCTGGAGTGCAGTGGTGTGATCTCACCTCACTGCAACGTCCTCCTCCTGAGTTCAAGCGATTCTCCTGCCTCAGCCTCCCAAGTATATGAGACTACAGGTGCGCACCACCACGCACAGCTAATTTTTGCATTTTTGGTAGAGACAGGGTTTCGCCATGTTGGCCAGGCTGGTCTGGAACTCCTGACGTCGGATGATCTGCCTGCCTCGGCCTCCCAAATTGCTGGGATTATAGGCATGAACCACTGCACCCAGCCCTAATCTTTAATTTTGTTGAATTTCCAATTTTCTGTTTACTAATGAAGAATTTAAGTACCTATTTAGTACATTTATTTTTAAGAATATTTTATTCAGTTGGAAAATAGACATATAGCAAAATAATAAATACATTTTTTCACCAGTAAATGCAGTATTTTCACTAATGTAGCAGTTGAATTAAATTGTTAAGACTTTTTTTTTTTTTTTTTGAGATGGAATTTCACTCTAGTTGCCTAGACTGGAGTGCAAGGCCGTGATCCCAGCTCACTGCAACCTCCGCCTTCTGAGTTCAAGCAATTCTCCTGCTTCAGCCTCCTGACGGGTGCCTGCCACCATGCCCAGCTAATTTTTGTATTTTTAGTAGAGATGTTGTTTCACCATGTTGGCTAGGCTGGTTTCAAACCCCTGACCTGCGGTGATCCACCCGACTCGGCCTCCGAAAGTGCTGGGATTACAGGCGTGAGCCACTGCACCTGGCCTAAAACTTTATATAGTAAAATTAAATTGAGAACATGGCATTCTCATGATTATATAATAGTGTAATAATAATTTTAATATTTATGATGGTCTCTGAACAAGTGAAAGAAATGGTAAGGTTCTATAGTTTGGATCTAATGTCCTCTAGTTGCTCTCGTTTCATAGTGCCCATGTTGCAATTCTGAGTCCATTAGTATTTATTACCAAAGTCCATTTTTAGTTTTCTTTTTACTTAAACTCTTCAGAAACAAGGCGTTTTATAAATCCAAGTGGTAATAGCATTTTAATTCTTCTTTTTAGGGATATAAGGGAATTACCTCCTTCTTAGTAGATCGTGATACTCCGGGCCTTCATATAGGGAAACCTGAAAACAAATTGGGGCTCAGAGCTTCTTCCACCTGCCCATTAACATTCGAAAATGTCAAGGTGGGTATCTTAGACTAATCAGTAAAAGACTGATGTGAAATAAGCCTCGCATGGAACCACAGGAGGTGTGCAAGACAGCGGTCAAAATATTAAGTGGCTATAAGCACATGCAGGAGAGTATTTTGTAAAACCCTGAACAGTGCTCTTTAGTCATGACCAGATAAATGTACTTTTCACAAAAGTGGAAACCTTTCTGCCCAGAAGCTGTCCTGGGAAGCAAGTGCCAAGAATTCATCCCACTTATGTTTTATAACTTATGTACTTCTGACCACGTATACTTCATAAGCTTGAGACTTGTGAACCAAATGGGGCTGCACAGAAGGAAGTCTGGTGTCAGTGCACTAAAGGCCACAAGATGGGGGTGTTGCTCAGTGAGAGCGGAAACAGCCAGGCTATTAAACGTGAGCAGCAGAAGACCACGGACGTTAGTGCTGGTGCTGGAGAACTCTCTGTAGGTGGGGCAGGTGTTGTGGGCTTTTCCACCACTCATCACAGAGCTTGATCTTTTTTTGCATGGCTGTGGGGAGCGAGGGGGAGGATGTCTTTACAGTTGTCATTGGGGCCTCACTACTTCACCCCAACTGTTTTTCTCATTCTTACTTTCCCATTTCTTTCTCCATTCTACCCTGCTCTCTCCCCCAACTACCCATATTATAAAACTAAGTATAGTTTTTTATTATTCTTAATTCTTTATTTTTTTAAACTATGAATAAGCATTTTAGTCTGTTTCTTCTCTCTTCCTCTTTCTTGTGCATACACCTGTGTACACACATGCACACACGCATATACCCCACAGTTGATTTGTATGAGGATGAATGGTCTCAACAGCAGAAAGGCTTACTACACTGGTTTTTGCAAGTATTTGCAGATCTTTGTAGTTCCTAATATGTTATCTCACACTGTAGCCTACAGATAAGAATTGGGGGGGAAGTATTAATTTATGTTATTGATGAATTCTATGAGATTCCCTTACTCTAGATTCACTCATCCATTCAATACCCATGCAAGGCTCTCGAGGATGCAATCATGAACAGCATGGACTTGAGTCCTTTTCCTCAGAGAGCTGTGGAAAAACAGTGTAGCGGGAGACGCAGATGCTGGCAAGTTCTGTGAGAGGGCTAGCACACAAATTGAGAGTCTATGCGTACTTACAAATATATAATCAAAATGAATCATGTAAAATGAAACAGAAATAAGTGCACATTTGTATTTTCAGGTTCCAGAAGCCAATATCTTGGGACAAATTGGACATGGCTATAAGTATGCCATAGGGAGTCTTAATGAAGGTAGAATAGGAATCGCTGCACAGGTAAGTCAGATTTAAACTCTTCCATGATGCGAGTCAATTAAACTGTGAAAAGAAAAAATGCAATGAGACCAATGAATATTTGGAAGCTTGTGGACACAAGATGGCACCATTCCCTTACATGAGGGATAGAATGGCTTATTATTTCTTTCAAATTCCCTTTTGGTCAATTATGTAAGTGTCCATAGAACCAAACAATGGCTTGGTGGTAACAGTGTTTCTGCTTTGAGAACATTAAAGTATTATCTAATACCTGAACTGATAACTTTTAAAATGTATTGTACATTAAATATGGCACTTTAAAAAAAATCAACTTTTCAAAGCATGAAATTCATTCTGGAAGGAAGTTTTTACATTAAGAATAAATAATATTCATTCCACTGTGTAATAAAGATCTCTTATCTATAGTTAATAAAAGATTTGTTGCTTACTGTTTTGCATGTGAAAACTGGGCAATTTTTTTGGCGGCACATGAAATAAAATAGCCACAGTTAAGTAGATACATAAAATGAGAACTATTCAAAAATTTTTTTACCGAATTTGGCTTTTATAGTGCATATTGCATTTTTCTATTAAGTAATATCAGTTATTTTCCAGATTAACAAAATGAATAAGTTCTTTGGCTTTACTTTAGTGTCATTTTTGTAGAGTGTATATATATATATTTTTTTTTCTTTTTCTTTTTTTTTTTTTTTTTTTTTTTTGAGATGGACTCTCGCTCTGTTGCCCAGGCTGGAGTGCAGTGGTGCGATCTCGGCTCACTGCAAGCTCCGCCTCCTGGGTTCATGCTATTCTTCTGCCTCAGCCTCCCTAGTAGCTGGGACTACAGGCGCCCGCCACCACGCCCAGCCAATTTTTTGTATTTTTAGTAGAGATGAGGCTTCACTGTGTTAGCCAGAATGGTCTCAATCTCCTGACCTCGTGATCCACCTGCCTCGGCCTCCCAGAGTGCTGGGATTACAGGCGTGAGCCACCACGCCCAGCCTTTGTAGAGTATATTTTTAATCAGTGATTATACACAACTCAAGAACTTAGAGCTTTTCAATTTTGAAGATGTTACATATAAGCTATTGGAATAAATATTAGATTATTACTCTAGATTTTTTTCTGCTGCTGTTACTTTGCTAACTATTTTTAGACCAAAACTTAGTCCAGTTTTCCTACAATGCTAGACAGTGCGTCACTAAAGAATATTGTTTTATCAGTTCTCTTAAAAGTTTTTCTGTGATTCAACTTAGTTAGATATGACATTGAAAACTACAATACTAGATCTCATTTTTTTCAGACATATAAATAATATAGATGTTCTGGCAATAAAATACACGGCCTGGGTTTCAGTCTAATTACTCCAAGTTATCTAATAACCTAATTAAAAGTTAAGGTCAGGTAGTTACTAGCTCAGTGGATGCCTTTGAGAGGAAGAGGCACATGGAGTGTAACAGTGAACTGAAGGCATCTGTCCTCGAAACCTTGCAGGCAGAGAGAATTCAGGTTTTCAGTGTTTGTAGTAGAAACATTTTACTGAGGTAGAAAAGCCCATTTTGATGGATAACTGATCATTTCTGTCTTCATGTCCATATAGGGTATTATTTATGTACAAATTTTATCTGTAAAGGTATAGTTACATCATCTTATCTCACAGCCAAGAGTGTAGTGAGTCTGCTGCCTCATTTGAATTTGGGATTTGTGGTTTTCTTGTGCCTTTAATTTTTAACATGTTATTCTGTTCTCTAGAGAGTTCAAAATAAAAGACTAAAAGAAAATGTGAATGAATACTAATGAAATAAAGTGATAAGTCTGCTGGGCATTTCCCCCCAAAGCTTTAGCTATTGATTTTCTAAAACCATAATTTGACATAATTAGTGATTTAATGGCTACCTAATGTTGAAATTTAGAAACCATTTCTAAGCTTGAATCATATAATAGATATGAAAGTTGGTTAGCAGTGAGACAGTTCAGCTAAAATTGTCACCATGTCCTGTGTAAATTAATGTTTTCGCTAGATGCTTTCTATCCATTGTTCTCAACCCTAGCTGTGTATTAAGTCACTAAGGAGTTTTACAGAGTTGAGGTTTAGGTCACACTCCTCCACCTACTCTACTCCCAAAATTTGGATTCAGTCATTAGGCCTGGGTATTAGTATTGTTTTAAATCAGGTTCCCCAAATGATTCTATGGTACACCTCGGGTTCAGAACCACTGCTCTCTTATGTTCTAATGCCCTCCCATTGAAGCTCTCATTAATCCTAATCATATACAAAATAGACGAGAAGGTGGAAAGTTAAGAAGTAACCTTCCATATTTTACTTCTAGAAGAACTGGAGGGCATTCCTCTATAGTCTTCAAGGCCAGTTCTGAGCAAAACTTCTATAGCTCATTTTATACCTGGAGAATCAAAGCTTAAAGAAGATTCCTAAAAAGTAATCTTAACCTAAAAAGGTTGTGTGAACACAGCCTTGCTGGGAGATTTACCTCTGCTAGAATTAAATATGCTCATATTCACATGAAATCGCTCAAAATTTTCTCCCAATTATTGGAAGTTCAGTTCTACAAATGCAGTGGGTGAAGATGTGTTACTAACACACACCTCACCATCTCAGCATCTCCAGTTCTTCCCCTACCCCAATCATTCAATTTATGGTTAGAAGGAATTCACAACTTGGATAATTAAACTTGTAACAAAATAAGAAATTCCGATCTTTTTTTTTTTTAACAGATGCTGGGACTGGCGCAAGGATGTTTTGACTACACTATTCCATATATTAAAGAAAGGGTACAATTTGGCAGAAGACTATTTGATTTTCAGGTAATTATGAGGGTCTTCCTGCTGCGCTGGACTTCCCCAGCTTCCTGTTAATGAAGGGCTGTGTTGAAATCCATGGAGGGAATCCCTTCAGGGAGATTTTAATGGGAGATGGGTAGGGGAGGAAAGAATAGGTCTCAGGGAGTGTGCTTGTGAATGCCTTGATCTTTGCCAAGGGCAGAGCAGTAGTCCTTGAGGCCCAGCTGTGGCATGATTCAGGATATCTTGGTGAGCACCATGAAGCTGTCTCCTCACTGCTTCAGAAGCTCAGGGCAGGGGGTCTGGAGTCAGACTTCCTGGATTCAAATCCTGGTTCTTTTACTTACCAGCTTTAGGCCTTAGGCAAGTGACCTCATTCTAGTCTTAAACTGCCTCATCTATAAAATAAAGGTAAAACTACTTACTTACCCAGTTTTAAATGAGGTATGTGTAAAGTGTTTCACACATTGCACGGCTATAACATGTGCTCAGTAAATGATAACACTTGTTATGGGTCCCCTATTCAGACCAGAACCATGTGGTAATCCTCAGAGGACTGTACTTTGACACCTACGTCTCATGGAAGATACAGTTTGCTGCATGAAATACAAATGAGGTGCACTCAGCCAAGCACTTGGGCAATACTGATTTGGTCCAGTGCCGCGGCTTCTCAGAGCTCACTAGGCAATCTGGGGATTGCTTGGTGGCAGTGGTATTCTTCCTGCCCTCCTTGAGGTCTTGCCAGGGTGGGGGCAGCCTGGAGTGGCAGCTTAGCAAACCTTTTAGGCAACCTGAAGGCATGTCACCTAAAATTCCAGAATAATTACTTTACATGGTTGCAAAACCTCCCCTTAAGCAGCTGTAGGCTCCAAGTACAATTTATGATTACATTGCCAACTGTCATGTTGCATTGTCTTCAGGTTTATAATAACAACTAGGCATCCTGTGAGCACACTCAGATTGCACATGTGTAGAGATACGAGGCTGTGGACATGCATAGTCAGTTCAAGACCCAGAAGGACTGAGCATGGCAGGCCTGGCCAGTGCCTACCACAGCCCATACTGTCATTCCCATCTTATGCCTAGGAACCCGAAGCACATGGAGGCTGAGTTCCCAAGGTCATAAAGCTAATATGGTGCCAAAAGTAGAGGTTTTTTTGTCTTGGCTTCTAGTCGGATTTTCATTATACTAGAGTACTTTCTCAGCCAGCTACTGCAAAGATTGCAGTGAAAGAGACAGAATGTGAAGGTTGTTTTGAAGGGAGGCTTTGATCTTCTTTATGCACAGGAAACTATGTTCTTGTGCATATAGATAGATCAATAGACAGAAGGGGTCAGCTATACTAACAGGTGTAATCATAATGACATCTTTAGAGATGCCTAGTATGGGTAGTTAAAAGAACACTTAGATTTTTAAAATTAATTAATTAATTTATTTATTTATTTACTTATTTTTTGAGACGGAGTCTCGCTCTGTCACCCAGGCTGGAGTGCAGTGGCGTTATCTTGGCTCACTGCAAGCTCTGCCTCCCAGGTTCACACTGTTCTCCTGCCTCAGGTTCCCGAGTAGCTGGGACTGCAGGCACCCACCACCACGCCCAGCTAATCTTTTGTATTTTTAGTAGAGACAGGGTTTAACCATGGTTCGATCTCCTGACCTCGTGATCTGCCTGCCTCGGCCTCCCAAAGTGCTGGGATTACAGGTGTGAGCCACTGCGCCCGGCCTAATTTATTTTTTAAAAATTTTGTGGGTACACAGGTACCCACAAACATTTATGAGGTACGTGAGATGTTTTGATAGAGACATGCTATGTGAAATAAGCACATCAAAGAGAAGAAATTTTGATCTTAAAAAGCAACATTATTACAGCTGTATAATGCTTTGATTAAAGTTAGTAGAGTTTTTTTCTAACACATTATCTTATGTTTGCTTTGCATGCATTCGTTCATATCTTTCTGACCTCGAGACTACATGGTCTTTGAGGGTAGAGACCAGCCTATTCATCTTTATTAATTTCAATTGTTTATTCACTATAGATTTATTTAGCATGTTCTCCATGCCAGGCCTTGTGTTCACAGTGTAGTTAGGGAACGAGTATTCAGCAATGGTGAGTTCTTCAGAGCAGGAGACATGCCTCAGTCACTTTCCTGCCTCTCTCAGTACTTAATGTGGCAAATGGAATAGACAGCATGGATGGTGACTGTAAGTTTAATTGAACTGAATGTATTTTGCAAAAATAATCAGAATCTCTGAGTTCCACATAAAAAGCCAAATTCCTAGAACAGTGATACTTGCATAGAAACAGACAAATTCACTGATGGAACAAAACAGAAAAGCCAGAAATAGACCCATGCATGTATGCAGATTTGATGTATGATAGAAATGGCATTACAGATCACTGAGTGGGAATATTCTTTCTATGTGAGAAAATAATGAAACTGTATTCCTACCTCACACCATACACAGAAAATAGATGTCAGATGTAAAGACATGATCTTAAAAGCAAAACTTTAAAGATTTTAGGAGAAAACAGAGAATATCTTTATAACCCCACGGTAAGAAAGGTTTTTGTAAACAGACACGAAAAGGACTAATCCTAAAGATAAGATGGGTGGTAAGATTGGTAGGTTTTATTCCTTGAAATATGCCATAAAGTGAAAAGATAAATCACAGGGGAGAAGATATTGACTCTGCACATAGGTTTGTGGGTGTTTAACTTACTATTATGCTTCATAGCCTACATATACGGAACATCATCTCTTTTTGTACATACGAAATTATTGTGTGTATCACGTATTTCAGAAAGAGAAAGAGAAGAATCTGTAGGGTATTAACAAACAGTGCTGTTTTTCTCCAGCTTGTCCCTCTCTTTTGTTTAGGAAAGGCCATTCCTGGGATTCGTGTGTGATTGCCTTAATCAAGGTTCACTGTCTTAATATTCATCACACATTATTATAATTATTTGTCTGTTCTCCCTGCTGCACTATATATTATAAATCATGAGAACAAGGAACCCTTGTTCCTTTTAATATATTATAATATATTACACTGGCTGTAATATTCAGTGTGCTGCCTCCATCACTCAGGGCGGTGCCTGCCATCTCAGAGGTGCCCAATAACTATCTGGGTGGATGGATAGGTTAGGCATGAGAAACATTTCAGTTTGTAGTAAACATCTGTGCCTGTTATTTGCAGGAAATTGTTTATAAATGTTAATGTTTGTATTGTGGCTCACTAAGTTAACTGTTGTTTCTTTCATTGGCAAACATTTAGTGTGGACCTAATCACCCTCTAAAATTTCAGGGTGGTAGTAATTGGTGCTTCAAATATTCTTTATTGCTTTGTAGCTAACATTTTTAATGCCTAGAAGCCATATGCAAAATCAAAATTTTCTTAATTCAAGCAAATAAAGAATATATTCAAAGTTTTGCTGTGCCAGGATTTCATTTAAGCTCAATTTTGATCAAAAGAGAGTTGAAATAATTATTAAATATAACAGTCAAGTTTTTAAACCTAACTTTGTGATACTTTACTATTTGAATCTTGACAATCATGAAGAATTACATGAACTTTGAAGTTTTTCTAGGAAGAGAGGATTTAACAATACTTATAGTGTCACATTTCATTTTAGATTACTCATTTTAAAGTATTTAAAAGACGTGAATGTAAATTTCCCTTGGGGTATATTTTGAGTCTGTCAGTGTTGTGTATCTAGGCAGGACTTTGAGGTTGAGGTGCTTTTTTGAAATAATAATTCTCTAACTTGGTCCTGACTGTTACAGGGCCTCCAACACCAAGTGGCTCACGTGGCCACCCAGCTGGAAGCTGCAAGATTACTAACATACAATGCTGCTAGGCTTTTAGAAGCTGGAAAGCCATTCATAAAAGAAGCATCAATGGCCAAATACTATGCATCAGAGGTAAAAAAAAAAAAAAAAAAAAAAAAAAGGAAAAAGTAATTCAGCCTTCTTTTTTTTTTTCAGATATATACTTATTAACATTTTCTCTTGGGAATGTTGATTGTACTTTGGTTGTTTTTCAAGTTACGATAACATGGACTTTTATTTCTTATAATAGAAAAGCAAAAAAGGAAAACTGCCATAGGAAAACACTTGAATTCTGTGAGGTCTCAGTGTTTCATTGAGTAGCCCAGCTCAGCTAGACCACCCATCTCAAACTGCCATAGGAAAACCTTCAGTTCTGTGAGGTCTCGATGTTTCGTGAGTAGCCCAGCTCAGACAGACCACCCATCTCAAATCCATGGCTGAGCCTCCTCTGAATGAGGGTGTCATGCCTATGGTGTCAAGTTCGGGCAAAGTGAATGCCGTGGAAGATGATGGGTCCATCATATGAACAAATCAGGTTTAAAACACCGAGAAAAGATTGTCTAAAACTTTCTACTCATACATTTGCTTTTTAGAGCTAACACATTAGACTGTGGCTGGAGAATTTAGGCAAATCATTGGGCAGCTGTTTCGCAGCCTCAGCGGTATCTTATTCATTCCATGGCTTTAAATTCTCATTTAACCTCTCCAGCCCGTAAATTTAAATATCCTGCCTCAACTTCTTTCTGAATTCCAGGCAAACATGTCCAACTTCTGCTTCACCATTGGAACCTGAGCATCATCTTGACCCCCTGCTTTCCCTCACCCCCCACATTGAGTCCAGCATCATTTCCTATGATTCTACCCCCAAAAGATTCCTTGAATGGTGTGTTTGTCTCCCTCTCCACTGCCATCTCTGTACTTCAGTCACCTCGCTGCCCTCCTGGTCCCTGGTGCTTCCTCCCATCCAGCCTCTCTCCTTTTTCAAAGTGGCGGTGAGGCCATGCCACCTTCCAGCTTTAACCCTTTAGTGTCTTCTCACAACAAATGGAACTCTATCCGTACTAGATTCCAATTGCTGCTATAACAAATTAGCAAAAAGTCAGGGACCTAAAACAATGCAATTTCATTTTCTGTCACTTCTAGAGGTCAGAAATCTGAAATGGGTCTCACTGGAATACAGGGGCTGCCTTTCTGCAGTTCTGGTTGACAGTTGTTTCCAGCTTCTAAGAGCTGCTCACATTCCTTGACTCGTAGCCCCTTCCTCCATTTTCAAAGCCAACAATATAGCATGTTCAGATCTCTCTCTGTCTCTGCTTCTTGTCTCCGTGGTCACATCACCTTCCATGACTAACTCTCCTGCCTCCTCCTTTTCCTTATAAGGACTCCTGTGATTATATCACAGCCACCCAGATAATTCAGTATAATCTCTTCATCTCATGTCCTTATCCACATCTGCAGAGTCCCTATTGCCATGGAAGGCAGCCTATTCACAGCTCTGAGGGCTAGGATGTGGACGTCCTTGAGGGGCCATTCTGCAGGGTCTCTCGCTCCTCCATTCTCTTTTCATACTTCACCCCGATCCTAGCCCACTGGCTGTCTCAGGGGCTGGAAGTTGAAGAGTTCATTCTCCCCTTGGAGTCTTTCCACATGTTGGTCCTCAGCTTGGAATGTCCCCTAGCTCATCTGTTAGGCCCCCAGTAAGCATTTCCTGAATAAATGATATCTCTCAGCACGGAGATTCACGTGAACAATGCTCTAATTTCTTAAGAAAATGGGGATTCTGTGAATTAATAGGATGTTTTACAGAAATAGTATGGAGAATGGGACTGAAGAGACAATGCTAGTTTAGAGGATAACTTTAGTCCTTCCAGTGCCACTAACAGTGAATCCATGTTGCTGAAAACGTTACCCAGAAGTGTTTATCATGTGTAAGTTATGTGGTTTCAGTGTGTGATTTGCGCTTGCTTTTGGTAGATTGCAGGACAAACAACGAGTAAATGTATCGAGTGGATGGGGGGAGTAGGCTACACCAAAGATTACCCTGTGGAGAAGTACTTCCGAGATGCAAAGATTGGTAAATAGATATTTTTTTTTACATTTTATTTTGTTTTATTTGCCTCTGTAGGTATTTTGGCTGTTTTATTTGTCGATTTTATCCTAGGCAAAAGCAATTTTAATTTCTTCAGTATATGTTTAGTGGCTCTCTTTATGTGGCTGGATTTTTTTCTTACCTTGTCCTTCAAAAAAAATTGTTCTATATTTTTTAAAAATATCAAATTGCCTTTTTAAGTGCCTCAACAGGCTTTTTAGTAAAACTGCCACAAATAACAGTCTGAGCTTATGCATCAATTGTTGAAGAATCAAAATATTCAACTTTTGATTACACTTTAGTCGGTTTAATACTGATCCTGTACATCGAGAAACCAAATGGAAAATTGTCATCTCTTAGTCAAAATTACTCTGTGAAATAGTACCATATTCAGGGGACATCAAGTGATGTGACTAGTAACTGTTTTATAGCAAGCGCAGAGGTGATGTTTATAGATCTTGTCTTAACCATGTGCCAACTCCTCATTGTTCCTTCTGCTTCCTTTTGCTTAAGGTACGATATATGAAGGAGCTTCCAACATCCAGTTGAACACCATTGCAAAGCATATCGACGCAGAATACTGATGTCTAGAGGAGTGGGACCCCTCCCTGGTGTCACTGCTGTAAAATTTTAAACTGTTAAGTCTTGTTGGGAGTAAGTGCCTTGCATGGGAATAAACTTCCACAGCATTCAAATATTTTATTGAAGCCCTTAGTCAAAGTCTGGGGGTTGGCCTTTTTGGTTTTCTCTTTTCAGGCTGTTTAACTTAGGCACAGGAGATCCACTTTTAAACTTGGGAAATAAGCACCTGCATTTTTTTCCAAAACTGTTTTTAAAGCTCTATACATATTTTTAATTTGAGACAGAGTCTCACTCTGTCACCCAGGCTAGAGTGCAGTGGCGTGATCGCAGCTCACTGCAGCCTCGACCTCATGGGTTCCAGTGATTCTCATGCCTCATCCTCCCAAGTAGCTGGAACTACAGGTGTGCACCACCATGCCTGGCTCATTTTTGTGTTTTTAGTAGAGATGGGGTTTTACCATATTGCCCAGGCTGGTCTTCTGGCTTCAAGATATCGCCCACCTTGGCCTCCCAAAGTGCTGGGATTACAGGGATGAGCTACCGTGCCTGGCTGGATATTTACATTATCATTCTAGTTTCAGAGTATACAGAAGTTTCATCCCATCATTTGGAAAAATAAAGGCATCTGAAGTACAACATTACTTATAGAAATAGTTTATATTCCTATTAAATCTTAATCTTGTAGCATCAGAGAAATATTTGTTACATAGTAGGCAATTTTTATCCAATACTTTTTAGATTCAACTCTAAGTTGCAAATGAAGTCAAAACTGATGAAAATTTATTTAGAAAAATCTAAAAATTCTGGTTTTAAATATGAGAATCAGTGGAAAATAAGGGTATAATTTTCTAGGTCATATAATTGAAGAAAATATTATTTTAACAATGTAAAGCAATATGATTTGTTACTATAATTAACCTGTATAAAGGATACATTTTATGGTGGTTTCAGTAGGTCATTTTAAAAACCAATATGCATTAGTTTTCAAGTATAAGGTTTAAGTAATTTGATTTAATAATCAGAAAATATTCAATACAATGTTGGATATCCTGTCATGCACTATTTTTCAGTTGACAATTTCTGTATTTTAATTGAATACTGTTTCTTCAGTCATGGTTATTGCACTTTATCCTGAATAATAATTCAGAAATTGGGTTTTGGTTCAGTGATTCTCAAGAGAAAGATCTCTTGCCCATTAAGAAGTGTATCAAAATCTCATAAGGAATGAGGGAGAGAAGGGGGCTGTAGAGTTTGAAAAAGCATATTCAATATTAAAATAATTTTATATTTGGGAAGGCAAAAATGAATCTATTGTTTTGCAATATAGGTTATAAACAGGCAAAATGCAATAAAATATATATCTGGTTGTATTTGTCTGTTTTCGCGCTGCTGATAAAGACATACCCGATACCGGGAAGAAAAAGAAGTTTAATTGGACTTACAGTTCCACATGACTGGGGAGGCCTCAGAATCATGGTGGGAGGCAAAAAGCACTTCTTACATGGTGGCAGCAAGAGAAAATGAGAAAGAAGCAAAAGTGGAAACCCCTAATAAACCTATCAGATCTTGTAAGACTTACTATCACGAGAATAGCATGGGAAAGACTGGCCCCCATGATTCAATTACCTCCCCCAGGTCCCTCCCACAACACATGGGAATTCTGAGAGATACCATTTAAGTTGAGATTTCTGTGGGGACACAGCCAAACCATATCATTCTACCCCTGGCCCCTCCAAATCTCATGTCCTCACATTTCAAAACCAATCATGCCTTCCCAACAGTCCCCCAAAGTCTTAACTCATTTCAGCATTAACCCAAAAGTCCGCAGTCCAAAGTTTCATCTGAGACAAGGCAAGTCCCTTCCACTTATGAACCTGTAAAATCAAAAGTAAACTAGTTACTTCCTAGATACAATGGGGGTACAGGTATTGGGTAAATACAGCCATTCCAAATGGGAGAAATTGGCCAAAACAAAAGGGGTAACAGGGCGCATGCAAGTCCAGAATTCAGCAGGGCAGTCAAATTTTAAAGCTCCAAAATGATCACCTTTGACTCCACGTCTCACATCCAGATTATGCTGATGCAAGAGGTAGATTCCCATGGTCTTGGGCAGCTCCGCCCCTGTGGCTTTGCAGGGTACAGCCTCTCTCCTGGCTGCTTTCATGGGCTAGCATCGGGTGTCTGTGGCTTTTTCAGGTGCACAGTGCAAGTTGTCCATGGATCTACCATCCTGGGGTCTGGAAGACAGTGGCCCTCTTCTCACAGCACCACTAGGTGGTGCCCCAGTAGGGACACTGTGTGGGGGCTCCGACCCCACATTTCCCTTCTGCACTGCCCTAGAAGAGGTTCTCCATGAGGGCCCCACCCCTGCAGCAAACTTCTGTCTGGGCATCCGGGCATTTCCATACATCTTCTGAAATCTAGGCAGAGGTTCCCAAACCCCAGTTCTTGACTTCTGTGCACCCACATGCTCAACACCACTTGGGAGCTGTCAAGGCTTGAGGCTTCCACCCTCTGAAGCCACAGCCCAAGCTGTACATTGGCCCCTTTCAGCCACAGCTGGAGCAGCTGGGACACAGGGCACCAAGTCCCTAGACTGCACATAGCATGGGAACCCTGGGCCCAGCCCATGAAACCACTTTTTCCTCCTGGGCTCCAGGTCTGTGATGGGAGGGCCTGCCAGGAAGTTCTCTCACATGGCCCGGAGACATTTTCCCAATGGTCTTGGGGATTAACATTAGGCTTCTTGCTACTTATGCAAATTTCTGCAGCCAGCTTGAATTTCTCCCCAGAAAATGGATTTTTCTTTTCTATTGGGTAGTCAGGCTGCAAATTTTCCAAACTTTTATGCTCTGCTTCCCTTATAAAACTGAATGCCTTTAACAGCACCCAAGTTGTCTCTGGAATGCTTTGCTGCTTAGAAATTTCTTCCACCAGATACCCTAAATCATCTCTCTCAAGTTCAAAGTTCCACAAATCTCTAAGGCAAGGGCAAGATGCTGCCAGTCTCTTTGCTAAAATATAACAAGAGTCACCTTTGCTCCAGTTCCCAACAAGTTTTTCATCTCCATCTGAGACCACCTCAGCCTGAATTTTATTGTCAATATTGCTATCAGCATTTTGGGCAAAGCCATTCAACAAGTATCTAGGAAGTTCTGGACTTTCCCACATTTTCCTGTCTTCTTCTGAGCCCTTAAAACTGTTCCAACCTCTGCCTGTTACCCAGTTCCAAAGTTGCTTTCATATTTTTGGCTATCTTTTCAGCAATGCCCCACTCTCCTGTTAGCAGTTTACTGTATTAGTCTGTTTTCATGCTGCTGATAAAGACATTCCTCAAGATTGTGAAGAAAAAGAGGTTTAATTGGACTTACAGTTCCACATGGCTGGGAAGGCCTCAGAATCATGGTGGGAGGCGAAAAGCACTTCTTACATGGTGGTGGCAAGAGAAAATGAAGAAGAAGCAAAAGTGGAAACCCCTGATAAACCCATCAGATCTCATGAGACTTACTATCATGAGAATAGCACAGGAAAGACTGGCCCCCATGATTCAATTACCTCCCCCTGGGAATTCCAGAAGATAAATTCAAGTTGCAATTTCAGTGGGGACACAGCCAAACC
This sequence comes from Nomascus leucogenys, assembly GCF_006542625.1. Classification (NCBI taxonomy): domain Eukaryota; kingdom Metazoa; phylum Chordata; class Mammalia; order Primates; family Hylobatidae; genus Nomascus; species Nomascus leucogenys. Next base: position 10,484,404 of record NC_044383.1, on the reverse strand, counting down.
ATATCACTGGTAATGCCACTTCTTCAGTATTAGGGATTCTCAGAAGAGACCCCCTCTGTGGCCTGAGTCCCCTCAGGAGGAAGGTGGACAACAGAGAAATGAGAGTTTTGATATTTTCTGAAAGAGGAACATGTGTTAGAGATGAAAAATGTTCCAAGTCTCATGTAGTTGCTTAGAATAATCATTACTGTTACATGAGAAACATTTTAGTACTTTAATGAAAGGATAATGTTTATTTTAAAAACCTGACTTTTCCAGAGTAATTTTGCTTTGCACATTCAGGTTTATTGAAGTGGACTAATTTCTATAATGCAAATCAGAGTTAAATATTAAAAATTGTGTAAATACAATTGACATAAGAATTACATTAAAATATTAGGAAGAAACAAGGACAGATTTAGGATTTAGACCTTGAATCCAAAGAGATGAAGCCTACTTGACTTTCAAATGGAGAGATGATGAAAACCCACTCATTCAGTCTTTTGGAACAAAAAGACAGTCACTGATAAGAGTAGGAGATGGATGAAATGCCCTACAGGGACCTTGGACATCTTTAATTTCTGTGATTATGTGAAAGAGGTGGACTTTACAGATAATGGAGCAGAAGCCAACATTAGTAAAAGGGATCACAACTTCTCCCCATAGAATTAGAAACATGTGAAAGTACAATAAACTTCTTGTTCAAATTACCAGCATCAGAGAGCTTCCCATTTGCATCTGGACCTTGAATTTATATTTATTGATCAAGTTCTAATTTGTATGTATATTTTGTGCATATTCACAAATAACAGTTAAAATTAATTATGTATTATAGTTAATATATGCACCTACCTTCTTCTGTTAGTGAATCAGTAAATGTGTTATTTTGTCACTTTTCCAAAGAGAATGTTGTAGGTTTTCCCTGTAGTTCTTCCTTTATAGCTTTTCTTCTGATAACCATGACTTCAGGAGCTTTAAACTATCTTATCTTGCATTTGTGTCTGGTGGAGAACTAGCCATTAGCCTCCTGAAGTCTGCCATCATTGTTAATTTGAGGACGGGGCTGTCTTGGGGCTCAGAAGGTAAAGAATTGTTTGAGCAGATGTGTGTGGGCGGCACTGGATTCCACCCAACTGCCAAGTTAGTATTGTTAGAGATTTCATTTTACAACACAAAAATAAGCCTGTGTCAAAGATTTTAAAATCATGGAAAGTTAAACCTAGAAAGACCTTAGAGAACCAGCCAACCAACTCTCTCATTTTAAAAGTGAAGGATTCATAGCACAGATTACTTGCCTAAGATCATCCAAGAACAAAGACAAGAATCCAAATGTACTTGGGGACAAGAATTAGTCCCCAAATTCAGTGTTCTTCCTAGTATTAAACATTGCCCCTTTCAACAAATTTTGGATTTCATTCTTGTTATATTTCAGTACTCTTGTTGATTTATTTTAGGTTTAACTGATAAAGAATAAACATTTCAGAAGTGTTAGGATTAATCACTGTCATCGCTTATGTATATGAATTACTTGCCAAAGACACTGGCTCTCCTCAGCTGTAACCAGCATGTCAAATGTGAAGATTATTGTGTGGGATCCTTTGGTTTCATTGTTGTGATGTATTTTATAAATGTACTAGTTATATCCTTGTTTATGTATTTTTGCTGATCTTTCATAAAGCAGAATGGTACATATTGGATTGTTTTAATGGTATATATTGGATTGTATTCGATGTTACAAAACCAATATTCTATGGAGAATGAAAAAAACAAAGGACTAAATTAACTGGAGATTTTTGGTACTCTTATAAAGCAAAATTGTTTGTTATACATACAGATGAAATAAGAAAATAATGTAATCTTTCTGTGAGATATATACATCTTTGTTTACCAAACCAATAGCTTGCCTCTCATATAAGCCAATTTTGTTTGTTTTCAGAGAAGAGGTCTTATAATGTAGACTAAGTTTAAATTCATGATACTAAAGAAAATGTTGCCAGAGGACCCTTTTTTTTAAATGGCAAAATAAGCAGCTCTTCAGTAGAGAGTTCACCTCTTTTGAGCACATCCTCGCTGTACAGATATTATCTGGCTGATATGTATGCCTGTGCTTTATAGTATTACTTTTAGAAAATGTATATTATTGCACTTTTTACTCAGTGGTACACTGTAGCCTAAGGCTATAGGAAATTTCAACTTATCTTCTCCCCATTATCCTCTACATCATTTTAGAAATCTAGGTATTAGTCCCTTTTTTTTTTTCCTTTGTCATTCAGCAACATGTAGTGAGTGGTCGCTATATCCAAGGTGCTGTGGACTGTGAGCCACCATACAAAGATGAATAAGAACAGCTCCTTGTTTAAATGTGCGCCCATTCAGGTGTCTTTTCTATTCATCACAGAAAGATTGAGTAGAAAGCTACCAAGGTCACCCCATAAAGAAATATTTCTTTACATCCATTAGAATGATAACAGTAAGCGCTGACATCTCTTGAGCTCCTACCATGTGCTAGCCATGATTCTAGACTCTTGACACATATTAACTCACAACAGCCCTATGAGGGAGGTGCTCTTGGTTATCTCATTTTATAGGCAAGGAGACTGAGGCATAGAGGGATTAGATAAGATGCTTATTGGTAGATGGCAGAAATGGAACTCGAACTCCAGCAGTCTGGCTGATGAAGGCCCTCCTGGATTTATTCTTTTGGGTCTAAGTCTTGCTTCAGGAGCCTTCCAGTAAAATACCACCAACAACTAGTCCGTTATTCATTAATAATTCTTCATGAATGAGTTTCAGATACTTTGAGGCAGAGAAACTAGCTGAGAATGACACCTTCGAGAGAAACAGGTGTGGTGGAAACGTGTGTTTGGAGAGAAGGCCTGGGAGAGTAGGTAAAGCAATGGGAAGATGCAGTTAGAAGGATGAGAAAAGCACTGAAAAGAAAACTAAGGAAATACCAAATAATCTCACTCTAGAGTTTTGCCTGGGATTGGCTATGTGCCATGTTTGACTCTTGATCTTAAAAAGATAAAAATAAGTAATTTCTTGAGCCCAGGAAATTTGAGACCAGCCTGGGCAATGTGGTGAGACAGGTTTTCTATACAAAAACACAAAAATTAGCCAGGCATGGCAGCACATACCTGTAGCCTCTGCTACTCGGAGGCTGAGGTGAGAGGATCGCCTGAGTCTGGGAAGTCGAGGTTACATTTAGCTGTAATTGCATTCCAGCCTGGGAGACAGAGTGAGATCCTGTCTCAAGAAAAAAAGAAAAAGAAAGGAAAAAGAAAAAGTAAAGACTCAAAGTTACCCTAGGGTGGGGAGAATGACCAAAAACCATGATAGAAATCTGAGTGGTGGCTACGCAATTATTTGTACAGATAGCTCACAATATAAGGAAAAAACCTTATTTTTTTAAAGAAATCAAGGTAAGTAGAAATTAAGACGGGAAGATAGGCAAACAGTAGTATTTGTAGTTGCAAATAGGTTAAACTCAGATGTTCAGATGGTGCAAACAAAAAATTTAAATCCCAGCTACATAAAGTTAGAAACACCTAAAACAAAACAGCACAGCAAAGTTGAAATAAAGAGATGGAAAAAGACCATACAAATGCTACAAAAAGGAAAGCAGGAATAGCAATGTTGATATCTAACAAACGGAATTAAAGGCAAAAATAATTTTAAAGGATATCTCATAAAAAGGAAGAGTTCACCAAAAAAGTCCAGCAGTCACAAACTTTATGTTCCTAACAACATAACTGAGAACTACATAGAGCAAAGCGAATAGAAATACAATGAAAAAAATTGACAAAGCCATAATCATAGTTGCTGACTTAGAAATTACCAATTCCAGTAGAAGGTAAGAACAGATGTAGAGGATTTGGGTGGCGTAATTAACAGGTTTGATAAAGAGAGAGAACTTTTTTGTTTCTTTTCAAATGCAAATGAATGATCATTAGAATTTTGTCTCAAAGAACATTTCTACAAATTCCAAAAAGATAAATTTTACAGGCGGCACTCACTATACACAATGATAAGTAAATATATAAACAAAAAAGGTAGGATATAAAAAAGCTAACCATGCCGGGCATGGTGGCTCATGCCTGTAATCCCAGCACTTTGGGAGGCTGAGGTGGGCGGATCGCCTGAGGTCAGGAGTTCGAGACCAGTCTTACCAACATGGTGAAACCCCGTCTCTACTAAAAATACAAAAATTAGCTGGGCGTGGTGGCGTGCCCCTGTAATCCCACTAGCTACTCGGGAGGCTAAGGCAGAAGAACCTGGAGGCGGAGGTTGCAGTGAGCCAAGATCGCACCACTGCATTCCAGCCTGGGCGACCGAACGAGACTCCATCTCAAAAACAAACAAAAAACTAACCCTAGACTTTAAATTACCTGGATTAATTAATAAATAAAAATATAAAATACAAATTGTTGGCCAAGCACGGTGGCTCACACCTGTAATCCAAGCACTTTGGGAGGCCAATGTGGGTGGATCTTTTGAGATCATGAGTTTGAGACCAGCCTGGGTGGTGAAACCCTGACTCTCCTAAGTAAAATACAAAAATTAGCCAGGGGTGGTGGCTCATGCCTGTAATCCAGGCTACTCAGGAGGCTGAGGCGGGAGGATTGCTCGACCCTGGGAGGCAAAGGTTGCAGTGAGTTGAGATCACACCACTGCACTCCAGCTTGAATGAAAGAGCCAGACTCCATCTCAAAAACAAACGAACAACAAAACCAATGTTGACAACGATATAACAAGCCCAGGTCTCTCGAATCTTCAGTGCTTTTGGGAGGGGGTACAAGAAGCCATGTCAGGGACATCCAGGGCAGCATGGTTTGTAGTAGTGAAAAGTTAGAAATGGCCGAGTAGGAGAATAAATAGGTAAATCATCGAAAATGCACACAAAAGCCATTTAAAACAAATAAGGAAGATCCGTGTATGGAGATGAAATCATCAAGTCATATTGTTTAAGGAGATAATAAGTCACGCAGCATTTGTGCAGAACAATACAAAGCTACATATATTTCTGTAAATACAAATGTGTATAAATTCTTAGAAAAAAATCTTGGAAATTAGCCAGGCACAGTGGTGCACACCTGTAGTCCTAGCTACTCCAGAGGCTAAGGCAGGAGGATCACTTGAGCCAAGGAGTTCAAGGCTGCAGTGAGCTATGATCATGCCACTACTCTCTAGCCTGGGCAAGAGAGTGAGACCTCATCTCTTAAAATAAAATAAAATAAAAAATAAAAAAGTGGAAAGTATACTGCCACACCAATAATCGCATTTAACTCTGGGGGCCTGTGCTGACACTGGAGGTCATTAGCATCATCTATACTATTTGAATTTTTATATTAGGAATATATTCGTGTATTACTTGTGTGATAGGAAATATAAAATTAAAACAACCTACTGGCTACTGATATCTTTTACTTTTGTGCATCATTCTCCCTTTAACTGATTTTTCTGCTTTTCTCAAATAGCCACAGTGAAATAGGCAGCTCTATTCAGCCTCACGGAGGACTAGACTCTGACACAGAGAGCACAGAAAAGAGATCTGAAACCTATGAAGGTTTGACCTCCCTAGGTAAATGGCACTGTTCAGGTTTAAATGCTTGTCCTAAGCAAAGCAAAGTATGGCTTGCTTTGCCAAGCAGAACTTCACAGAGAGGGCTTTTTGCTTTCAGGTACAAATTGGGCCATTTGCACTGGCTTGGGATTGGGATCTTGTCTTTAGTTGTGATTTGATTTTCTATGATTTGACCCAGGGTATTCAAATGTAATATTTCCTTGAACATGAATCATTTGTATTAAGGAAAAAGGAAAAATTCAAAACTTCTATTCAAGTCAAAGGACACAGGTCCTTTGTTTAAATTGGATGGACAAAGTATGGCCCATGGGCCAAATCCAAGCCACTGCCTATTTTCGTTATGGCCTAGAAGCTAAGAATGTGTTTTTATGTTTTAAATGTTATATAGGTATGTACAGTATCCTCAATTTTGCCACTTTCCCACAAAGCCTAAAATGTTTACTCTCTAGCACCTTTAGGAAAAAGTTTGCCAACCCCTGATTAAATGATTGCCTCTAAATCAAATTTTGACTGAAAAGGTTGGTCAGTCTGTCTTGATGTCATACCGAAAGAAGAGAAAGAGAGAAAGCTTCCCCTAGGAACTTGAGTCATTATTCTCTCTTGATTTCCTTTGTAGACTTTCTAGCCCTATGGGCTCCCTCCTATAACCTACAAACATGATTGTCTTCCCTTACCCGCAGTTTCAGTTACCTGCATCACTGTGATCTGAAAATATTAAACAAAAAACTCCAGAAGCAAACAATATATAAGTTTTAAATTGCACACCTTTCTGAGTAGCATGATGAAATCTTGCACAATTCTGCTCCATCCCGCTAAGAACATGAATCATCCCTTTGTCCAGCGTATCCACGTTGTCTGCTCTACCCACTTCTTGGTCATCAGCATTGTCTGCTCTTGACATCCCGCCATCTTCATTGTCATGCTTGGTGATCTAGGATCACACAGAGCAGAGGCTCCACCTTCTGAGACGTTGTTGGAAGGTTGATAGTGGCCGAATGCTGCATCACAGTGCCTACGCCATTCACACAACTTCATCCTCTCCCACACACATTTTACCATCTCACATCGTCACAAGAAGGGTGAGTATGACAATGAGACAGTGAGAAAGAGAGAGACCACATTCATATAACTTTTCTTACAGCCTTCTCTCTCTCTTGTTTCGGTATAACATCAAGACAGACTGACCAACATTTTCAGTCAAAATTTGATTTAGAGGCAATCATTTAATCAGGGGTTGGCAAACTTTTTCCTAAAGGTGCTAGAGAGTAAACATTTTAGGCTTTGTGGGAAAGTGGCAAAATTCAGGATACTGTACATACCTATATAACCTAAATATTGTTATGATTGCTCCATTTTATTATTATTGTTAATCTCTTTCTGTGTCTAACTTATAAATTAAACTTTATCATATGTACAGTAAAAAATACGGTATATGTAAGGTTCAGCTCTAACTGCAGTGTCAGGCATCCACTGGGGATCTTGGAACATATCACCAATGAATGGATAAAGGGGGGACAACTTTATGTTCATGTCTTCCCACCCTAAAAAGTCAATTTCCTGTGAGCCACTGCTCCACAGTGCTGAAAAGATGGATAGTGGTCACTCTACAGCAGTTCCTCATCCTCATTACTCCTTGATCCCTTTTTACCTGGTGTTCATTTTGTCAGTGAGTTTAAACAATGTTCTCAAAAGCCATCTTTTTACCTTTAATTGGTGGCCTATTATATTTGTCCCAATTTATATAGTTTCAGACACCCCTTGTCTTCCTACAGGCTCTTTGCTCCTTTGACAAAGCACCTCCTCTTTTTCACTGACTCTTCGTTGGCTTCTTTGGCCTTAAATGGAAATTTTTTATCAAGACTCTGCTATTGTGCCTCTTCATTCTCTATACAATTGGTTCTAAACCTCACTATGCTTTTAGAATAACTCCAAGAGACCTCAAAGTGCACACTGTTGAATACCATTCCCAGAGTGTCCCAGTCCTTGGATATAGTGTTTATTTTTAGATCTGTCTAGCAGGCTTTGGAAATTAATATTTATTTATTTATTTGTTTATTTATTTTTGAGATGGAGTCTCACTCTGTCACCCAGGCTGGAGTGCAGTGGCGCGATCTCGACTCACTGCAGCCTCCACCTCCCAGGTTCAAGCAATTCTCCTGCCTCAGCCTCCTGAGTAGCTGGGATTACAGGTGCCCACCACCACATCTGGCTAATTTTTGTATTTTTAGTAGAGATGGAGTTTCACCATGTTGGTCAGACTGGTCTCGAACTCCTGACCTCGTGATCCACCTGCCTCAGCCTCCCAAAGTGTTGGGATTATAGGTGTGAGCCACCGCACCTGGCTGGCTTTGGAAATTTATGTCTAAAATGCAGGTGAAGGATGAGAGTAGGAGACAGAGATCAGGAAGACTTACATAAGTCTGGTGGTATAAAAGTCAGATGAAGTACTCAGGAAGGACTGGCCATCTCCTGGGCTTTCCGCCCCCAGATCACTTGAGATGTCTGTAGAAAGGCACATTTCCCGACCTATGAGTCTTATCTTTGGGGCTGGGGCCTAGGAATCTGCATATTTAGTAACCTGCCAAGGGATTTTCATTGCACACTAAGACTTGAGTAGTTGCTCAAAATGATTCCATCCCCAAAGTCCACGTTCCTTTCCAACTTCTCCCCAGCACCCCAGTCCAGCAGGACCAACGAGGTAAACCCCAAGCTCCCTAGAGCTAAGCTCCCTAGGTGGCTAAGACCCACCTGCTTAGCGAAGACGCAGAAGGCGAGCAGGCGGGCCCCTTTCCTCCATCCTCCTGAGGTCAGAGGTCCTTGCGGATCCCCATTCACTCTCCCAGTGTGAGGCAGAGAAGCCACGCACCAACTGTTCTCCGAGTTTGGTGGAACCAAAAGCAATTTAGGGCAATGTGTTCACAATTCTCCACCCCAAAATAGGAGCCTCCGTGGGGCTTGCTTTAATGAGATTTTACTTTATGAGTTCAAGAGTTAATGAAGAAACTGCTGATAAGATAAATCACCTTAGGTGCGGTGTTTTGAAATCTAACCAGTTCTCTTAGAAATGCATTTTTTTTCCTTTTGGATGCAAACTAATGATGAAGTCATAGCAGGGATGTAAGTTTTGGTGCCTTTGGAGGGTCAGGAAGTCTGAAGGGAGAACATCTGGCTGAGTGGACAGCTCTTCGAGCCTTACCTTATTTTACATTCTGTCTATAACAGAAATCCATCGCTGTAAAATGTACACACAGTTCCTTTATGCATTAATACTCCATTGTACCAACCCTATTGATTTTTCCGAGAGACAAAGGCTAAGGATATGTTTATTGATTGTTGCTCAGTGCATTTTAAGTGTATTTTGTACTAAAGAGCATTTTGAGACTGAAACAAACTTTCCCTTAACCAAGGGGCAAGTTGAAATTTTAATTAAATGTTATTAAATATTTTTTGTAAAAAACAAGACTATTCACAATTCTACATTCAATGTCCATCAGCTAATGTAGAGAATTACAATCACGTGCCATGCATGTTACAACTAGACCTACGTAGTTAATATAATGTAGGAGTAATGAGAATCACTAATATTGCAAAATGTTGCTCACGCTCCATGTGAAACTGTTGGAAAGACAAGACAATTCATGGAACTTCTGGAACTGACCATTGGAACACAAAGAGACAGAAGGAGGGAAGAGAAGCCAAAACCCTGAAGAGCTTTGGTGGAATTACCTAATTTGGGGTAAAATAGAAAGAACCTTCTCTTTCTCCAGCCCCTTTCTGGAGCAGCCTCCAAAAAGGCTGAGAGTAGATGCTGAGAAAACATATCTGTCAGACGGATGGCCAGATAGGAAGCCCTGTTTGGTTAGTGCTTTTTCTTTAAAGAGTAGCTGCTTAATAACTATTTCTCTTTTCGTTTACTCATTGTCTTTATTCGAGTGGGGGCAGCTAAGATTTGCTTGGGGACATTAAAACATCATTTGGAAAATCAACCTTTGGTATTTGCCAGCTCATATTAGTGGGTTTGCAGTTTGATAAACCACTTGCATAGAGGGGATGCCATCCTTGTCTCAGGTACCTCATGTGGCTTGAAACGGTGTCCACACTGGAAGAAGACATGTCCTTCATCAAGGGCATCCATGAAAATCAATGAGTGGTCCAAAACAATTCATAAGGAGGGTGAATCAGTTTAACTCCAAATGTGGTTTCAGAGTGGAGTGTGGCACCCGGGTCCCAGTCACCAGTGGGCCGCCACCACTGGTTCCACCTCCAAAGTAATTTTTAAATCTGTCCATTCTTTCTCCTCCACTAACACCATAGTCTAATCTAAGGTATGACTTCTCACTCAGAACAGCACAAAAGCCTCTTAACTTACTCCCAGCTTCCACTGTTCCCACTGTTTGATCCACTTTCTAGCTAACATCCTGAGACATTCTTTCAAATGTAAGTTGGATTACACTCCTTTTCCATGATTTCTCTAGAAATGTGCTGTTCAATACAATGGCCACCAGCCAGCCATGTGTGTCTATTTAAATTTTTTTTTGGTCTTTTGCTATTTTATTTGGAAGATTATTGCATATATATTCATAATGAGAGTCTTCTATTCTTCTTCTTTATGCTTTTAATCAGATGTTGGTTTTGTATTTCTTTATAAAATGATTTGAGAAATTATCTATATTTTTATGATTTCAAATACCTATCTAAATTTAAATGATTTAAAATTTTAAAAAATGAACAATCCTTTCCTTGGTTATACTAGCCAAGTTTCAAGTGCTCATTAGTCATGTGTGGCCAGTGGTGACCATGTTGGGCAGCACAGACATCTAGCATTTTTGTTGTACCTGAAAGTTCTGTCCGTCTGTACTGCTCTTGAAGATGCAACAGTTTCTCCCTCAAAGTAGCAGGTGGTTCCCAGAGCTCCTGACCGTATGGTCTCTAAGAACTTTGGGCTTTGAAGGAGTATGGCAAGCTTAATTTGGGGAGCTATTACTTTTTTTCTCTTTTCTCTTCTCCCTATTCAAGCAGGCTCCAACGATTCGTGCCTCCATTGAGGTTGGTGGCAGCACCTCTGACTTTTGTCTAAAAGTCTAAATCCATAGAGAAGGACAAGGTTTGAAAAGAAAGGGGGAAATCAAGTCCAATGTGAAGAATAAGGCTTGAAGAGAGAAGAATTTTCCCCAAATTAAAGAGAAATTTCCCTAGGTTGGGGAAAGAGAGAGAGAGATGATCACGTCCCATAAGTAGCCTAGACTAGCACCCCAAGGAAGTGCGTCAGAGGGCAAGAGGTAATGGCATGGGGGACACCAGGAAGCCTCGCGAAAGATGCTGGACCTCAGGCACATCCTAAAGAAAGCATAGAAGCTGGCCTGAAGGAAGCACCCGGGCCAGGAGAAGGGACCTCTCTCTCAAGGAGGTAAGGAGCATAGGAGGTGATGGAAGCTCAAGAGGCTCACTGGTAGGGGAAAGTCTGCATTGAGCCTGTTCAACACCATGGCCCTGGGCAAGACCCCAGAACCCAGATAGAACTCCTGGGGAAAACAGCCCTCACAGAGTTAGGTATTCCATGGAATTATTGGGTCGAGGGCTCAGAGTTGGTGCCACACTGATTGAAGGTGTAAAAGGATGTAGGGTGTGATTTTTACTCTTTCACAGAACTAGAGCTAGAGTCCAGAGCTGCTTATGGATCAGGTGGCCATAGTTTTAGTATCCCTGGACAGTCCCAGCATGTTATTCTTAAGATTTGCTTGCTACCCCTTTATTCTGTATAGAAGGCATCTGAGCCCAGAGAGGCAAAGGCCCTTGCTCCCAAGTTCCCACAGCAGATGACTAAGAGCTTAGGCATTGACATCAGACTGCTGGAGTTTGGCTGTCTGCTCCACCACTTCTTAAGTGTACAACCTGCAGTGTGTGTCTCATGGCTGCCATGACAAAATACCTTACACTGGGCAACTTAAAACCAACAGAAATATATTGCTTACAGTTCTGGAGGCTGGGAAGTCCAAGGTGTGGGGAGATAGGAATCTATCTGGTGGGGCTCACTCTGCTTCATAGATGCTACCTTTTCACTGTGTCCTCCCATGGCAAAGGGGCCCACAAGCTCCCTCAGACTTCTTTTCTAAAGACACTAATCCCATTGATGAGGGTGGATTCCTCACTGAGGCTCCACCTCTTACTACCGCCACAGTGGGAATTAGGTTTCAACATATGGATTTGGGAGGAGAGGGACACAAACATTCTGACCAAGATTGTGGTTATTTGACCTCTGTAAGGTTTTGTTTCCTTAGGGGTGAATGGGGCATGATCATGACACTAATGCCCACTTTGAAAGGCTGCTGTAAGGTATAAGTTACACAGTGTGTATGAACCTCAGCAGACTACTGAGCTGTTCCATAAATTACCAGCTGGGACCACAGGCTGGCTCTCCTGGCTCCTCATTCAACATTCCTGTCTCATAATAAAGTCAAAGCAACTGCTAATGAGCAGATCAGAAAGTAAAGTTGTAAAACTTCTCAAGTCCCACTTTTTCTCAAATTACAGCAACTCCTTTAGCCAAGGGTAAAATACCCTGACCCACTTGGTTAGAGGTTTGCCATCAAGGCCACTGCCACATCTAGCTGTGCAGCCAGCAGAAAATGCGAAACCGTCCAAGCACTTTGGCTTCCACTCCAAGATGATCTGCATGACATTTGGGTCAATCAGTCTAGAGATAATGATTCCTGCTGCAGAGCTGTGTGTGTCCAATCACACACAAAAAATAAGGGTTCCCAACTGATTTTTGTGAACTGGTTTCATTTTCTCAGAAAGCATTTCAGGTCAACCGGTGAAGCTAGGGTACTGAGAGGAGGTGGCGTGTCTCCACCTAATTTTGCCCAGGAATGTCTGGCTCCCACTCTGCTCTGTGGAATAAAATTGGAATCATCAAGCCCTTTGAGGAATTACAAGGACATTTTAAAGCAGGACTTTTAATGCAGGGGAATAAGCATAGAGCATCTGCCTGGAGGAGATAGACACATACACACACACACACACACACACACAAATACACATACAAACACATACACACACATACACATACATACACATATACACACGTGTACACACACGCATACACACACACATGCACACATGCATACACACATACATACACACATGCATACATATACATATATATTCACATAGGTTTTTCTTTCCAGAAAAAGTTTCTCACAGCAACACAGTGACAGTTAGGAATCTGTGAGTACTCTTTTCCTGGGCTATTTTTCCACCTCAATGTGTGAACTTCATTTATAATATCCTCAAAATTAAAGCATAAAGAAACCTAAATGAATAGTTAAAGGGGTAATTAAAAATAGGCAACTGTCCTTGTTTCTCTCGTAAACTGGTTGATTTATGCCTTGTTGTGGTTTTTTTTTTTTGAGAACACAAAACTATTAATTTATGTGTGAAAAGAACAGTGAATTAATCCTAAAGAGCCCTGCAGCCTTTAAAGACCTGAATCATATGTTGAGCTCATTTAAAACTTGCATAGGAAATTAAGGTAGAATAAAGCCCTTTAATTTGAAAAGTGCATCTATAGTTGCCATCCCTAGGATATCTGCAGGGTCATTATTCAGAAAGGTTAAGGAGGACTTTATTTTTTTATATTCACTATGTATTTCCCAGTTACAGCTCACCATGGTGCATTTCAACTTATAAAGAGAAGGAGATAAAAGCGGGGGAGGGGAGCTTTTTATTCCCTTTCCACTTAATTTCCTTGCCGCCAGGCCAGTCCCAGCTTAATGAATGTAATTGCTACCTTTGATGAAAATACTATTATCAAGATCACACATTACATTGGAAAACAGTTTTTCTTTAAACACAGCTACTGCAGTCTCTAATTATGCATGTAACAAGTGTCTCCCAAACAAAAGAGCATGTTGTCTACAATTGCTAGGAATTGGAGCAAGGCAAATTTGAACAAAGGACAGATTAGATTTGCTCCCCGCTCCACAAAGCCCGTCCCTCTGATTAATTTCCTGCAAAAACTAAAACAATTCTCTTAAAAGGCATTCGCCCCCTTCTTCAGAATGATCCATATGCCATTTGGGTCTTTCTATAGGATGATAATGGCCCCTGATTTGAACCCGTGTTAGAAAATAAGAAAGGGCTTTTATGAACTTCCTCTTTCATATGCAAATGAGCAGCACAAGATCTTGAGGGATAATGAGCCCCCCAAAAAGTGACTTTTTAGTGGCTATAAAAGAGCTCACTGGTAGGGGAAAGTCTGCATTGAGCCTGTTCAACCCAATTATTTTATTAGTTTCAAGAAATGAGGCATCTCTGAGAAAATACCTCTGTGCCTGTTGAGACAGTGGCAGCAGCTTTTCTGGGGTGGCCTTTCCTAAAAGACAGTTTCTTGACTTAGGAAGAGAATTTTTAAAATGAATTCATGATTAAACAGCAAGTATGCTTGTTAAAGTCTTAGGAGACCCTGGGTTTTAATTGCGCTTTGCTATTCATTTGGGAGACGGCATTGGGCAAGTTATTAGACAAGTTGGGCACGATGTCCTGGGGTCTTCATTTCTTTCACTTAGTGTGAGAGGGGAGAGAGATGACCCTGAATGTGCAACTGCCACAATGTCCCCATTCTACCCCCAGCATTATTCAAACCCAGAAGGAAAAAACCAGCTTAGTCTGCGATACAATATTAGTTATGAGGATGAAGTCTAGAGTCAGACAGCCTGGGTTCAAATCTCAGCTCATAATTTACCTCCTGTGTGACCTTGAAAACGATCATCTTTCTATGTCTTTATTTCCTTGACTTTATTTATTTATTTTTGGTATTTGCTTTATTGTTTGTATATATTTATATGTGTCTCAACTTTTTTTTAGATTCATGGAGTACATATGCAGGTTTGTTACATGGGTATGTTGCGTGATGCTGAGGTTTGGGGTACAACTGATCCCATCACACAGGAAGTGAGCAGAGTATCCAAGAGTTAGCTTTTCAACCCTTGCCCCACTGCCCCCATTCCCCTCTAGTAGTCCTCAGCTTCCATTGTTATCATCTTTTTTTTTCTTTTTTTGAGATGGAGTCTTGCTCTGTCGCCCAGGCTGGAGTGCGATGATACAATCTTGGCTCACCGCAACCTCCGCCTTCCAGTTTCAAGCAATTCTTCTGCCTCAGCCTCCCGAGTAGCTGGGACTACAGGTGTAAGCCACCACACCCAGTTAATTTTCAGTAGAGATGGGGTTTCACCATATTGGCCAGGCTGGTCTTGAACTCGTGACCTCATGATCCACCCACCTCAGCCTCCCAAAGTGCTGGGATTATAGGCGAGAGCCACTGCACCCAGCCTATTGTTATCATCTTTACCTCCATGTTTACCCAATATTTAGCTCCCACTTGTAAGTGAAAACATGTGGTGTTTGCTTTTCTGTTCCCATGTTAATTTGATTATATTTCCTCAACTTTAAAATGAAATTAACACCAAAAGGACAGTGAGAATTAAACAAAAGCATACTTGTAAAATGCTTCCAACAATAGCCGGTACATAGGAAGTATTCAAGGAAGGAAGTATTCAATCAATTTTACTTGTTACTCTTATTATTTAAGACCTGGAAGACCACTGGTGCTTGACGAAATGAATTTCCCAAAGTACTGCCCACTGTCTCCTTGAGTCCTGGGGAAATGGCAAAAGGGAAGTGTCATCTTGGATTGAACCTTATGTCTATCCAATAATGGGAAGGCTACCAGAACGCAGTTTAAGGAGGTCACAGTTAGGTCTGGAGCTGTTTTGGTAAAGCTCTACTGCATTAGACGTGACTTGATTCTTTTCAGAGGCTCCTGCCATATATGGTCCAGAGAGAATCAGCAGAGCAAATGCCAAATGAAGCAGGCTACCTGCACTGCTCTTTCTCATAGGAAGGAGGCTCTGGATACATAAAAAGAGAGCCACCACACTCCTGGCTCCTCATTATCTTAGGATTCGTTACCTGCACCCAGATCATTTCCTTAGAGCAGTGAAAGCCATCATAAAGCTATGCTCACTAAAGAACTGAGTACCTATGAAAGTAGCACCCTCTGGAATGTTCCCTTCTGCTGAACTCTGGCTGTCTTTGCTCAATCCTGATCATTTTTACTGTCTGTCTCACTAATTGTCAGATGTTCCAACAATACTTTGCAAAGCCCATATAAATTGATGGCAAAATGAAACTGAAAATTGTGCCACAGTTGCAGGATTTCATGGAGTTGTGAAAATGACGCTGGAGAGCCATTAGAATTCTATGAAAAGCCATTGACAAATGAGGATCTGGTCATTCTTGAGTTAAAGAAAAAAATGGGCAAGAAGGATGACATAGTCGACACTCAAAAGAGAATGATTTGAGTGCCATGGGTGAAGATATGCCCTTGTGAAAATGCGTGAAGCCTTTGGATAATTTTGCAAAAATGACACTCTAAGACCATGCTGTGAAAATCAACCACAAAGAATGGCCCACAGAGTGAGCCATCATACAATTTTGTACTGAAAAACGTATGCCCCCCCAAATTAACATTCGATTCATTCTTTGTTCAATCTAAGATTATAGGTGCAATTATAGCCTTAATCTAAAAATGAGATACATCTATTTTCATAAATTTTAAGGCGAATTGTAAGTTTCAAGACAAACTCTAGATCAAACCTCTTTTGTTTCCACCATTTATTACGAGAGGGTCCCTATTTTAAAGAGATTTGTTTAAAGTGAAATTTTTCCTGCACCAATTTGCTAGTTCAGCAAGGACTTCATGTACTGTAGATGATATCTTGGGAGCCGCAGGAGACAGTGCACACCCTTTTACATTAAGGCCTCAATGCTGCAGAGCTCCATCCCTTACATACTTTGGTCAGTGTGAGCAGGACACACACGCACACACACACACACACACACTTCACCTGCAGATTCCAGGTGATGTCAGGCTCTCCAGGCCTGTGTTATCCTGGTAGGGAGGGCTTTCCCAGTTCAGGTGGCTTTCCCATAGCAAAGGACTCTATGACTAGTGATCAGAAGGAAAGGGGCCAGGAGCACATCACAGAATATGAAGACCAAACTCCGCAAATCCCACCCTCACCCACTGCTCCATGAGTCATAGAGAGAGTGATGGGGCTGAGAGTCAGCAGAGAGTCCAGAAATGCCCATTTGCATCCATGATTCTGTTCTCTTCCAGGAGCCTTCTGGCCCTCGAAGCTGTGTACCTGCCACCTGGTCCCGGCCACAGCCCTGGAAGAGGCCCCGGAGCACAGCAATCTCAATTTCTCAGAAGCAGAAGTGGAGGTGCTGGGACCAGCCCAAGGGTACCCAGTGCATGCTGAGAACCAGGGCAACCTGAGCACAGATGGAGGGCTCCTCAAAGTCCCCCCCGGAAAGCCCCACACATCCATCGCTCTTCCCATTCCTCATGCTGCCTGGAACTCTGGAAATTGGCTGCTGAGATCGCTCTAAGGAGCCTCAATGGGGACACGGCATTACAGACAAGAGAGCTTTAAGGCGGCATCTCTGAGTCTCGATGGTCTCACAAATGACCGGCCATTTCCTGGTCCACTGGTCAGGGAATTAGCATACTGTGCGTGGGAGCTGCCTCCATCTGTCTTCTGTGCTCCTCATTACCAGTGGCAAGGTGGAATCGGCACCTAACCTTTGCATCCATGAAGGGTAATGCCCCAAACACTCCTGAGTAGATGCACTCCCCTGTGACAGCCACATCGTGGGACTCTGGAATGTCCTCCGCAGGCCCATGCAGGCCACATCTGTGTCTGAGGCCCAGGGAGCAGGTGGACTCCACGAAGAGCAAGGGGTCGAGGAAGGAGCCCTGGCCTCTGCTGGTTCCATGCACTGTTTGCGGGGGACTCAGGCTGGTTGCTTGTCCTATCTGGCCTCATCAGTAAATCAGGGGTCATCCTGGCAGGTCTGAGAGGTCTTCTGAGCCCCAACTCCAGGGCTGCCTTCCCAAGAAGGCTTTTTTAACCCAGTCCTCACCTTCTCCCAGTCCCGGAAAACCAGCCACAACTCCATCAACTCCCCCATGGCCTCCCACAGGCTCTGACCCAGCTCCCCCTGCCCTTAGCTGCATTCTCTGGCTCAGTTTCAGCAGCCCACTGTTGACTCAGTGGAAGAAAGTGACCCTGGCTTCTTCCCTGTATTTGCTTCTGGCCACAGCTGCAGTCTGGGTTAGAGGACAGAATCTCCAGGGGAAGGAAAGGAAGATAAGGCTGAGAGAAGGCAGGGTCCCCAGGATGCCCTGTCTGCCAGAGGGCACCTTCTGACATCGGCTGGCTCCTGGAGCTGTGGCCTCTATCCTGCAAGGTGGCTGGTGTTTGTTGACAATGCAAGCTGAGCCACCTGCGGCTCCCATCCTGGACAGGACTGGGGTCTGTGCGAAAGGAAATTTGACCACCTCTGGGTGCTCCAAACAATTGGTTGCAAGGTGCTCTTTATAAATCTACCGGTTATATAGTTTTTTTATTGTAGATTGCACAGAAAGGCCCCATGGTGGGCCAGGAAGGCCAGGGCTCAAACAGAGCTGGGCTGGACCACACTGTGGGAGGTCACCTTGGAGAAGTTCTTTCTAGAATTCGAAGCTCAGTTCATTCATCGGTTAAATGGGTGGCTGTACCAGATCGTGGCTACGAAACTTCCCAGCCCTGACTGTCCAGAGGACTCCAAAAATGCTGGAAGGGACTGGATAATGTGCCAAGTCAGCGGCTTTCCAGCCTTGTTTTGCAGAGTGGTAAGTTTTGGACTAAAGAAACTGGGCCATGTGATTCAAATGCCCAGCAGCTCGGGGCTGTCACAGTGAGGGTGTGACTGCAGCCTGACCAGAGGCCAGGAAGTGCCATCTGGCTCCCAGGCAGCTCTGTCCACCCTGTGGGGACTCTGAAGTCTCCCTACATCTGACCTTCTCTCTATGGGGAGGAGAAGGGGTGCCATGGCTGAGGCAGGCCAAGGAAGGGGCAGCCTCATTGCTTAGTTAATCTCATCTACTTGTCCATCCATCCACGGCTGCATTCACACCTTGAGTGCTCAGGGAGCTCCTGTTTGTCCCTCAAGACTCCACTCTGTTGTTGCCCTGCTGTCCCCTTGCCCACCCCCAGGAATAATGAGGCCCACCTCCCCCTGCCTGAACCACCATCGTCACACAGGCCATCCCTCTACGGTGGCACTTGGAAGGCTTCATGAACGACAGTGAGTCTGTAAGCCCCCAGAGGCAGGGCTTTCTGTCCCCCAGCACTTGGCATAGCAGGTGCTTAATGAAGGTCTGCTGAATGAATTAATGAATGAGAGGAAGAAGTGAGATAAGCAGATGTGGTGAGCAGGTGTGATGAGCAGATGGACTCCTTGCAGGGTTGCTATAAGAAAGGCAGGATGCTCAGTTAAACTAGAATTTCAGATAAGCAATAAAAAGTTGTGTTTCTTTTTTGTTTTTTTGTTTTGTTTTTGTTTTTGTTTTGAGACAGCGTCTTGCTTTGTCACCCAGGCTGGAGTGCAGTGGTACAATCTTGGCTAACTGCAGCCTCGACCTCCCAGGTTCAAGCGATCCTGCCACCTCAGCCCCCCAAGTAGCTGGGACTACAGGCATATACCACCACTCCTGGCTAATTTTTGTATTTTTTGTAAAGACGGGGTTTTGCCGTGTTGCCCAGGCTGGTCTGGAACTTCTGGGCTCAAGTGATCCACCCACCTCAGCATCCCAAAATGCTGGGATTACAGGCATGAGCCACCGCATCCAACCAACAATGAATAATTCTTTGATAACTATGTCCCAAATGTTGCACAGGACATATTTATTAAAAAATTATTCATTGTGTTCTGAAATTCAAACTCATGTTTTTGGTGTTTTTACTTATTTGCATATTTGTTTTTTGTATCTTATTTTTAAAGTTTGTTTCTTTGTTTATTTTTTACTAATCTGGCAACCAACCATTCCCTGTTTTCACTTGGCCATAATCATCCCCAGCTTTTATCATCAGTATGACTGTGACCTCAGAGTCACAATATGGCTGCTGGAGCACCAGCCTTCATGCTTGTGATTTAGGAAAGCAGAAGGATAAAAGGAGAAGGGACGAAAGGATACCTCTCTCCTATTTGAGTCAGCTCTCTGTAAGAGATTTCCGCCACTAAATATGGGTTTGTGCTAGATTTGTTCTTTGATAATAATAAGAAATTATTGTTTATTTTGTTAGATGTAAAAGGTATTATGGATATATGAGAAAATGTTCTACCTTTTTGGAGATGCATCCTAAAATATTTAAAGATAAGATATCATGATGTCTGTAATGTATTTTTAATTCTTTTCAGGAAAAAATGAAGCAAATATGGCAAAATGTTAACAACTATTAAGTCTGGATGAGGGGTATATATGATGCCCATTACCCTTGTCTCTGGACCTTTCTTTATGCTTGAAAATTTTCTTTGCAGGTTTTTTGGTTTTTTTTTTTTTTTTTTTTTAGATGTAGTCTCACTCTGTTGCCCAGGTTGGAGTGCACTGGTGCAATTTTGGCTTACTGCAACCTCTGCCACCCGGTTCAAGTGATTCTCCTGCCTCAGCCTCCGGAGTAGCTGGGATTACAGACGTCCACCACCATGCCTGGCTAATTTTTGTATTTTTTTAAGTAGAGACGAGGTTTCGCCATGTTATCAAGGCTGGTCTTGAGCTCCTGACCTCAAGCAATCCACCCACCTCAGCCTCCCAAACATTCTCTAATAGAAAGTTTTGAGCTGGGCACAGTGGCTCACATCTGTAATCCCTGCACTTTGGGAGGACAAGGTGGGAGGGTCACTTGAGACCAGGAACTTGAAGCTACAGTGAGCTATAATCGCACCACTGCACTCCAGCCTGGGAGACAAAAGAAGACTCCAACTCTTAAAAAAAAAACAAAAAACAAAAACAAAAAACAGTTTTCGTTTTGTTCTTTTTAAAAATTATTTTATTTATTTATTTATTTATTTATTTATTTATTTATTTATTTATTTTTTGAGACAGAGTCTTGCTCTGTCGCCCAGGCTGGAGTGCAGTGGTGCGATCCTGGCTCACTGCAACCTCCGCCTCCTGGGTTCAATCGATTCTCCCACCTCAGCCTCCTGAGTAGCTGGGATTACAGGCGCATGCCACCATGACCAGCTAATTTTTATATTTTTAGTAGAGACGGGGTTTCGTCATATTGGTCAGGCTGGTCTTGAACTCCTGTCCTCAGGTGATCCACCCACCTCAGCCTCCCAAAGTGCTGGGATTACAGGGATGAGCCACCTCGCCCGGCCTGTTCTTGTTTTTTAAAGGACAGATTACCCATAATCTTGCCCAACAATATTTGCTTTCTTCTCATTTCCTTACAGAATGGGAGGCTGGGAAGGGAAGTCTTTGAGTTGGGTATACTGATGCTTGATACAATCAACATTCAGTCAGTGAGGAGGAAGGGGAGAATGGTTGTCAGGCAGGAGCTCACAGCCTTGGCCCAGGGCTCAATTTCTCAACCCCTCAGCACAGAGGAGCAGGGGCCACGGTGCCTGAAGCCTGCCTTGCCTTCCTTGTTGGAACCAGCCCCTCCTGATCTCACACAAACTCCTAGAGAATTTCTTCCGTTAGTATGGTGACTAAGGCACCACCAACCCCTCACCCCAGGGAGAGGAGACCTGCTGAGCTCCCAGTCTGTGCATGGTACAGCTTGTATGATCTCTGTGTCATACGGGTACCCTGTATGATCTTTGCCAGGGTAATTTAACCTCCTTGGAGCCCGGTGATCACCTCTCTTAAGAATACACAGCCCAGCCCCTTCCTTCCCTCATTAGATGGAATTTAATTTCCCAGCTCACTGGCTGGGGCTACTGTCGGGGAGAAAAATCCTTGAGCAGAGATCCTGAGCTGCTGTGTCAGGTGAGGCAGCCTATGCCACTTGCTTTCCTTTCTGCCTTGATGCCCTAGTTGTCACCTACCAGAAACTGATAGTACCTGGCGTAGTGTTCGGTGTATAGAAGAAGACCTTGAAGCCATGGATAAATATATGTGTTATTGCACTCTACATATGTGGCACGTAGTAGGCCTGCTATGAAGATATGGGGGGAGAGCAGGTCCACTGGTCTGTCAACTGACTGATGAACGGATAAATAAAACGTGGCACATCCATGCAATGGTATATTATTCGGCCATAAAGAGAAATAAAGTACCGATTCATGCTACACAAAGATGAACCCTGAAAACATTGTGCTAAGTGAAAGGAGTCAGTCACGAAGGAACGCATACTGTTTGATTCCATTTAGATGAAATGTCCAGAAGGGAAAATCTATAGAGACAGAAAGGAGATTAGCGCTTGCCTAGAGTCAGTTGTGGGATGCAGGGGAAATGGGGAGTGATTGCTAATGGGTACAGGGTTTCTTTCTGGCGTGATAAAAGTATTCTGAAATTGACTGTGGGGATGGTTGCACATATCTGCAAATATATTAAAACCAATTGAATTGTACACCTTGCATAGGTAAATTGTATGGTATGTGAATTAGAGCTCAATAAACTATTTTTTTTTTTTTGAGACAGAGTCTTGCTCTGTTGCCCAGGCTGGAGTGCAGTGGTACGATCTTGGCTCACTGCAATCTCCACCTCCTGGGTTCAAGCTATTCTCGTGCCTCAGCTTCCTGAGTAGCTGGGACTACAGGTGCACCCACAACACTGGGCTAATTTTTGTATTTTTAGTAGAGACAGGATTTCGCCATGTTGGCCAGGCTGGTCTCCAACTCCTGGCCTCAAGTGATCCACCCTCTTCAGCCTCCCAAAGTGCTGGGATTACAGGTGTGAGCCACCAGGCCCGGTCAACAAAGCAGTTTTTTAAAATGAAAAAATCCTGGCATGGTGGCTCACAACTCTAATCCCAACACTTTAGGAAGGCCAAGGTGGGCAGATTGCCTGAGCCTAGGAGTTTGAGACAGCCTGGGCAGCATAGTGAAACCTTGTCTCTATAGAGAATATGAAAATTAGCCTGGTGTGGTGGCGCACACCTGTAGCCTCAGGTACTTGGGAGGCTGAGGTGGGAGGATCACTAGAGCCCAGGAGGTGGAGGCTGCATTAAGCCGTGGTCACACCGCTGCAGTCCAGCCTGGACAACAGAGCAAAAGCCTGTCTCAAATAAATAAATAAATAATAAAAGTTAAAAAATGGGAGATGTTTATATTCATAGCAACAATATCAACAATACGTTGCCCAGAACGCCCCTTGGCCACTAGCGACCTGGAACGTTCCCAGGGGGCGGCTGGAATTCCAGAAGCCAAGTCCAGCTAGAACCGTGGGGTAGGGAGCTGGGGGAAGAGCCCTGTGTGGCTCCTGCCAGCGGCGAATGACTCGAGCTAATGTGCCTCCACTTACATGTATTGATCGTTTACCTCCCTCTGTTCCCCACGCTAGATCTATGAGCAAGGAGAAAGGAAAAAGGAGTTCAGGTTTAAACTCTTATCACTAAAGTGAGTCTCCTTCTACATTAAAAAACTATCCAGACCCTGTGGCAGGAATGGGCTCTGTTCTTGGGGCATAAATTTGTGTGTGTGGAAAAAAGACTTATTGGTGAATTTAGCAGTATTTTTCGTTGAACTGGCAGTTGCTAACCATTACACCAGTATTTATTTGATTCTTAAAGAGTACAAAACCATGGACCACAAATAAAGAAGATGGAGTAATAGTTTGTGGCTGGGCCACTAGCTTTAAACTTGAAATGAAGTGTCCAGTTTTGAGTTACTGTGTCCAACCACCATTTGTACAGTTTGAAAAGTGGGGGCATTTTTCCTGCCTGTCAGTGTGACTGTAGTTCATTCCCATGAATGATATCGCTGAAGGAGCAGTTGTTCTGCTATGAGCACCTCACTCATGACCAGAATATATTAAATGTATTAATCTGTGCCTCCTGGCGTAATTTAGGAAGGCCCTCTATTTGACACATTCCTGCACATCCTTGTTTTATTGCCTGCTCCCGCAGGTAACAATGTCTCAAAAGTCTTGCTCCTGAATGAAGTTAAAATTACATGTCACCCAGTAGCATATGCAGTTTTGTGGCTTATTTTGCTGTCAAAATTACCACCGTGCAACAACATGAGGCATTAATGGGGATGTAGCGTGATTTACCTCTCGGGCTCTGGGCTCGGTGGTGAGGGAGGACTCCGTCCACATGGCCACATGCGAAGGGAAGCCCTGGCCACCTCTGCCCTTCCACTCTGCCTTCAGTACCCAAACTGTGTCTCTGACCATGGCAGGTCTTTCCAGAGATGAAAATAAGAGGTACTTGAGATTCTCTGCCAAATAATTGCTAAGCTTGTTTTAAGTCATGAAGGGAAAACTGCAAATTTCAAGCAGGTTAGTCTTCCACCAACAAACAGCATTCATAACTCGTTTCCCAGTTAGACTGGTGACTACCGTCTGTTGAGAATGTGCCCAAGACTTAATGCAGAAATGTCTAATTTTAAGGCTAATGCGAACAGCTCTGACTTACAATTTGACCCAATGTTTTTCTACCCTGCCAAGCCTATGTCTTTGGAATGTTTATTATTTTAGGTAACAAGAAAGCCACAAAGCCAGGTTGCATCTTTTAGTGAGATTACGGGTTCCCCATCCAGGAAGAGTATGGAATGTAGTTTAAGCCAGCCTGGGAGCCTGTACTAGTGGCTGCACTAGGAGGTTAATGAGTCCTAGGCACTTCTGCTTGTGTGGGTCCCTTCCTCCGTAAGAAAAAATATACATATTTTATAACTTCTTGAGTATCAAGACAAATATAATTAGCTGGGCATGGTGGCTCATGCCTAAAATCCCAGCACTTTGGGAGGTCAAGGCAGGAGGATCACCTGAGGCCAAGAGTTTGAAACCAGTCTGGACAACATAGCGAGACTGTGTCTCTTTAAAAAATTAAAATTATTGTTTAAAAACGATATATTTTCCAAGTGGGAGAACAGAAAAAAATAAAAAATACAAAAATAAAAATAAAACCAAAAGACAAATATAATCTAGGCTGGAATTATTATTATATAGACATTACTATTATATTCATTTTTTCTTTCTGATTTTAAAAGAAATGAAACTAAAAACATTTCTATGGGCCATAGGCGCTCTGCCTGCTGTGCCTGATGGGTATGGCCGCCCTGACCTGTGCTGCAGGGTCGAAGTTTCCAATCTTTCCCCGGGAGTTTATTTCAAGGCCAGGACAATCTGGCCAGGGCACCTCATGGAGGGGCTCAGCCGAAAGGCATCCCACTTCCCCAACTTGGCACACAGTGTTTGCCAGGCCTCCTCCAGGGGCGACCCCAGGGCCTCTTCTTTCCCTCTCTCATTGATTTGTCTTTATTTTAAATAAATAGGCCAATGCCTCTGCTATGGATTTTCCCACGCATTTGAGAGCCGGGGACAATTCACAAGTGCGAGAGCAGAATGCTCCACCTGCGGGCGTGGCTGGCCACGATGATGGGAAGCGCGTTAGTGATGGGCCACCGCGGCTGACCCCCGACCTCATCGACCAACCCCCGACCTCATCGACTGCCGCCCCTCTCCCCAGCCAGGTTCTGCTGTCCAGGCAGCTGCAGAGGAGTTTAAAGGGCAGCCATCGTCCCAGGTCAGCCAGCCTGCCATTAATAACGTTTGCATCTGTGACAATGACAAACCTACAGTACTTGAGGAGAGTTTATTAAGGTCAGTCTATAAATAAGAATTAAAAATTTTAAAAAATCAGTTGACACAGATGAACAGACAGATGAATAAAGTGATTGGGTGAAACAATAAATATAAAAGTGGACAAGGGGCTTCCAGAGCTGGCCTGGAAATCAGAGCCCAGCCCAGTCTTCCTCCAACCTCGCTTGAAGTTTAGATTTCATGAAGACACTCAGAACTTGCAGGTTTTGTGAATCTAGGCCCTGGCTAATATTTTGTCATTTAATGCCTGTTCTCTCAGCTGATAAAAAGAATTGCAGCCATTTCTCTATGTCAAGCCTATAACTGAGAGCTGGTAAAATTGAAATGTCTCATCTGTCCTCCGGCTTGCATGCAGATGCCCTTCCCCGGGAGCTTGGCTCCAGGCCTGTGGGCTAGTGACAGTTCCCCGGCTTGCCCAGCTGGCTCTTGCTGTCTCGGGCTGGACTGCCTGAGCAAATTGGCCAGGAGGATTGGAAGCCAGAAGTGTGTCTTCCTGTAGCTTGGTCCCCCGTCTCAGAGAGTGGGATTCTCCCCCACAGTCCACAGGTCTTTGGGGTTTTGGTGCAGACCATCCCAGTCCACTTTCTCAGTGAAGTGACTCCTGCTCTGTAGGCCTTTTCAACGATCGTGATGATTTTTAATTGTATATTTAAGCAACTCTTTTCAAAGTTCTTTTGCATCCGTTAGCTCATTTGGCCCTCACAAGAAGCCCAGGAGAGACTCAGCAAATTTGATTATCTCCATTTGGAAGATATACGGGACACAGAGAGGTCAGGCTAGTCTGAGGTTGCTCCGCATGTAGGAGCAGAACCAGGTCACTGTCCACTAAATGTACGAAAAAGAAAGGGAAAGAAAGCAGTGGGTAGGAAGTCTAAGTGCTGCAAAGAAATGAAACTTAGCCAGCTTTCTACCCACCAGGAGTGCATATTAGCATGAAAGTTAACTTGTCCTCACTTCAGTGACAACCAGGGAGCACTATGGTAGCTCTGCAGGGCTGTCAGGCCAGAAACAACCTTCAGAATCATCATATAATAGGATGTGGTGCTTTATTCCAAATAAAGGAGTAAATGTCACTGTGTCTCATCCTTCAGAAAAGACAATTAGATGGAAATACTCATGGAAACTGATTCTCAGTTAAGCAGAATTATCAACAAGCCAGAATGTCACAATAAGAAAGCAGGCAATAGACAGGATGGTGAGTTCTCCTAAATGTTCTGCCCTCTATTAGTCCTTAGATTCCCCATGACTCAATTCAAGCTTGAGGGTCTTAGGGGTGCAACACAGATTGGGAGCTGTACAGAGCTCAGCACCACAGGCAAGAAGGAAGGAAGACTTCAGAGCTGGAGTCTAAAAGAGAGGATTCTGCCATTCAATTCCGCTTATCAAATATCTAGTGATTATGTCCCCCAAGCCAGACCCCAGACCAGGAGCACCAGAGTGGGGACAGAGTGAAGTGACCCCAGTCCCTGAGCTTCAGGTGGAGGACAGGGAAGTATGTGACTAATTGTGAGATGCACTGTGAGAACTGTGTCAGTAGTGTAGACAACATTCTGCCATGAAGATCTCTACCATAGGAAAGGAATTCTAGGAAGGCTTCACAGAGGAGGTGTCCCAAAAGAACTAAGCTCAAAGGAAAAGTGGGAAAATCCCATATGGGAAAGGAAATGGCATGCCAGGTACTATAGGCTGTGTCCCCTCAAAATTCATATGTTGAAGCCATTACCCCCAGAACCTCAGAATATGACTGTATTGGGAGATAGAGTCTTTAAAGAGGGGATAAAATTAAAATGAGGTCATTAGGGTGGGCCCCAAGCCAATCTGACTGATGTCCTTATCAAAACAGGAGATTAGAACACAGATGGGTACATAGGAAAGACCTTGTGAAGACCCAGAGAAGACGGCCACCTACAAGCCAAGGAGGGAGGCCTCAGAAGGAACAACCCTGCCAACACCTTGATCTCGGACTTCCAGACTCCGGAACTGTGAGGAAATAAATTTCTGTCATTTAGGACACCTAGTTAGCGGTTATGTTTTATAGCCACCCTAGCAAACTAATACACCAGGAAAGCAAAGAGCCCGGCACAGTTCTGGGAGTGGGAATGTGTCTGAGTATTTAGAGCATGGTGGTGCTTTGAGGAGTCCAGGTGGCCAGAAGGGGACACAACGTGCTTGCTGGAGGCACCAGGACGCCAGAGTTCTTGCCTCATTACCAACGGTTGTCCTCATGGGAGTGCCGTGGCAGCCTTTCCTGGCTATGCCCTGCTCCACTCCTGTCTCCCAGGGGAAGCTGGGCACTCATACCCTTTGCTTTGCTGTAGTGCAAACTTAAAGGCAGCTCCCAGCTCAGAATCCCCAACTCCTTCCCTGAGGTCTCCCCAGTGGCAACCAAGTGCCTCCCACATGTTTGTGGGCGGTGGAGCCAACAGACACCTGTGTGAGTTCAGGGTTGCCTGCTCTCCTCCAGCACCCTTGGCTTGCTAGCTTTCCACCCAGACCTCCCCTAGTAGATGGCTGCTAGGGGAAACCACTCAACTCAAAGCCACGGCCAGCTGAAAGATGTTTCGGAAACTCTCAGCTGACATTGCAGCCTCTGTGGTGTGGGAGAATGTGGTAGGCTGAATAATGGCCCCTCAAAAATATCAGGCCCTAATCCCTGGAACCTATGAAATTTTCATATACAGAGAATCTTTGCAGATGTGATCTTGACATGCGGGATTATCCTGGATTCTCACAGTGGGCCCTAAATGCAATCACATGTATCCTTATAGGAGGGAGATTTTATACACACAGAGGAGAAGGCACTGGGAAGACACAGCCAAGAGATTTGAAGGTACTGGCCTTGAAGACAGTGTGATGCCGCCACAAACCAAGGAAAGCCGGCAGCTACGAGAAGCTGGGAGCGGCAAGGAAGACTTCTCCTCAGAGTCTCCGAGGGAACAAGGGCGTTACCCACACCTTGATTTGATACTGATTTCAAACTTCTGGCCTTGGTAATGGTGAGAGAATAATCCTGTTTTAAGCCACCACATTCCTGGTCATCTGTTACAGCAGCACAGAAAGCTCATGCAGAGTGGCAGGCCAGGGATCCAGGTGGGGCTCTGACACCTGCTAGTTCCAGGCACTTTATGCTTTTTCCGATCTCAGTTTCCTCCCCTGCGCTCCCATTGCATAATGCATCATTGCCATTGTGACAGCCAATCCTGGCCTGCCCGCATATGCATCCAGGTCATGGGGCACCCACAGCACTCTAGCCAGGCCTGGGAACCACAGCATTGCCCCACACACAGCAGGATATCATGACCTTTGCTCTTGTTATCTGAGAGTCTGAGCAGCCCGGATCACGGGTGTTCGCCTCGATGTTCCCATTTGTTGCACCCAATCTGATGATAAACGTGGAGACCCCAGGAACACTGGCCTGGAAAGGCCCTGACAACTGAGAGATGTAGTTGAGGCAAGAGGAAAGAAAGGAAATGGCATTTTCCCCTCCAGAAGGCCTGGGCCTTCTTCAATGAGCCATAGCCAGGGAGCCCCAGTGTGCACCTGGGAGGTGTCCTCCAGCAGTGATCCCAGAGGCCATTGCCGCTGGTTTCACCCATAGCGATGGGCAGCAGTGTTGGGGGCTAAGTCACTGAGAAAGAAAGGGAAAGTGGAAGTGGGGCTGGGGGTAGGGAACGTGTACATCTGGGTGGCTTTGCCAGGAGATAGGGAGGCCTCATGCTTGAGAGGAACATCCAGGTGCCACCCGCTCAGGGAAGCAGGCTGCTCAGGAGCCCTCACCCCAAGTCTGGGAATGGGTCCTGGACAGAAAACATGCAGGTGTTGCAACCAGATGCAGGGAACTCTTCCTGCAGACACACCTGTGCTGCCTGGAAGCACACCCTCTTGGGGTCCTTGTCTGGCTTGCAGTCAGCCTCCTCCTTGATCTCACTAACTGCCAAGTCACCCTCTATGATATTATCCTCACTCTTTCTTCACTGCTCCTAACCCAGTCTGAAGTCGTGTATTTTGTCCTGATTTATTGTCGATCTCTCCTCATAAGAATTTAAGTGCCTGAGCCAGGCACGGTGGCTCATGCCTATAATCCCAGCACTTTGGGAGGCCGAGGTAGGCAGATCATGAGTTCAAGAGATCGAGACCATCCTGGCCAACATGGTGAAACCCTGTCTCTACTAAAAATACAAAAATTAGCTGGGCATGGTGGCGCACACCTATAGTCCCAGCTACTTGGGAGGCTGAAGCAGGAAAATCACTTGAACCTAGGAGGCAGAGGTTGCCGTGAGCCAAGATCATGCCATTGCACTCCAGCTTGGGTGACAGAGCGAGACTCCATCTCAAACAAAAAAGAAATTTAAGTGCCTGGTTAGACCAGGCTGTGACTTCAGTTCCTCATCTCTGCCACAGAGAGCTCACTCAGGAAACATTGAATGAATGGATGAATGAGTGAGCAAATGAATTGATGAATGGGTGAGTGAATGAATGAATAAGTGAATGAATAAACAAGAGAGTGATGCATGAATGAGTGAATGGATGAATAAGGGAATGAATAAACAAGAGAGTGATGCATGAATGAGTGAATGGATGAGTGAACAAATGGTTGAATTAGTGTATGATGGATGAATGAGCAAATGAATGAATGAGTGACTGAGTGATGAATGAATGAGTGAATGAGTGAGGGAATGGATGAATTAATGAATGGATGGATGAATGAGTGAATGGGTGGATGAGTGAGTGAATGGGTGAATGAGGGAGGGAATGGATGAATTAATGAGTGAAGGAACGGATGAATGAATGAGTGAGTGAATGGATGAATGAGTGAGTGAATGGATGAATGAGTGAGTGAATGAATGAATGAGTGAATGAGTGAATGAATGAGCAAATGGATGAATGAGTGAGTGGATGAGTGCGTGAATGAATTAATGAGTGATTGATGAATTAATGAGTGATTGATGAATTAATGAGTGATTCATGAATGAATGAGTGAGTGAATGGATGAATTATTGAATGGATGGATGAATGAGTGAATGTATGACTGAGTGAGTGAGTGAACGGGTGAGTGAGTGAGTGAGTGAACGGGTGAATGAGTGACTGAGTGAATAAATGAATGAGTGAGTGAGCGAATGGATAAATTAGTGCATGAGTGAATGAGAGGGGCACTCAAGCCCCACACTGATATTCACAGATGGCAAGGAAGGGTCCTCAGAATCAGGATGACAGCTTGGCAGGAAAGTGCAGACATCCCTCCGCCACACACACCCCTACCCACCACCATTCTGCGTTCACAGGGCTGATTTCCAGGGCTCTCTAGAGAGCATTCCAGAAGCTCTACCGAGCCTCTGGGAGCTCAGAGGAGTGAGGGAGGTTCCTGTCCTCCTCTCTCTGATCACCAGCCTGAAGTCCAGGGCCAGGGAGACTCATCAGCTGCCATCGTACCACAGGGCAGGTTATGGTGATGGCCATGCCTGGGGGCCAGACAGGGTCATTGAGGTGGAGGTGGGAGAGATGGCCCTGGGGGACTGGGGTTCAGTGGTTTCTCACAGTGTTCAAATCAAAGCCCAAAGGCAAGGACTTGGGCTTCTTTCAAAAAATGGGAGCCTTATTTAATCCATAATCCCACCATAGCTGATGATGCCTGCAGACCCCATTCTCAGCTCCACGTGGCTGCCCCCCTCTCTGTCGTGGAGCCAAGTCTCCCACGGTCCCACCCACCTCAGGGGCATGAAGGTGCCCCTTTCATTTCTTCTCTGCATTCCACTCTCTCAGTGACATTTTAATCCGTTCAAACTGGAAGGAAATCTTTGCTAATCACCCTTTGAAAATCTTGAGTTGTTAAAATTCTTTTTTTGTTGTTGTTGTTGCTGCTTAAAGTTTCATTATTTTTAAACAATCCAATTTTACGGGCATTGCATCCTTAATGTGCCCTAATTACGGGGGATGTTTTGGTAAAGCAGTGGGATGCTTCATTCTGGAAGTTTCACCTTCTCCACGAAGGGGCTGCTGAGGGTTTTCAGGGATTCCTACATCGTAATACATCATAATTGTGCATATTTTTACTCGGGGCTGTGAAGATGCTTTGCTACAAATAATTAAATTCGGCACAACCAGAACAGCACCAAGAAAATACAAACCTTGCATAAAAGCAACAAAATTAGCAGCTTCAGATGAATCTTCAGAACTACCTGTATTAGAATCCAACCAGTCCCTTCTCTTCAGTCAGTCCCCAAGAAGGAGCAGAAGAATGCAACTCCCGTGACTCCACGTGTGTGGGTTGGAGTCAGGAAACCTATGTTTGAGTTCTGGCTCTGCTTTTTAACCAGAACTGTGGCCTTGGGTGAGTTCTTTTCTCCCTGAGCTTTGGTTTTCTTATCTGTAAAACAGAGAAAATAGCAATACAAGTTGTGAGAGTCAAATGAGATAATAAATCTAAACATGCCTTAGAAACTATGAAGGGCCAGATATACTACTCAGAGACCCAGCCTCTCCTGAAGAATGAATTGGAGGAACTGGAGGCCTTCTTACCCACAACTGCTGCCTGCCAGCCAAGCCAGACGGTTCCATCCACCACAGGCACTCTGTCCCGCCCTTGGGCCTAAACAAACCTAACATTCCTGCTGCTATTTTGGGGCCCCCACTACCCTCAGGGCCTCAGGGCCCCAAGGCCAAACAACCTGGCATCTCTATTTTCACTCCTGTTAGGAACTGGAGAGCCATAAGATGGATATTTCAGAAAGCCCAGTGCGTGGGTCATGGGGCCAATACCAGCACTAGCAAGCCTCTTTAATTTTACTTAAAGGTAAAATTCAGTCACATAATGGGTGATTCTTTGAAATCCGCCACTAATGTTTTTGGTGAACTCTTTTATGAAATAATCACATAATTTCAGCAGGTTGCCCAGGGTCTAGAAAATAAATAAATAATCACATAAGCCTTCAATCCACATTTCTTAAATAAAATGATTGACCAGAGGCATTTAAAAAACACAGTTTGAGAGTATCAGTGGAGATTTGGTTGGAAAATCTTAAACTACAAATTCTACAAATGGCTCCTCCTTCCTTAAACCTGAGCCTGGTCCCTGTTCAAGCAAGAAGGCAGGATCTCAGAGTCTGCACTGCAAGCAGTCCGAATACCCGAGTGGGGACTCTGTCAATTGGCTCATTCTCCATGTGCCATGGAATTCTCAGCCTGTGCGGATTTATCCTCAGCCTCAGACAGGGGCGTTTTGGGTTTAAATAGACATATGCATACTGACAGGGCCACTTTCCTTAAAGGAGGGGAGGGCACAGAACAGGCCATGGCCATCTTTGCCATCTGTGGGTGCCCATGTGCCCGCCATCTGGAGTCATACTGGAGCCATGGTCACCTTGGCATACTGGCAGATTGTAGAAGCACATGTTCCTCTGCCTTCTTTCAACAGTACCTGCCACTCGTTTATTCTTTGGTGTGAATAAAGATAACTTTTGTTCAGAGAGTGAGACCACTTACCAGAGACCCCTTCAGATGCCATGAGATGGGCCTGGGGACTTCTGGAACAGTGAGGGGACACAGGCCATCATCTTATTGAACACTCTGGGGAGCCACTCTGGGGAAATGCTGCTGTTGGAATATGACCAGGGCCCACCGAGAGAAGCCTTGATGCTGAAAGCAAGAGTTACTCCTGCCATCAGGAGAGCAGATGGAATGGACAGGGTGGGCTCTGGGGTGGGGGTTCTGCTGAGGGGCTTCCTGCCATGGCTGCTGCACTTGGCCAGTGGACGCCATTGGCAGACCTCCTGCTCCAGAAGCAGCAGCCTTCCCCCATGGTAGAGTTGGTTCCCAACTCCCTCAAGACAAAAGGCACTATGGCAACTAGACATGATTGTTGCGATTAATCACTCCTGACGTCTAAAGGGTTTTGCTCCTGAGGTCATCTGGCACAGTGGCAAAGCACACAGACCTGAGGGACAGCACTGTCACCTTCTTCTAGCTGGGGGAGATTGGGGACATCAATGTCATCTCTAAAACAGGAACAGCAATAATGATAATTACAATGGTAATTATATCATAGGGTCATCATGAAGATTAAATGGGATCATCTGTGTCAATTACCCAGCAAGCACTAAGTGTTCAATATATTTTGCTATAACTTGCACTTATGTTAATCACACTTTATCCTCATGGTAATTTTGTAAGTTTGTAATTATTATGTCTATTTTACTGGTAAGGAAATTGGTGCTGTGAGAGGTCCCATGACTTACTTGTGGTCACTGAGCAGCAGGAAGTGGAGGTGGAGATGGTCCCAACATCCTCACGTGAAGCCCCCAGCACTAGCAGAACCACCTTGAATCTTTCATGCATACTGGCACTTCATTTTCCCCACCAAACCACCCCCAGAGCCCAGCAAACCAATCAACATGATCATCTAGACCAGTGCTGTCAATAAGATGCTGTCAGTATACTGGATCCCAGTCCAGTATAAGATTGTTCTTGCAATTAGAGCTCGTCAGGGGATGAGCTGTCTGGGGAGGTAATGAGATCTTTGTCCCTGGAAGTTTTAGGCAGAGGCCAGATGCCATGGGTCAGGTATTTCCCCACTAGTTGAGAAATTGGACAAGATGATGCTAAGGTGCGACTATCAGGTTCTATGATACGAAGACGTCAAAGCTTATCCTCAAGGAACCATTTCCAGTGGTGAGCTTTCAGACAATCAGTGGGCTGAATAATAATCTAATTACTGTTACGTGTGGCCACTTTTAATTAAAATTAAAACAAATTAAAACTTCCCTCCTCTGTTGCACCAGCTACTTGTGGCTGGGGGCTACCGCATTGGATAATGCCCCATTCTATCACCTCTGCAGGTACTCTTGGACAATGCTGATCTCTCCTCTCAGCTCTACCTTTTTCTCCATGT